>NC_047083.1:7794616-8131419 GCF_902459465.1 Asterias rubens | reverse complement strand
CAAAATTAATATTCTTTATCCCCGATGCAAATTTAACATCTATTATATCGTTGCGGTACCCGCTGCCAAAACATAGGATTCGAACTGCCTCTAGCTGCCGGGCAACCTCGGTAGTCTAGTTGGTAAGACACTGCTCTAGAATTGCAAGGGTCGTGGGTTCGAATCCCACCCGAGTAACATGCCTGTGATATTTTTTCACAGGACTCGGGAAAGTACCGAGTATTCAGTGCTAACACACATCGGTGTATGGGTAAAAAAAACAAAATTAATATTCTTTATCCCCGATGCAAATTTAACATCTATTATATCGTTGCGGTACCCGCTGCCAAAACATAGGATTCGAACTGCCTCTAGCTGCCGGGCAACCTCGGTAGTCTAGTTGGTAAGACACTGCTCTAGAATTGCAAGGGTCGTGGGTTCGAATCCCACCCGAGTAACATGCCTGTGATATTTGTTTTCACAGGACTCGGGAAAGTACTGAGTATACAGTACTAACACACATCGGTGTATGGGTAAAATAAAATAAAAATAAAACAATAAAACAATATTCTTTATCCCCGATGCAAATTTAACATCTATTATATTGTTTTACTCATTTCTAAAGAAATACAGCACCTCAGCAAGTATTACTTTTATGGACGCTTTCTACTATCATTATCTTTAAACTGTTTAAGTTTGATGTCAATCTGTGGAAATTGTATAAAAATACCCAGACCCTTACTGTTCGCAACATTTTCAAGTGAGTTGACCAACCATTTGAAACCATTCAACTGCCAAAGTTGTGTATGGTGACAGAACTGTGCACAGAACTAACTGAGTACTATATACACGCATTCCCTCATGGTATCATATTGCAAGGCTTGCATAGCTTATCTATCATTCAAAACCACAGTGAATGGTATTGAATGGTCAGACAGCAAGAGGGTTAATCAAAAATATTACTAGCATGGCAACGGATTGTAATTTTTTCTAATTTTTAATCTGTGTATATTGTCCTGTAATTCGACCTCTGGTCGCCAAGGGAATTTTGTTCTTAAAGAATAAATCAATAATGAATGAAAGTTCCGAATGAATGAATGAATGAATGAATGGCTGGATGGAGAGCTGATGATAGTGTGAACCATTATTATAAACGGCTCCCTCTGAAGCAACGTAGTTTTTAAGAAAGAGGTAATTTCTTCCTAAATTAACTTAATTTGAGGAAGACTTCAGGCCTGAAGCCTTTCTCAAGCATCTGAAAGCTCACACATACTTTTTGCAACAGGGGAGTTTTAACATTCATTCTTGCAACTTTAATGACCAATTAAAGGAACTGGACACCTTTGTTAATTGTCAAAGACCAGACTTCTCACTTGGTGTATCTCAACGTATGCATAAAATAACAAACCTGTGAAAATTTGAGCTCAAGTGGTCGTCAAAGTTGCGATAGAATAATGGGGGGAAAACACCCTTGTCGCACAAGTTTTGTGCTTTCAGATGCTTGAATTCGAGACTGCAGCTGAGGTCTCGAAGGCAATTCAAATGTTTTAGTGAGAAATTACTCCTTTCTCAAAGACTACGTTACTTCAGAGGGAGCCGTTTCTCACAATGTTGTATACATCAACAGCTCTCCATTGCCCGTTACCAAGTAAGTTTTTATGGTAACAATAATTTTGAGTAATTACCAATGGTGTCCAGTGCCTTTAAAGCCCGAGCTTTCACAGATTGGTTAATTTATGAACATGTTGGGATACAAGTGCAAAATAATAGTGGTCTTTGACGTGTACACGCCCATACAATTTGTGATAGTAACTCGTTTTGTTCAACATTGTTACATTCACAGGATCCATTCCACAATCGTATCACTATGAGTGCCACGTCAGAAAAGGTTGATGTAGCCCTTTTCTACCACAAGAAATCTAAACGGGCACGCAATATTGAGAAGGAACTACGCATACTTACTAAAGAGGACGGAAAGTGTTTAAATGTAGGGTCATATGAAGATCTGCCACTTGGAAATTCCAAAGTAAAATCACGCATTTTGCTGACGAAATCTGCGCTTGTGATTTGTATAATCTCTACACCTGACTTTAGCAGAGACAATTGGAATGAGTTTGAATCAAATATATCTGTTCATGAGGTGGCCAAGACTGGAAAGAAAAAGATTGTTCACGTCCAGCTCTGTGAAACGAACCAAGTCTCTGATGTTCTTCAGCATTTGGAGTGCATTGAAGGATTTAGTAGATCTAACAAAGACGTCGTGTTAGAGATAAAGAACGTCTATGATCGTGAATTACTTTTGGTAAGTTCAAATTCGCTTATGGTCTCCCAGGCATGGATAATTGTGGGCAGATTAGATAAATATTTGATAATGTGCCTTTGATGATACAAACAAGAAATAACACTAACAACAACTGACAGCATATATGTCACTGTGGTCAAGTGATTGACTTGCAATCACAATGTTGTGGGTTCGAATCTCAAAGCTAAAAGCTGATTGCACAATGACTAAGGATAAGTATAAGCATACAAGCAAACAAACAAACAAACAAGCAAACAAACAAACAAACAAGCAAGCAAGCAAGCAAGCAAGCAAGCAAGCAAACAAACAAACAAACAAACAAACAAACAAACAAACAAACAAACAGACACACAAACAAACAAACAAACACACAAACAAACACGCACACACACACACACACACACACACACACAAACAAACAATATATTCACATGAAGGGTTGCTTTCACAGCAACTGTTTCGCAGAAGTTGGGCACACAAGTCAACTGATGCGAATTATTTATTGCGAATTAAGCTGTGACATCAACATTCGTCTCGCATTCGTAGGGAGTTCTGTCTTTTTTTGTGTTTGTGATTTCGTTCAAGTTGAACTTTAATAAAATGAAAACTAAACTGCACACCAGGAAATTTGTTTGATGGTTACGAACACAAAAACAGTGAGATATTTCTATGTTAGTATTATTCGGAAGTGTTCAGTTAAAGCAATTGGACCCTTTCGGTTAACAGTATTGTCCAAGGCCCACACTTCGTGTATCACAACTTATGTATAAAATAACAAACCTGTAAAAATCGGAGTCGGGAGAAAATAACGGGAAAACCCACCCTTGTATCCGCACGTTTCGCCGTGTCATGACATGTGTTTAAAATAAATCCGTAATTCTCGACATCGAGAATTGATATTGTTTTACTGTTTTCTCAAAAAGTAAAGCATTTCATGGAATAATGTTACAAGAGAAGTCTTTCACCACTACCTTCTGTAAACCCTGTAAGTTATTTGTAAATCTGTGAACTGTTTTTGTTTGTTTCTGTACTGAAATAGTCCAATGGCTTTAAAGTAACACGTTGCCTTGGATCGGACGAGTTGGTCTATAAAAAGCGTACTTTGTAACCGTTTGTTATAAAATGCATATTGTGGTTGGACAGATGTTTTAAAAGTAGAATACAATGATCCACACACATTCGCCTCGAAATTGCGTGGTTTTCCTTTTACTTTGCGAACTAACACGGTCGTCCATTTATGGGAGTCAAAATTTTGACTCCCATAAATGGACGACCGTGTTAGTCAACGAGAAAGGAAACCCGCGCAATAATTTCGAGGCATGTTTATGTGGATCATTGTATTCTACTTTAACAACATCTTGCTACCAAAATGCATTTTTTTAAAAAGGTTACAAACACTTTTTATAGACCAACTCGACCGATCCAAGGCAACGTGTTCCTTGATAAAGAAGTAGTGGACGAAACACCTGAAATTACAGCATCGTGTGCGATTGTCTTTACCGGTGCGGAATTTAAATTGACGTTCGAACTGTTCTCTCTTTATCAATTAGGAATCTCTTGCGAACATTGCTATTGAAGACGTTGGAGAACTGCCCCAAAACCTTGTAAAGGTTACAATGATAATCAAAGAAGCAGTTATCGCACTGGCTGATCACTTCGAAATTGACACCAAGATGAAGGAGTTGCACCAAAAAATGAAAGAAGAAATCGCCAGCCACACAGGTTTTTCACCCCTCAATTCTGTTTTCATATTAAAGGCACTAGACTATTGTTTAATACCTTGTCATCTAAACCTACCTATTATGTCGTAGCGTGCGCATTAATTTTTATTTTATTTTATTATCATTGTTCCTTTCGAATTATTTTTTTCGTACGTTAAAGTCACCGCTTATAACTGAAAGATGCGCCATCTTTGGTTGTTTATTAATTTTATATCGCTGCTTGAACGTCAAGCATACGGTTGTTTGAAGTTCAAGCGCCAACCTGAAAGAAAGCGCGCTGTGGTTGAAAGTAAACAAAGCTGCCACATTGAACATTATGGAGCACATTACAGTGATATTGTTTATTACATTTTTGTATTTAACTATTAATATATTGTATTATTCAATAACTGAAGGGGAGTGGATTAATGAGATAAAAAAAACAAAGTATTGGACAGAAGGTTCGACACCGAAGCTATGCAACGTCAAGCATACATCAGACGTTGACCATCAGACGTTGATCATCCATCAGCTGAACAATGCACAATCAGGCTACCTCAAGCTTGCCTCTGGGTTTCTGTTTAAGAAACAAAGTGCACCGTCCACCAATGAAAGAAATATCCTGGAGTACTGTGATACCGATGGAATTCTTCAGCTTCTCAAAAGGTGCAGTGTTTTCAAGATCAACCCTGAAAACATTGTTAAGCTTGGTACGGTAAGTAAACACAATTTTTAGATGATAATTATATCACCTACCTTCACAAATATCTAATTAATTGGGCAAAGTAAAAGTAACTGTGTTCTCCACAAACTGCATTAACACCAAACTGGAGCGTTGCTGTGCAAATAAAGATGATATACAAATGAGATAAATTGTAAGCTAATACCATATATCTGCTTGATCACTCCTCGGATATACTTTCACATTTATTTTATAGGTACACGAAATTCGCCACGAGCTAGCGCATCACAAGTCCGTAACAAATGCAGAACAGGACAAACAATGGAAAGATGAAGCCACAGAGAAGGTTAAAGACAACCTGTATGGGATACTTGGACGAAAGAAATATAAAGACCTTGAAGAATGCGTAAACAAGGTAAATTAATGTTTTTCCACTCTGACCGAAGTAATGTGACACTACACTTTAAAAACTTCCAAGACAGAATTGACCCGGATTTGGGTCCCAGGGGGCCATACCCATTTCTATGTCAATTTGACCCGGAATCCGTGTCAATGTGCCCTAGAGTCCGAGTCAAAATCTCCGCTTTAAACCAAATTGCTGGTCACACACACGGACTCCGGGTCACATTGACACGTATTCTGGGTCAAACAGACCCAGAATTGGGTCTGGCTCCCTGGGACCCAAATCCGGGTCAATTCTGACCCGGGAGTTTTTATAGTTTATAGTTTCTCATCAAGCCAAAATATGTGACCCGCTCTGTGAAAATGAGTCAGATGTTGATGATTTAAAAAATTGAGTTATATGCATGGCTGGAAAAAACACACCAGCAGCAGTTATTTGGTATAATAAAATTTCTAAGCTTTTGGGTGTATCGCGTTGTTGAGTTACTCCCATTTGAACTTAGCAAATATATCATTTTGTGTTCAAAACGAATTACAAGTAATGTGATGTTTTAAACTACCATTTCGCGCAAAAGGATACAATTCAGACCTAAGTGAGATAAACAATAAGATTTATAAAGGTTTACCATGCAAAAATAAAACCTAAAAAGTAAAAAAAAAATCATATTCATCATCGTGCTCACGTTTTATTTGCGGACGAAAATAAACACAGCATTCAGAATCATTACAACGTATGGGGTGGATTAAAGGCCCACGCTCAGAAAAAAAGTACTTTTCGTTTGGAATGGGAGGGGAAAGCACTTTTAACTATATTTAAATATTTACTTATTTGTTTTTCTTACTAGTTTTCAATTTGATTTAAATTTCTTTAATTGATGAGTTTATTTTGTAATCGTTGTTATTAATTTATTCATTCATGTTTTTATTTTGATTTACTTTTTGAATATTGTTGAACAAATAAGTGGTGTTCGATTTGTGCATGGTGTGAAGAATAAACACGAGGTATCTATAAATATTAAATATTAAAGGAACATGTTGCCTTGGATCGGTCGAGTTGGTCTTTGAAAAGCGTTTGTAACCGTTTGTTTTTGAATGCATGTGGTTGGAAAGATGTTTTAAAAGTAGAATACAATGATCCACACACATTTGCCTCGAAATTGCGTGGTTTTCCTTTTACTTTGCAAACTAACACGATCGGCCATTTATGGGAAAACAAAAATTGAATCCCGTTTATGGCCAACCGTTTGTCGACGAGGTAAAATGAAAACCACGCAAGTTCGAGTGATACTTGTGTGGATCATTATATTCTACTTTTAAAATATCTTTCTTTACATAATATGCATTCTATAACAAACGGTTACATACGCTTTTTAAAGACCAGGGCCCAATTTCATAGAGCTGCTAAGCACGAAAATTTGCTTAGCATGAAATTTCTTCCTTGATAAAAACAGGATTACCAACCAAATTTCCATTTTGTTGCATTTCCTAGTTACTGGTATTCAGCTGTTGTATGGTTATCTTGAAAATCACGTAGAAATTTGGTTTGGAAATCCTGTTTTTATCAAGGCAAACATTTCATGCTAAGCAAATTGTTGTGCTTAGCAGCTCTATGAAATTGGACCCAGCTCGACCGATCCAAGGCAACGTCTTAATTCCTCTAAGCAGCAGGCTTTCTTTGATATTACTGCTTGTAGATAAGGGATATGGAGATACAAGCTACCACTGTCGGGCAAGACAAGCAGTTAAAGAAAGAGCTCCATATTGTGAACGACGAACCCTCCCCATAACTTCAAGTCACAATTATGGCGTCGGTCTACATGTACATGACCTTTGACCTAATGGCAGCAAACTACCGCCGATAGTCTCTTGTATAAACACAAATGACCGTAGGAAACTGGCATGAATGCTACAACATTTTCTGACATTATTTTTACCACCATATTTAGGGGATTAGCTACAGCCACACTCCATGTTTATCCACTGATTTTAAAGGCACTGCCGTCGATTTCACCAAACTCTTCCTAACTTTTACGTAACGGACTTATTGGTCCCAACCCTGCACTGTATAATAGCATGCAGACCTTACTCGTCATAACTCGAGAGGATCAATCCTAGCGTTTCGTGAAATCGGCTGCTGGACACTACGTGCCTACTCAAAATAAATGTTAGCATAAAACTATTAGTGGTAACGAGCAATGGAGAGCTGTTGATAGTATAAAATATTGTGAGGACCGGCTCCCTCTGAAGTAACATAGTTTTTGAGAAAGAGGTAATTTCTCAGTCAAATAATAAAATACGAGTGCTGAGTATGCATCTGAACACACACGAAGTAAGGCAAAAAGGGTGTTTATTCTTTCATTATTCTCTTGCCAATTGAGCTCCAATTTGTACAGGTTTGTTGTTTTATGCATATATTGGTGGGATACACCAAGTGGGGATAATGGTATTCAACTATTACCAAACGTATCCAGTGTCTTTAAAGGCAGGGTATACATTTGGTTTTAAAGACCTCATGTACCTTATGGAAGTGTACGTATCCCGACAAAATACGCGTATGTAACAAACCTGTTGAACTCATGAAGCTCTCCGAAGTTACAAGAAAAAAAATGAAATAAAAAACATCATTGTTGCATAGGGTGAATCCTGTGCTACCGATGCTCGAGAAATTTGGGCTGAAAAACTTCTTTCTTTAAACTTACAATAATTATTGCAATGTTTTATAATACAACAACTCTCGAATTGCCCTACGCGAAATACTTGTTTATGTCCATTAACTTACGGAGTAGTTTACCAAAAGTAAGCCTTTAAAGAAGACGTCAGAAAACAGAGACATAAGGTGCTATACCCAGAATTTTGCAAGTGGTTATAGTTACAAATATACTATTAGTATCAGGTATAAACTATCAAGAACCAGGCCTCGGTGGGTTTAAACCACTAGTTGAAAACCTCTTCACCACACATTGATTCCCTTAATGTAGCCTACGACACAAATAGTGGTCGGAGTTGAGTAAGTTAAGTACTCTGTAATATTCAATAACTAACACACAGGGAGTGTAGTACTATACATACATAAAAGGTAACTCAAACACGAAGGGACCAGTCCCGTCAGATTGGGCGCTTCAAAGAGTTTGTTGTGAATATGATTGGAAAGATGTTTTTAATGTATAATAACACAATGATCCACACAAAATATACCTCTAAATTGTACTAGTGAATGTAACTCGGAATTGTACTCGGGTTCGTAACACTGTCCTTAATAGCAAGACACTTAACATGCTTCTTCCTTCGGATTGGACATGAGCCGTCGGTCCCGTGTGTTGTGTAACTGTTGTGCATCAGTTGCCGCGTGTGACGCGCGTGCAAGGGGTCAATACAGGAAGCCACCATCAACATTAATATTTTGTGTTTTTTTCGTTGACATTGTGAACACAGGGTTCTCCTTTTCGTGGAGTCGCACAATTTGTCATTAAGGTAATTTAATATAATTTGTTATCATTTGGATTTTTTTAAGCCAAGCCAAAGGTAATAGACCACTCGGCAATCAAAAACAGTGACTGAGAAACAAAACGACAAACAAACAATGTTATGTAAAGCCTAGAAATATTTCCTTTTATTTATTCTTGTTCACGGAATATAATAGCAGTGTATCCATCACCATGCAAGTTTACATTAATTCATGCTAAGTCCAGATGCTTTGAAAGCCAATAACAAATAAACTCTTAATTCTTCTATCATTTCTAAATTTGATATCCGAAAAAAATACAACATGCAAAACACGGGAAAGCCCCAGTAAAGATTTTCCAAGTGTTGTCACGAAAAAATAACCATCCTTTTCACCAGTTGGTGTGTGTACATTGAATTGCTTGATTTATTAAACTTAATGTAATGGATAAGCAGTTAATCTGCCCTGGGGTCGATTTCACAAAGAGTTAAGACAAGTCTCATCTCGAGGTAAGACAAGTTACTCGTCCTACTTAGGACTAGCCTTAAAGACACTGGACACTATCGGTAGTTGTCAAAGACACCATTGTCACACGAAGTTGTGTGCGTTTAGATGGGTGATTTCGAGACCTCAAATTCTAAATCTGAGGTCTCGAAATCGAATTCGTGGAAAACTACTTCTTTCTCGAAAACTATGTCACTTCAGACGGAGCCATTTCTCACAATGTTTTGTACCGTCAACCTCTCCCCATTGCTTGTAACCAAGTAAGGAGTTATGCTGATAATTATTTTGAGTTATTACCAATAGTGTCCACTGCCTTTAAGTTGTTAATATCTTATTAGGACTAGTTCTAAGTTGGGACTAGTCCTAACTCTTTGTGAAATTGACCCTAAGTCAGTCAGCAGCCCTACTGGTTTGTGCAAGATCCAATGAAGTCCAGTGTTTGGAAAAGGAAACACACGAAGATGACAGGTGTTAGTTGTCAGATTAAAAGGATGTTTTAATCTGTTTTTCTTTAATGGGGCTTTCCCATAATGAATTTATTAAGTCGAGTATGACTTTTAAAATGATACATGGAAGCTCCTAATCGTTTAAGTATTTTATAGAATTAAATAAATGATGCAACTTGCTTTTTAACTCGTTATTTATGTGTTTCGTATTTATAAGACTAATGCGTACTCATTTATTATTTGACAGCCTCGATTCCAACGACTGAATCATCGCAATTATTACCCATGCCACGCGCTACCTACGACCGTTGCATGAATATATACTCGAACTGTGGCTGTTGCATGAACGGCACGTGTGTTTGGACTGCATGGCGCTTGTAAATGGGCAGCTGCACTGGCAGATAAATATACACCGAATAACGACTTGTCATCAAGTCTATCAGGCCTGATACTTCACGGAGGCAACGAAGACGATTGCCTACGCGCCCCTTGGTCATTGCCCTGGTGCCCTTGAAATGCTCCAGTAGAAATTTACAACACCCTCTTAGGGTGCCCTTTACATACCAAGAAGAAACTGCCTTGGTGCCCTTGCCCTTTCAAAAACGACTGGGTTACAATACCTGTATGCTTCGTTTTTGAAAGGGCAAGGGCACCGAGGCAGTTTCTTCTTGGTAAAGGGCACCCTTTGAGGGTGTTGTAAATTTCTACTGGAGCATATCAAGGGCACCAGGGCAATGACAAGGGGTGCAAAGGGAACCCAGGCGAGGTTCACGACTCTCTGACAGAGGGTTGTAGGACTTCCGACTGCCCCTCCCCTTGAAAAAAAGATAACATCTGCAAACATTGGGCAAGGTTGCCGAGTTGGAAGAGCACCTGCCCATTAACCCAGAGATTCGGGTTCAAATCCTTTTTTCGTTCACCAAAATTTGACTTATTCAGTGTGGTAACTGGTTTACTATTAATCATTTAAAAAAGAATAAAACTGAAAGCGTCTCATAACGGTATAAACACAATGAATCCTCTGAAAAAAATATTAGTAGCAACCAAAACTTCCTTATATTTTACATCTATGTTAGAACTCCGCGGTGTCAACTGGATTGGCCAGCCACACAGGCCTACCACAAAATGAAAGCTTCAGCCCCTAACTAATCATGAATGACATTGCGTACAAATTAAAAATTCTTGAAACTTTGATAAGAATATCTTGTTGGTCTGGAGATGAAGCTCTGTACGAGAAAAAAATAAGCCACCGGCACGCGACTGTTGCTTGCGAAAAAAATGCTGGTCGAAAAAATAACAAGTAATTATCACAAAACGTTCAAAATATGTTTAATTTCATAGCCCTTTGAAAACTAAAAATCGGTCAAACACTAGTGTCTCGAAACATACCATGTACCATGTAGATCTTTAAGTGTCTAAATCGGTTAGATACATAGTGTCTCGAAACATACTATGTTCCATGTAGATCTTTAAGTGTCTAAATCGGTTAGATACATAGTGTCTCGAAACATACCATGTACCATGTAGATCTTTAAGTGTCTAAATCGGTTAGATACATAGTGTCTCGAAACATACCATGTACCATGTAGATCTTTAAGTGTCTAAATCGGTTAGATACATAGTGTCTCGAAACATACTATGTTCTATGTAGATCTAAAAGTCACCTGGAAATATAAATTTTTTTTCTTTCAAACATAAGAGTATATGCTTACGAACAATAAAACAATTTTCTTTTGTAATTGTTTGTCACGATTTATATGTTTAAAAAATATATAAAGTTGCTGGGGGGCTGACTCCGCTGCCCCTTTTGTGACGTCAATCGAGGCAGACTTTGCCTGCAATGCGTATAGTAAACACACGTGCAAAGTACATGTACGTCCAAGTCGTGAGTTGGTACATTTCAAAATGTGTTTTTCTGCATTCAGCAGCAATACACCTGGTCGGCATTGCCGGAAAAAACAACGCCCTCTCGGGTCGGGGTCTACTATTAAATTTGTAAATAACATAATAACCGATTTTTTAAAACCTTAGTTAACTGTTTATTCACATTCCACTCATCAAAACACATATATTAGTGACAAAAGCTTTATTTTGAAAAAATACCACTGCCAGGTGACTTTAAGTGTCTAAATTTAGTTAGATACAAAGTGTCTCGAAACATACCATGTACCATGAAGTGTTTCAGACATGATTTAAAATCTGACTCTCTTAGGCCAGGCTTGAGATTTCGAGCTTGACTCTTAATAAGAAAACCTCATCTCTGGGGTGTAGCCCAGTTTCTCCAGGTTGGGTAGGCAGGCGTAGTTGATCATCGGGGGCGGACCACACATCAAGACAAGGGTATCTGAGCTGGGTGGAGGCATGTGATCTCGGAGCATATCTTCATTGACAAACCCGCTGCTGTACTCCCAACCTTTGGGAGATAGAGGAAAAATAAGTTCAAACAATTATCACACAGTTTTTCTTTTAAATTGTATTAATTGAATCGTCAGGTAATAATTGTATTAAATTATTCAATAAAAAAAAACCATATAATACCTATTGCTTATTTATTTATTTAGATAACATATGATTGTAACTTAATGTGTATGTATTCTTTTTGAAGCTGCCAGACCCTGTAGAAGCCTAGGCTTCCTGGCTGCGACCTCCCCATACTGTTATTAAGTTATGATAAATAGTTTGTCCTTACACTGTACATGTACTAGAAAAATGGTATGGAAATTATACCTGAATTGAAATGAGGATTAGACAATTAATATTGAAAGTACCGTTTTCATAGGAGCAATTCAGGTAAAGATCAACGGCACAACCACAAACAAATAACAATTATAGAACAGTTGAAATGATGGTAAACACATGTACGTTCCAACAATCCTTTATGTCTAAACCCCTATCCCTGTCTGACACCCCTGGTGTATTTTTCTTACCATAAGCCTAACCCTAGGCTTAACCCCAAGTCTAACCCTAACCCTAAGCCTAACCATAAGCCTAACCCTAACACTTACCTTCAGTCCAACCATAAGCCTAAAACTAACACTTACCCTAAGTCTAACCCTAACTTCAAGTCTAACCATAAGCCTAACCCTAACACTTACCTTCAGTCCAACCATAAGCCTAAAACTAACACTTACCCCAAGTCTAACCCTAAGCCTAAGCCTAACCATAAGCCTAATCCTAACACCAACCCTTACTCTAACCCTTACCCTAGCGTTTTAATCATCACGGTTTTTCGGAATATAAGGTCGTCGATTATCGGAACAGAATTGATTATTAGAAAGAGCAACTAAGATAACAAATATAAGATATGGGGGTTTTGGCCCACCCTTATTTTTGATTCTACAAATAAATTTATGTTTTTAACATTGTTTCTTCATTAAATCAAAATTAACTGTCATTATACAGTAATCTTTGACCCAACCAGCCATCTTTTCAACAACCGAGACGTTTTGTAAACATTAAAGATGTATGCAAAGGCAATGAATTCAAATTTAGTTTGACATACATGTAAGCCTATTTGACCGAAAGGTCATATACTCATATTCTATGAAGGTAACAATTTAACAAGACATAAGTACAAAGAATAAACAAGATTTACTTGAAATCTGCTCAGGAATATGAGGGTTTATGGAAGAAAGGGTAAAACATAACAAAATATAAGAACTATATGAAATTAGAAATGGAGTAATAATCTCTCAAATATCAGACATTCGTTTCCAACCAATTAATTTCAATTCAATTCTATTTAAAGCAAAGCACTTATTCAAATCAATTCATTTCAATTCAATATTCTTAAATTCAATACAAGTCAATTCAATTAAAGTCAATTAAATTCAAGTCAAGTCAATTCAATACAATTCAATTCAGTTCTATACAATACAATACAATACAATACAAGTCAAAATTAAGTCAAGTCAATTCAAGTCAAGTCAATTCAATATAAGTCAATTCTAGTCAAGTCAATTCAATACAATTCAATTCAATTCAATACAATACAATTCAATTCAATTCAATACAATACAATTTAATTCAATTCAATTCAATACAATACAAGTCAATTCAATGTCAATTAAATTCAAGTCAATTAAGTTCATGTCAATTCAATTCAATTCAAGTCAATTCTAGTCAAGGCAATATAATTCAATTCAAGTAATTTCAAGTAAAATCATGTCAATGCAATTCAATACAATGCAATACAATTCAATTCAATACAATACAAGTCTATTCAAGTCAGTCGAAGTCAATTCAAATAAATTCAATACATTTAAAGTCAATTCATGTCAATTCAATACAATTCAATTCAAGTAATTTCAAGTCAAATCATGTCAATACAATACAATACAATTCCATACATTACAAGTCAACTGAAGTCAATTCAATTCAATTCATTTCAAAGCAATTCAATAAAATTCATTTCAATACAAGATAAAACAATTCAAGCACTTCAATTCAGTTCAATAATTCAGTTCAATTCATTTCAAACCAATTCAATTCAGTTCATTCAAAGCAATTCCATTCAAGAAGACATTTTTCTCTTTGGAAAAATACATATCGATAATTAAAGAAAAGAAAATCAAGACACTAGAAAATAAAAGAAAACTTGTCTCAATGTAATGTTTGAAGGCAAAACCTTCAGCAACACAAAAACAACAGACTAAAACTGAGGACAGAACAAACGACCATATTAACTTACCTTCATCAGGCCTGTCCAGGGTGTACCACAGCTTGAACCGATCCCCATGCTCCTTACTGATCTCCTCCAGCTCAGGACGAAGAAGAATATCCTTCTCAGTCTGAAGTAAAAAATAAATTAAAAAAATCTTGTAATTTAAAGGCAGTAGACACTATTGGTAATTACTCAAAATAATTGTCAGCATAAAACCACACTTGGTAACGAGTAATGGGGAGAGGTTGATAGTATAAAACCTTGTGAGAAACGGCTCCCTCGGAAGTGACGTAGTTTTCGAGAAACAAGTAATTTTCCATGAATTTGATTTTGAGACCTCAGATTTAGAACTTGAGGTCTCGAAATCAACCATCTAAACGCACACAACTTCGTGTGGCATAGGTGTTTGTTTCTTTCATTATTATCTCACAAGTTCGAAAGACCGATTGAGCTCAAATGTTCACAGGTTTGTTATTTTATGCATATGTTGAGATACTGAGATACCCCAAGTGTGAATGCTAGTCTTTGACAATTACCAATAGAATCCACTGCCTTTAAATGATGATTAAATAAAATATTGTGCAACTTCCACAAAAATGATCGCGCATTACAACAAGAAGAAAAAACATTTTTTATATAAAATATAAAAAAATTACATTCAACTTAAAAACCTACATACATTGTACAAGCACAATTATATAAAAGCAAGATTAAAAAGAAAAGTCTTCACTTTTCGCTTAAACATATCAATGGATTGAGAGTGTTGGATGTCAGATGGCAGTTCATTTCATAGTTTTGGGGCAGCCGATGAAAAGAAACTGTCACCCAATGTTTCTAACATTTTGGTAGTGGGAAGAAATTATTCATTCATAAATACCACAGGCAGTTTAAGCAATCTTATTGGTTGAGAGACTGTCATGTGATTATATCACAAGTGACCAAATTATAGAAATTCATAGATAACACAAACTGTTCAAGTGATCCTGTTGGTTGAGAGGCTGTCACATGATCATACAGATAAAAATGGATATATTTGAAAATAATCACATGTCGTGAAATGTGAAATGTTTCTCAAAATGCTTCAAACCATCGAAAGCTAATAGTAGGCTTCTAACCAATTGTTTGTACTTTGTTTATATAGAGGTCACTAAAACAACAAATATGGATTATGGTTTTAGACAGAGGCCTGATCAAACCCTCGCATAAGAAAAAACTCTAGCTCCGCCTACCTGGTTTGCAAACAAAAGCCACACGTTACATTTGTCAGCGGGGTCCTTCAAGACTTGCCTGACCAGCTGCAGCATTGGAGTGATGCCTGGAATATTAAAGACATAGTAAAGATTAGTAGGATATGAAACTTTGTATGGTCGAAGTAAAACTAAGAGAAGTTTGCGGTAATACCATAATACGTTCTTGGTTTACGAACATCAAAAGGAAAATCAAAAGCTTCAATCGCCGTTTCAGTGCAAAAATTATCAGATTTTAAACAGGACAACCATGACAACAGAAAAAGCACATGGCACGACGACAATAGCTGTGGGTTTTAATGTATTTATTTAAATTGTTTGCAGGTCGCCAGACACACGAGGCATGAAGGCCAATTCAGGGTGTGGGCTTTAAGTCAACTATTTTTCCAGGGGCCGTTGCTACCTACTCCTGGGGCTGAAACAGGGTTACCCCTTTACAGTCCATATGGATATAGGCTTGGGTATCATCCAACAGAAGCCTGGCTGGTAGAGCAGAAAGCACTACCTCCCAACTTTACGAAGAAATCATGATTAAGTGTCTTGCTTCAGGTCGGCAAGACACAAGTGTCATGGTCGAGACTCAAACCAACACTCTGCTGATCAGCAACACCTGAGCTAGAATCAGGTGATCTTAAACGTTAGGCCACGACATGCCACGTGTTATTCTGAGGCCTGTTCACTGATGCAACTTAAATATGGCCCAATTAACAGGGCAAAAAAATAAAAATAAAAATAAAATCCTTTTTCTTCCTCCATACCTGTACCACCAGCGATCATTCCAATATTTTTGGCATGCGTCTTCACAGCCTCAGACTTCTTGTCTGCTTTGATGCTGAACTGGCCTGTACGACAAACAGATTAGTGTTAAATGAAAGGTTAAAAGGCCCGGTCCCACTGTAGCGATAGCAAGAACGATAATGATAACGGCGCAAAGAAAACGCATTCCATTGGTTGAATGAGCATGTGCGTATTCTGCGTGGAGCAATTCAACCAATTAGAATGCGTTCTCTTTGCGTCGTGATCATTATTGTTTTCGCTATCGCTGCAGTGTGATTCGGCATTAAGCCAAGCTAGTGGAGCAGCAAAAGCTCAAATCGAATGTCATAAAACGTTTGGATTTTTGGAGGGGATACAGGTTATACAAGTTATAAAATAATACCATAATAACAATTATAAAGAAAACAAGTAAAATTTATGTACGATGATAACACATTATAAAGAAAACATGAACACAAAAAAAAACAGTTTAAAAGATAGCACCCAGACAGATATGAAAAAGTAAACTAAATTACAATCAGAAAGCATCATGTGGATATCTTGATGCTACAATTCATGATAAAAAGATAAATAGACATAATGCACAAGAACATGGCTTTGAGGAAAAAACACAATCTGTAGTTTAAAATTGTATACATTACAATGAAAGACATCCGACATGCACATTTAAAAAAAAAATACAATAATACAAAAGACACGCTTAATGGCAATTTCAACAACAAATATACAAGGAGTGTTAATATATAAAAAATACCATTTCATAGAAAGAAGAACAACAAAAACACCAGCAAAGTATTTGTAAAGCACTGATGCCAAACAGTTTGAGTCGATATGGCTTTGGGTATTACAATCACGGAACATTCTAGAGTGCCTAGCACTGTGACCAGGGCCTAATTTCATAGAGCTGCTTAAGCACAAAACGTAGCTAAGCACAACAAAATTATGCATACCAGAATAAGTTTACCAGCCAAACTACCGTGTCACAAGGAAAAATTGTGACCGGTATCCTGCTCATTTTTGCAGAAAACTGTTCAGTAAGACTAAAACCCAATCCACATTCAAGGGTCTGGGAGCTGCTTAACACTACCTGTATAAAGCAAATTTTCATGCTAACTATAGCAGAACAATTTGTCGGGATACACCAAGTAAGAACTGGTCTTTGACAATATTACCAAAGGTGTCTAGTGCCTTTAATGTGCTCTCTCTTGCTCTCGATAACGAATAAGGGAATAAAAGTGTAGGCAACGAGTTCTTAAACGGCCGTTTAAACTGGCAGGGTCGTGGCCGTGTGATAAAGCACCAAGCCGCTACTCTTTTATTCCCATTCATAAATGCCCTTATGTTAAAAAGCGAAATAATTCCACATGTATAGAAAATTTCGTTTGCGAATTTTAAAAAACTTTTGTAAAAAAGATTTTTGCGCGTTGGTCGGTGTGTATGCGCGTGTACACACATTTTACGCATTGGGTTCCGCGTAATTTAAATTGGTGTACATGAGCTTGCGCGCCCAACAGCTTCAGCTGTGTCTTTATCAACTGTTTAAACACCCCCACGTGATGCGCTCTCGACCAATAGGATTAGCGAATCTGTCTTGGCTATTTATTAACATTCTTTTATACACTTACCACATCCGTCATAAACTAAGAGCCCGCTTGGGCCACGGACATCAATTGAGTCTCCGATCTCCATGTTTTCAAGGTACTGAGACATTTTCCCTCCCTCTGGGAACTTGGGGTGAACATCTTTGAAGTACACCTGGAGTAGAATTTTGAAAAAAAAAAAAAAAAAAAAAAAGTCATGTATTTTTTGTCAGGCCTTGAAATTGTCCACGGCACCCGCAGCAAATGCCGTGGTGCCCTGTGCTTTTGCTGTGGTGCCCTTTGCGAAGTTCCCATAACAATATTACATTTCCCTCATAGAAGTGCCCCATCCATACCAGAGGAAAATTACTGTGCCCCTTCAAGAGCAAGTTTAAGACCTGCTGTGTACAATGGCAATAATCGATGCTAATTCTTGTCACAACGAAACGGTTATCATGACCGAGGGTTTTAGAGCATTGAATTCAAGTTCTGGTGGCTTCGTCATCGAATGAGGGTTCGAATCCTGTTAATGACACATGTTAATGACACCTCACTATAGAAAGCTGTTGTATGCTTTTAAAATAACCAATAATTTGTATTGCCACTTATTTCAAGAGAGTTAACAAATGATACCTTCCCTTTAATTTCCAAAATACAAAACAAACAAAAACGCAAAAGTAAGCGCAAAACTCAACTATAATACCAGTCCAACCACGCGCCTTTATTGCCCATGTACAAATTGGTGGGATGTCATAGCCGATCGGATAAGAGCACCAAACTTAAGCTCTGGTGTTTCTGTTAAGCTGAGTGGGGGTTCGAGTCCAGGTCGCGACACTTGTGTCCCTGAGCAAGACACTTAACTCTAATTGCTTCCCTCCACCCAGGGGTAAATAGGTCCTGTGAGGGTAGCGTTGGTTCTTGTGATTGATTTAGCTTATTGCGCTACATATTGGCAGCACAGATTGTATACCCCCAGGGAGCTGAGATGGTTTATGAAATGAACTAAGTGGCCCAGTGACCAGGGGTGAACATTTTGAAAGCACTTTGGGTGTATATAGACCGTTCTTTTGCAACGTCACAGCCCGGGTTTTTGCCAACCCAGATTGGAAAACTATGGAGAGCCGTAAGTGCAAAATAAGTAAAGATCGCTATTTTTTGTAACAATGTACCCAAATTTGTTGATTTTGTTAAAAACAAAACAAATAATTATGAGAGGTATTTTATTTAATTGAAAGTTTGCAGAAAATGCTGAATTTGGTTAAAACATCTGTTTTTACGATTTAGTGTTTTACTAACATTCGGCCGACCATGCCAACCAAGGCGGTTTGTTTATCAACAAAAGAAAGGTCTATAAGCGCTATATAAAAATGTTTATTATTATTATGTACATTTACTCACCTTAACAACAAGGTCCATATAACCCTTGTCATCATCGCAAGTCACCGGGGTGTAGGGACGGATAACTAGCTTGCCATCGATGCGGCATGTTAAGTAGATATGCTGACCTATTCAACAGGATTAAAGAAACAGTGTTAATTAAACATAAACTCTGCCACAGACTTCTAGTAAAGTGTATTTTAAAAAATTTTAGTCTGGCCCTAGAGGGCGTTCTAAAATTTGGTGATGTCATTGTATGTGTCCATGATCTCTTTGAGAGGAATAACACCACCTTTGGCATGTTTGGAGTTAGATTTTGAAGGACAAAGAAGATTTTCAAGACTCACCGACTGGAAGACCGAGGATGTGATCCTTGGATGGTAAGGCAAAACGAAAGCGTCTTGTGTCATGACTAACAATCTGCAGAGAAAAAAAAAGGTTTGCCATTACAGGCCAGATCCTTCACCGAGGCAACGAAGATAATTGCCTTGATGCCCCCTGGTTAATGCTTTGGTGCCCTTGAATTGCTACAGTGGAAAAAATTTACAATTTCCTCATACGGTGTAGTGTGTCTGATCCCACCAATACTAGTGCAGTCCTCGGTCCAAAACCATTCAGTAACTCAAAACCTAAACTGTTGGACTAGGGTATACTATACGCACGATCAGATCACTAGTGCAGTCCTCAGTGCAAAACCAATCAGCATGTTCAGTAACTCAACATCCAAACTTTTGAACTGGTATGAACTCTTCAGACTGTTTTTTAAACTGTCTCAATGGTTTTTTACATTTTTCATTATCACCCGTCCAGGCCTGATACTTCACGGAGGCAACGGAGGCGATTGCCTCCGTTGCCCCTTGCCATTGCCTCGGTGCCCTTGAAATGCTCCAGTAGAAATTTACCATTTCCTCATAGGGTGCCCTTTGCCAAAGAGAAAATGCCTTGGTGCCCTTGCCCTTTCAAAAACGAAGCATACAGGCCTGTACATCCTTACCTCTTTATCCACCAGCTCAAATGGGAATTTTGTTTCAGGATCTTTCAGAGCTTTGGGCGGCCCGGCAGGTTTTCGTTTCCCTCCTAAGAAGAACTTGCCAATGATGATGGTGACGGCAATCACGCCGACGCCCAACAAAACGGGAACACCGAACTGTAGAGAAATAAACAATCAAAGCACTTTTCATGATTCTGCCCAGGTTTTCTTTAGTTGTGGAAAAACTGTTTCCCTGGTAACCTGTGCATGATGGATCAGCTACATGGTAGGTCATATAAATAGACTCGAACCAAAAAAGTGCTCAAAATAACTGGCTTTGGGGTCATATATTTTTACTGGTAAATACCCAACATTACTTTTTGTGGAAAACTTTTGAAAGGAAAATGCAAGTGTAATTTAAAACTTTTTAAAAGGTGTGGTGGTTTGAAACTGTCAAACAGAAGAAACTCTTCCAGTGGTGGTTGGCCTGAGTGCCTGACGGGTTTTTGTCACCGACCAC
This sequence comes from Asterias rubens, assembly GCF_902459465.1. Classification (NCBI taxonomy): domain Eukaryota; kingdom Metazoa; phylum Echinodermata; class Asteroidea; order Forcipulatida; family Asteriidae; genus Asterias; species Asterias rubens. The sequence continues at coordinate 8,110,828 of NC_047083.1, read as the reverse complement.
TGTGACAATAACCCTCGCCTTTCTAAGCCAAGTGCTTGTAATCATACATGTACACATACGTATGTACATGTACAGGGTGTCAAGGCTGAGTGGTTAAAAGCATAAATTCAAGTTCTGGCAGTAAAGGCAGTGGACACTATTGGTAGTTACTCAAAATAATTATTGGCATAAAACCTTTCTTGGTGACGAGTAATGGGGAGAGGTTGATAGCATAAAACATTGTGAGAAACGGCTCCCTCTGAAGTGCCATAGTTTTCGAGAAAGAAGTAATTTTCCACGAATTTGATTTCGAGACCTCAGATTTAGAACTTGAGGTCTCGAAATCAACTATCCAAACGCACACAACTTCGTGTTGCAAGGTGTTTTTTTTCTTTCTTTATTATCTCACAACTTCGATGACCGATTGAGCTCAAATTTTCACAGGTTTGTTATTTTATGCATACTTTGAAATTCACCAACTGTGATGGCTAGTCTTTGACAATTACCAATAGTGTCCAGTCATCGGCGTGTGGGTTCGGGTCTGAGAAAGAATTAAAGGAATGTTATTTATTGGCCCAGTGACCAGGGAACGAATGTAAAGCGCTTTGAGACGGTCAGGGGCCTGTTGTGAAGTGCAAGAACTAAATATATTATTACACACATGTAATATAATTACAAATAAACGATAGTGTGCTCAAAAATACTTACAGCAGATGTAACGTCCATAATTCGACAGATGTTAAGTGATTTATGCACAAAGTATTTGTGGAATCTGCATCAAAATTTCCCCAGGTAATAAACTGCCTGCACAATCAGACTCTAACACTAACTAACAGTGTGTGGTACTCATGAACACTGGCACGTAGGCCATGTCTGTAATACTACAAACAGTAACTGTGCTCACAGAAAACTGTGCTTTCTGCATTTAATGCATGGTAGTACATGTACCAGCATCTCCACAGGTCAATGTGCGGGCACTGACTAAATAAATCCATGTCCATCTGTGTGTACAAGGAAAACCTACAGACCGTATTGAATATGATGTCACTACTTAAATATCTGCCCTACAACATGGCGTCTGTGAACATGTGCGTGGGGGTGCGTGCATGTTTCCATGGAAGTCGCCATATCGTAGGGCAAACCGTATGCGCCTCTGAAATGCGTACATCAGTGAAGCACGCAACAATCCCGGTTTGATTTCTACAGCACATGCAGGCACACACTTACAGACGCCATGTTGAAGAGCAGTTATTTGAATGGTGATGTCATATGAATCAATACGATAATTTTATGATAATGACTGGTAATGTGGTATACAGCACCCTAGATAGATTCAACCCACTTACCTTCTGTGTTTAGGTTATAGGAGGTGAGGGTACCAGGAGGTGCAATGAAATGTAGGCATCACCATGGAAACAGGAAGGTTAAAGGTGCAAAATGGCCAGTAGCGATGGTATGCAAATAGAGCGCCAGCAGATTGTATGTGGGAAAGGAAAATAGCAATTTTAAAACTTAATTGAGGAGTGTGGGCTTTTGTTTAAAGCATGCATGGGTTTTGAAGCATTGCATGGTGAGGTAGGCCTACAATACTTGTTTGCAATTAACACCATTATATGCATGTCTACATACCAGGGCCCAATTACATTGAGCTGCTTTCATCACAAAAAATCAGCTAAGCATAACAAAATTATGCTTACCAGAATAAGGTAACCAGCCAAACTAATATATCACATGTAAAATTTGTGACTCACTGGAATCCTGCTTGTCTCGGCTTAGCAAACAGTTCTCTAAAGAACAAAATCTACGGGAAGTTAAGTAGACATGCACATATCACAAACCAAATCATGCATATTGTTTTAAGCCAAGGCTTAAAATGTACACTAGATCACAGTTGGCAGTATCTTATTGGAGAATTCACAGTACATTCAGGCCTGATACTTCACGGAGGCAACGAAGGTGATTGCCTCCGTTGCCCCATGTCATTGCCTTGGTGCCCTAGAAATGCTCCAGTAGAAATTTACAATTTCCTCATAGGGTGCCCTTTGCCAAAGAAAAAATGCCTTGGTGCCCTTGCCCTTTCAAAAACGAAGCATACAGCCATGTACATTTAAAACCATAAATCTTCAAATAGACAAATCTTTACTCAGTGCTCAACCTTATCTTACAATTGTGTAGGGTCCAGTTTACCACCTTTGAGCACCATTAACAAGTCTAGACAACGAGTCATCAATCAAGGGTACTTTTGGGAAGAACACCAGAGTTTTAGACAAAGCTAGTTTTCTGCCAACCTTACTAAAAAGTCTGATTTAAATGCATGTAATAATACAGTATACTGCAGTAAATACTGTACATTGTACACCTATGTGACATATTTATTTATTTATTTATTTCATTATCTATTTATTGCAACCACAGGACAATAAAGAGAATGGTTGAGATAAAATAGAATCTTTAAAATTATATAAAACAATACAAGAACGTATCACTATGAACACATAACTAAAAATAAATCTATTCATTTTCTATTCTATTTAACATCTATTATATCGTTGCGGTACCCGCTGCCAAAACATAGGATTCGAACTGCCTCTAGCTACCGGGCAACCTCGGTAGTCTAGTTGGTAAGACACTGCTCTAGAATTGCAAGGGTCGTGGGTTCGAATCCCACCCGAGTAACATGCCTGTGATAATTTTTCACAGGACTCGGGAAAGTACTGAGTATACAGTGCTAACACACATTGGTGTATGGGTAAAAACCAAAATTAATATTCTTTATCCCCGATGCAAATTTAACATCTATTATAAAACTATTCATGTAAGGCCTACTGTACACAAGGCTCTACTCTGAACAAACAGCTGAGTTGAATATGTATTAAATCTGGATCTAATTGTACTTTTGCAGAGTTTTTACCCGCAGCTGTTCGTGTTCTAAATGACAGGTTTTAATCATGATTGTATATATTTTAGTTCAATCGTGCTGTTTTTATCTTTCGTATTTCGCCTGTATATTGTAATACTTTTCATAAAATGTTTATATGTATTTTCAATGTATTTTGTATATAAATGGTAAATTTTTAAGTGTGTATTTTTATATAACATCTTTTTTGACACGCAAAACTACCACGCATTCCACTGTACAAATATTTGTTTTGTTACAAGTGACAATAAAACATTATTCTATTCTAAAAAATTGTTTTACTCTATTCTAAATGTATTTAGTCTGTACAGCAGCAAACACTTACCAATCAATAAAAAAATCAATAAACATATTGTTACAATTTTTCCTAATTGATTAGCCCAGGGTATGAAACCTCGGGATTTGTCCCATATAGGCCTAACTGAAAACATTGTCATTGTATTGTTTAAAGGCAGTGGACACTATTGGTAATTACTCAAAATAATTATTAGCATAAAACCTTTCTTGGTGACGAGTAATGGGGAGAGGTTGATGGTATAAAACATTGTGAGAAACGGCTCCCTCTGAAGTGCCATAGTTTTGGAGAAAGAAGTAATTTTCCACGAATTTGACTTCGAGACCTCAAGTATAGAACTTTGAGGTCTCGAAATCAACCATCTAAACACACACAACTTCGTGTGACAAGGGGGTTTTCTTCTTTCATTATTATCTCGCAACTTTGATGACCGATTGAGCTCAAATTTTCACAGGTTTGTTATTTTATGCATATGTTGAGATACCCCAACTGTGAAGGCTAGTCTTTGACAATTACAAATAGTGTCCACTGCCTTTAAGGCCATTAAGGGTTTGTGTAAACGTAGCTTACAGTAGAAGTACTAATTTATTAGGGGGCCTAGCCCTAACATAGTACAGATAATGTAAAAAAATATATAACAAATTAAAATGCATACATGTGACCGTGGAGCAATAAACCAAATGTGAATAAGTAATAGTTGTGATGAGTAAAAAAAAAACGTATGGCGCCACCACTTTTTCACTCGTTTTTACAAAAAGGGAAATATCAATCAGGTAAATTTGATACTATATTATTTTATTTCAAATGAAAAAGTGGTGGCGCCATGCGGAAACTTTTCCCAATATTGTTTTAAAAAAGAAAAAATTAAATAATAAATGTCATAAAATGCATGCAAACTTTAATTTACTTTTGTCAATCAAATGGAAAACTAAAAAGCCCACGCTGAGAATCGGTACAGACAGTAAATTACTGAGTAGACCCTTCTACCAAGTCAGGACACAACTACCAACAAAACACGTACAAATTATACACAAGTCGTCGGACAAAAAATAGAAATTACAAACAAAGGACGTGACTATGTCGTGTCGCGAGTCGATAAAAAAAGGCGTGTGCTTTTTTAAAGAGAATAGAAGTTGTAAAGTGAGCCAGCAAGCAGCTATTTTAGTGAGCATTCTGAGAGATGTAACGCACGCACTAGTAGCATGTTTAGAGCACTTTTGCAAACTCATGCAAATGTTGTATAATGGTGAGAAATTGAGAGAAAAATGATTGGAATTTATGCATACCAGAGTCTCTTCCAGCCCCATGTTGTCTGCTTGCAAGTTCTGTCTAGAGTGGCCCGGTCAAAGGTCGAATCATTTGGACGTTCGAATTTGCATAAAAAAGAGCGCCCTCAGCGTCAAGTTATTTCTATAGATATTGGCGATCAAAAACAACATCATGGACGATTTCAAGTTGAACGCTGCAAAAATGGTAAGTAAAGTAAGAAATAATTGTATAAGTGTAACCATCCGTTCCTTTGAGAGTAAGTAATGTTAACTGTTTGTTTTACAATTACCTTCTCAGGGCAAATGTATTCAAAAATCATGGTGCAATATACGACATTTTGCAGAACCGTTTTCCCTTCTCTTTTTTCGTTTGGTACCCATGCAAAATGTACGAGAAACTCATAACTGACTGATGTAGGGGACAGTCTTTAAAAATTGTTGGCGTCCTTGGTTACAACTTTAAAAAGAGAGATATTTTCAAAATAGTGCTCTCGATCATTTTAGTATAGATTTCGGCACGAGTTTTCATTTTGTAGGATTACTGAATTTACCTTTCTTGAGCAAGGGGGGCAACGCTTTGAATTTATGAAATATTTTGCATTTTTTGTCACACAAATTTGACTGAAAAAAAAAAAATTGTTAGTTATTATTTAGGCTGATAAAAAGTTTCAGATACATGATGTAGAACATTTTTGATCTCATAATTGAAGTAATTATTACAAAAAGCCTTGTTGAACTTCACTTTTATGAATCTTTTATGAGGAAAGTGTGAATGCAATTTGTATTGAACCCTTAAAACGACAACTGACTGCCTAAAAAAAAACATTTTATTACTAGCAGTACCATTATTATTTTGTTTAGATCGCAGCTCAGCAAAAGCAGCGTAATGGAGCCAGGTCACCAGAGTCCGATAGCAATTGGGACAGCTCTGAGCCAGAGAATACCCTGCCCAACATTAGCTCAGAGGAGGACGTTAGCACTGTATCGACCCACAGCAGGAGAAGAGAAAAGAATGCAACACCAAAAGGTATGAAAACTGTTTCCTCAGTGGGACAGAAAGCAGTCCGAACAGCGCTTGGTTTCACTGTGTATACAGCATTTTATTGCAGAGCGGTCAAGAAATGCACAGGATTCATGTGTACAGCCGCCCAGTGGCAGTGGTTTGTGCAGTACTAACTAGACAAGATTCAAGCTATGGTGTTTCTGATCAGCAGAGTGTGAGTTTGAGTCCCAGTCTTGACATGGTGTGCTGTGGCTGAGTGGTTTAGCACACTGGACTCAAGCTCTGGTGTTTCTGATCAGCAACGATGTTGACATGTGCATCTTGCTCGTCGAGTGATAAAGCACACTGGACCCAACTGTTTCTGGCTTAGTTGGCTTCTGTCTTCTCGTTGTGTAGGAAATACTGCTAAACAAATGTCTTTGCTAAGCAAAAATCGAGTCGGGCACCAGCCTGTAACTGGTAACTGGTAACTTTAGCAGAAACAGGTTACCAGCCCAAATTACTTTAAGTTTACATTGTTGCCCAACTAAGATGTTCGCTTAGCAACTACTATTCTGTTTAGCAAAGCTTGACAGGTTTTATGAAATTGGGGTTTTCATTTGTCAAATATTGATAATTGTTTACCAGATGGTGAAGTTTGAGTAATTAATATATTTTTCTGTATATTTCCAGCACCAAAGCAACCCAGCAGTACTAAACACCAGTCACAAACTCACCCACAGGGCAACAAACCCGTCATGCCTCACCATCTCGCCATCAACGGAGAACAATCTCCAAAGAAGTCTTCACCTGCGTCCAGCATGAGAAGGTGATTAGCAAGTTTGGCACAAAAATTTGTTTATTTGTATATTCAAATATATTAAAATGAGTAGTGTAGATGGCCTTAGCTTTGGATCCAAACCGGACCTTCGTCAGTGGCATAAATAAGTGCAAACAAAAACATATTGGTTCCAAGAAGATGGAGACACAAAGGAACAAATCTAGGGCGGATAAAGTGAACAATACATAGTTAGTGAGTAAGGCAGACTAAATTTAAAGGGAAAATCTATATACAGTACAAATTAAATAGAAAAAAAAAGAACATCAAATTTTCAAAATGTTGTTTTAACAATACCTTCAAAAAAAAAAAAAAAAATTGTCCATGCACCCTCCAGTTGGGTGCAAGGAGTTTGAAAATAAAAAGCAAATCTGCTCTTTAAGCAAGAGGCCCATTAAACTATAAAGGTGTTTCTTGCCGCATCTGCTAAAACTGTTTTTCCTTTTAAGAGGTTCGTTTTTACGAATTCCAAAATAATGTAGATGCAATTTTAGTTTGTTACGTTTCACTCCTAAGCTGGAAGCTTCTTCAGACTGGTGGACATAGAGGGTGCTGTAGACATGGTTTTGAATAATAAGTGATAACTGTTCTGAACCATACATTATTTTTGAATTTGTAAAAACGAACCTCATTAATTAATGATTATAAATCAACAATCCAGATGAACTTATTTAATGTTTGTCCTTTTGTCTTCTGCCTTGGCTTAGTGGACAAGGTGGAAAGGCGACGAAGGCTGGTGTCAATGTGTTTGTAGACCGCGGTAGCGTAGATTCATCAGACGATGATTTCTCCGTCGCTAGCAAGAAATCAGTCCCAAGAAAGCCCGAGAGACCACCGTTTGATTTCAGGAATGCAATAACTGGTGAGTTTACTTAAGGTGACATGCAAAAGCTCTCTACACACTGAAGTTTATGTATAAGGGGTCGTTGAAACCCTTGCTTTCATTGAGTGTCTTAATTAAATAACTTGACATCGACTATAACTAGAAATTCGAACCTTTCCCCTTTTGTTTTGTAGAACCACAGAGGGAGGACGTCGTCAAATCAGAGCGACCGGGCAAAAGCCGGAAAGGAAAAGTTTACGACCCGTCCCCGGAGAAGATGAACCAAAGCATTAATTCAGGTAAATCAGGATTGCATATCAGTGGCACCTTTGGAGTGCAGACCATTATCATGTTGCTACCATCTTGGCATGTTCCCTGTATCCAATAACACTAAATGAATGCTGATATTCAGTGTACAAAAAGGAACCAGGCTATTTCTCCTTTCAGCCTCCGTTTGGTTACATTGGTTTTAATAGAAGAAAATCAAAATGGCTGCACTATGCAATTGGTCTAATGGTCATGACACCCTGCATATAGAGACCAATCATGTACTGTGTCTACTTTAGAACTTTAATTGCTTCTCTTCACCCAGGAGTACATGTACATTGGTACTATGAGGGCTGAAATGGTTCTTGTGATTGTTTTTAGCTTGGTGCACAGCACTACAGAGAGCAAGTTGGAGTGCCCTCAGTGGTTACCTAATGCCTAAAGGTCGACTATTTTAACTCAAACCCAGGCTGGTGAACCATTGGTCGATTACTGTGGTCGACCACTTGGAACCAGCATCATGACCACAGTTTCTTCCAGGGTCCTGATTGTAAGATGTGCCCCTTTAATCCTATATGCACATTGCCACTTTCATTGTATTAATAGCGCCCTCAAGGGTTGAGACATGTAATTCCTTATCTTCCAATATGGCGAGTTAAAGCCATTGGACCCTTTCGGTAAGCAGTATTGTCCAAGGCCCACACTTCGTGTATCACAACTTATATATCAAATAACAAACCTGTGAAAATTTAGGCTCAATCGCTCATCGGAGTCGGGAGAAAATAACGGGAAAACCCACCCTTGGTGTCATGACATGTGCTTAAAATAAATCCGTAATTCTCGTAATTCTGCTGTTTTCTCAAAAAGTAAAGCATTTCATGGAATAATATTTCAAGAGAAGTCTTTCACCACTACCTTCTGTAAACCCTGTAAGTTATTTGTAAATCTGTGAACTTTTTTTTTTTTTTTCTGAACCGAAAGGGTCCAATGGCTTTAATACACAAGGTGAGCCTTTATATTCATGTACCATGCTAACATGTATAATGCCCAGAGGGAAACCAGTGACACTGGATAGCCATCATCTTGTCATCAGAGTGTTGAATACCGTGGTATTGACATAGAGTTATATATAAGAACTAGATGGCGCACTGGTGATGCTTCTTGCACAAACGCTTCGGGACTGCAAGGAGACACGCGCGTGCCATTCTGTACGCGTGTTGAATATGAAACACACGTTGGAGTTTGTGTTTAATGAACGCTACGCGATTCTGTTGTGTCAACTTGCAAAATGGCCGCACTAACACACGCTGTGAGATGCCAGTTTTGTAAGCCAAGAAAATAGCCGCCTGCGCTCATGCCGGTCGCATATATAGGCCAGTGCGCCCTCTAGTTCTTATTTATAACTCTATGGGTATTGATGGTAGATGAGGCTTCCAAACTAAATAATTGTTAATAATTAGTTGTTTGTTTTTTTTATCAACTGTTTATCTTCAGACCAGAAGCAGCTCATTGTGGACACACCAGACGGTAAACCCAAAAAGAAAAACTGGAAAGTCAACCTCGGGTTCCAGTCGACAGAGAACGACGCCACGATGAATGACAACAACAACTTGAGTTACTCACAGCGGGACATGGGGATGTTGACAACAGCCATGTCGTCAGACGTGGAGCTCAAGAAGATGGAGGGGAGGATGAGTCAGATGAGCGAGAAGGATGCAGGGGATGATTTGGGGAAATATGATGAGGCGGGGCTCGAGAACTCACACTTACTCATCAAGGAAAACACTCAGAGGTGAGATTTACAACTCATAATGGTCAATGTTCTGCGTATCTCAGAACTCAAAATAAAAGTGACTCACTACTCAAACTCAAACAAAAAGTGACTCACTACCTGGCTAGGATCTTTCACATCCTCTCACCTTCAACTGATGCCTGGCCCTCGTATGGAAACCTGCTACGGTGACGGAGCTTTCTCTGTTGCTGCTCCCAAATTATTGAACACTCTTCCTTCCTCTCATTCAAACTATCAACCTCTACCCTTGCTGGTACCCATACCCCTGGGTGAAAAGCAATTATAGTAAAGCACCCTGCTCAAGGACAGACACAAGTGTCTTGACCGGGACCCGAACCCACACTCCGGTGACTTAACCACCACAACTTAAATGCCATGCACTTTACCGATTGGCCATGGCACCCATGTGGTAGATGTCTCATGAACCTTTAAAATGAAATTGATTGTGTTTTTCTTCACCCAGATACATCTACCGTTACAACCACGGGAGTATGAAGTACTACGACACACGGACTGGACGTGAGGACATCTATATGACTGCTATAGCTGACAAGTAAGTTATAAGCCCGGGCCACAGGTGTCGAAATGGCGACTATTGATTGCTTAGTCGAGTCCCGACTGCTGTTTTTCAACTACTCAATTAATCAAGCTACCATGACTACTGTAAAAATAATCGTGACTACCTGCTTGTTGAACCAATTGTGACGCTCACGACTATTCACGGCAACGAAACACAATCAGACATCAGTGACACAATCCTTCAATCATCTCAGCATTGTTTAACTTTTTAACTTTTAACTTTTAACTGGCACTGTGTACAGTGTGCTGTGATAATTGTTTGTGATCTGCTGATCAGAAACATAAAACGGTTGGCCAAGTTTAGAGACAGTTATCGTTCAGAGACGTTCTTATTATACTTCACTACCAATGACCTGAACATGCCATTTCATTTTCAATTTTCTTGCAGATCCGAGAAGCTGGTGCGCCGTTGTGCGAGGGAGGTCTTCGGTGCGCTCCGCATCGTCGTGGACTTCTTCCTCATTTTTCTTTTGGAGTTTCTCCGCTTCCTTGCGTACAACATCATAGGACTTTTCCTCGTTGGTCTTCTCACAACGTTCGGCGACTACCTCTTCAAGCCTGTCCTGGCTGCCCTTTTTAACAGTATCCTTCAGCCTGTAGCGGTGTTCTTGTACAACACGGGCGTCGCCCTACAGACAGTATTCAAACCCTTGATTGACATTTTGCGCGGAGTCTTCACGCAGATTGCTATGCTTCTGAGAGCATTGAGGCTCGTAGAGATCAACTGGAAAAGAGGGCCGGAGCAGAATACTCTTAGGAGCATGGAGGAAGTTTGACTCCTCAGGGCATGTGCTTGAGGGAGGAGATTTGTTGGGTTGGACATATTGAACAAAGAAAATATAAAGACTGGAATTGGAACCTGTGAGATTAACGTGCCGTCCCCTTCTAACTGAGCTATTAAGCCCAGAGCAGAACACTCTTAGAAGCATGGAGGAAGTTGGGCGCTTGGGGGATGAGTTTTGTTGGGTTGAACATGTTGACAAAGAAACCTGTTGGGTTAACGTGCATCCCTCTACCAACTGAGCTATTTAGTCCTTACATTGGCGGTCTCCCTATTTTGTTAAAAAGGGCCGGAGCAGACCATGCCTAGGAGCGTGGAGGAAGTCTGACTTATCCAGGGCAGGGTGTCTGAAAAATAAGTCTTGTTTGGTTGAACAGAAAAATGAAAAAGAGTGGGATTCGAACCTGCGGCCTCCAGATTAACTGTAACTGCAACCTTCAGATTAATGTACCATCGCTCTACCAACTGGAACAGAGATCCTCAGCGTTGGGGAAGTTTTACTATTCCACGGCAAGACACCTTAGGGATGTAGGGATTCCGTAGGGTTGAACCTGTTGAACAAAAATATACAAAATTGACTAGAGCGGGATTTGAACCTGCCACCTACAGACTAGTGGGCCGATGTCCCAGGAAAATCCGTCCGCTGGAGATTCTGTCCCCCATTACGAAATGGACCGTTCCGGCTTTCCACTAAGCTCCGCCCACCGCGCACGTGAGCAAGACACGTGTACGAGCACTCCCAATGACATTCTGCACGATTCTGCCGCGCGTGCCAAATATACGCGCACGCATGACCGAGTTTGTCCGACCACAATCATTGCTGTGATTGGTCAAATGGGTGAACGCGCACAGTTTGATTGACAGGCCGGATCGGTCCATTAACACGGGCCAAAGGAGGATGTTTGAAAAGAGTGCGCAGAAGTAGTTTGGACACAGTTTGCCATTTTGGGGGAACTAAACATCTGCTGCATGTCAGGTTGTGTCGCATAGTTTTGTATACCTTTTAATTCTTGTAATTCTTGACAAAGTGTACTATGCAAACTGACTCTTTAACCAATTGGGAATCTGTAAATTGGCATTCTGAAAGATTTGGTTAAAACCATTGGACCCTTTTGGTACAGAACAAAAAAAGTTCACGTATTTACAAATAACTTACAGGGTTTACAGAAGGCAGTGGTGAAAGACTTCTCTTGAAATGAATTCCATGAAATGCTTTACTTTTTGAGAAAACAGAAAAAAAAATATAAATTCTCGATATCGAGAATTACGGATTTATGTTAAACACATGTCATGACATGGCGAAACGTGCGGAGACAAGGGTGGGTTTTCCTGTTATTTTCTCCTGACTCCGATGACCGATTGAGCCTAAATTTTCACAGGTTTGTTTTTACCGAAAGGGTTCAATGGCTTTAAGTAAAGTATTCCTGCCCGGCTAGCCTAAATAGGTTTGGAGCATTTTAAATTGACTCAAATGATTGCGATAGTTTCAATTCAAAAACTAATATAAAAATAAAAATTACGAATGAGAAATGAAACTTGTTCTTTGAATTGTGTTAATTAATATATTTATTTCCTTTGACTATTGTGTAACTGATTTTATCATACCTCCTTTAGATTTGAAGATATGCAATGACTATTAACTTATTTTAGTACTTAAGATTTTGAAATACATGTACATTTTGAAATAAATATTCAAAAACAAATTTTGATTAATGAAGCAGTTTTGTCGCAGTGTCCACACTATTGTCTGGGCATATTTACCTAGAAGTGAGTTGGAAGGGTTGAGTCGCGCAGCTGTACCAAGCGGGGCTAGATCAACACACATATATGCGAATATTCTATTCGGTTTTTACCCATATACACCGTTGTGTTAGCACTGTATACTCAGTACTTACCCGATTTCTGTGAACAAAATCACAGGCATTACTCGGATGGGATTCAAACCCACGACCCTTGCAATTCTAGAGCAGTGTCAAATCAACTAGACCATGGCTAGATGCAGTTCGATTCCTATGTTTTAAAGATGCAAACGATTTAAAGATGTTAAATTTGCATCGGGGATAAAGAATATTCATTTGGGTTTTTACCCATACACAACGATGTGTGTTTAACTCTGTATGTGCTTATAAATTTTAAAACATATGCGAGTTTACTTATTGAACCCCACTTTCGAATACACCTCCGTACATGGCAACCGGCGGGCAATATTTTGTTGTTTTAAGTGCTGTCAGAACCAACTTCTACTTCTTCTACTTTATTACTACTCGGCAAAGTCCCATGATGGGATATCACACCAAGATTACGCACGCGTTTGACCGATGAAGCAACTAGGGTAGATTAAGAGTGGATTTGAACTGGGAGAGCGGGGCCGTGACAACAGACAGTGGAGGATTGTTCCATGCAGGGGTATTCTTGGGGGAAAAAGAGTTTTTGTGGATATTGGTGCGGGGTGAAAAGAGATTATATTTCAGTGGATGGTAACTGCGTGTTGATATACCGGGGGGGGGGGCGGGGGGAACAAGAGTCAAAAAGCTAAAGGGCCGGCCGCTATTTGGTATGTTGTAGCTGGGCATAATTACCTAGAAGTATTCGGCTCTGGAGGGATTGAGTCGCGCAGTAGAACGCACGGTAGAACACACTCTATGGGGAGGTATAGGCACACCCACAGGTTGGATTCATCAGGAACGTGTCTCGTGGCTTGGTCACCCGAGTGCAGCGGCCGAGCCGCAGTCATGAATGGATGGTTTATTACATAACCCAAGTGGGATTGGCTCACAACATTCCTCCCTGTGTTATTTTAAAGAATTCCAAATAACTTTTAAATAATAAAAAAAAAGACGCATATTATTGGAAAGAATCGAGTCCTTTCTTGTAACCAACTGTTATCCAACCTTATCATTTTAAACCAATCCAATACATTTATATTATAATTAAATTGAAAAAGTCATCAAATAAGTGGTTAAACCTATTGCCTGGTTTTTAGAACCAGAAGGCTGCAGGTAACACCTTCCTATCAACATAAAAAGTATTCTTAAATCGAGCAATCAATTTTTATATTTTCTTTGGGGGGGGTGGGGTGTGCTCCCATTACAATTAAATTACAATTAAATTAACTATAGTGATGTTATAACCTTTAACGAACTCTGTCGTTCAACAATGTTTTAAAGTTTAATTTTCTACATAAATTTGAGAAAGGGGTAATTAATTTTCACGCAAATATTAAAAGACTGCAGGTGCCTTGTTTAGGGATACTGGAAAACACACACATTTTCCTTCGTTATTCTCTTGCAATTTCGATGACCAATATTAAGGAGTCAAAATGTCGGGCGACCATGTCCGTCCTGGGCCCAATTTCATAGAGCTGCTTAAGCAAAAAATGTTGCTTAAGCAACAAAATCATTGCTTAGTAAAATCAGATTACCGGCCAAGACTCCTTTCAAAAGTAAACAACAGCTAAATACCAGTCACAAGCAATGTATATGGCTTGAAATTTTGGCCAGTAACATGTGTAAAACAAGCTAGCTATTTTCGTGCTTATGCAAAATTTTGCTTTAGCAGCTCTATGAAATTGGCCCCTGGCTTAAAGACACTTGACACCGTTGGTAATTACCAAAGACCAGTCTTCTCACTTTGTATCTCAACATTTTAACTCTTGGTCGTAGAAGTTGTGAGATACCAATGGAAGAAGAAAAAAAAACACCCTTGTCACCCGAAGTTTTGTGTTTTCAGATGCTTGACTTCGCAACCTGAAAATCTAATTCCTCTCGAAATCAAATTCAATATTTTAGCGGAAAATTAGTTCAAAAACTACGTTACTTGAGAGGGAGCCGTTTCTCACATTGTTTTATACTATCAACAGCTCTCCATTACTCGTTACCAACGGACGTTCTATACATACATGGTTCGGTCGGGCGTCATACCATACGATGTACACAAGTCATTTGCACACAGACCGGGGCCCAATTTCATGGCTCTGCTTACCGTAAGCACAAAATCGGCGCTTAATACGGAAGCAGGGAATTATGTGCTTACGGCAAGCGTATTTCACGGGTTAGCGGCGAATGTTGGCGTCTGCGCGTGCGTACTCCACGTTACTATGCATACGCTTACAAGGCTAGCACAGAAATTCGGCGCTTGCACACGTAATTAAAGCGGGGAATCGTGAATTCGGCGGTAAGCAGAGCCATGAAATTCGGCCCGGGTCCGTTTGTAGCAAGTGTTCTACCCGTTTACAGACAGACCCAACTCATTACACGAACTTAAGAAACTAAAGACAGAACCAACCCATTTTATTATCATTTAGGACGAGCTGGGACGTTTTGAGAACTAGTGTAGTATGACCCAAGCATAAGGATTGTCAAACATAATGTGTTTTCTTATCTGGTGTTTTCAGCAGCAGATGGTGGGTTCAAATCCCGATCATGACACTCGTGGCCTTTGATAACAAAATGTTGTTGTTATTGAGGAGTTATTGAATAATAAATAACTAGGGTATATTACATGAACTTCTTTAATCTAGTGATAGGCGCTATCATCTTAAAGGCAGTGGACACTATTGGTAATTACTCAAAATAATGATTGGCATAAAACCTTTCTTGGTGACGAGTAATGGGGAGAGGTTGATGGTATCAAACATTGTGAGAAACGGCTCCCTCTGAAGTGCCATAGTTTTCGCGAAAGAAGTAATTTTCCACGATTTTGATTTCTAGACCTCAGATTTAGAACTTGAGGTCTCGAAATTAACCATCTAAACGCACACAACTTTGTGTGACAATGGTGTTTTTTTATTTCATTATTATCTTGCAAGTTCGATGACCGATTGAGCTCAAATTTTCACAGGTTTGTTATTTTATGCATATGTTTAGATACACCAACTGTGAAGACTAGTCTTTGACATTTACCAATAGTATCCACTGTCTTTAATCATGCCTTTGAAACAAACACATCAAATACATCATTGTGATTAAATGTCATTCACAAACCAAATGTGTTTTTCCAACACTTAAAAACACTTTGTTTGTACGCTTTGCTATATCGATCGGCTCCACTTCTATAAGATTGCACTCAAAAATAACGTAATACTCAAATCTACAGGGGCGGTCTCTGGGGCGGAAAATTTTTCAAAGCTTTATATTTAAAATTTTACTGCAAGAAGCCACTAATTTCAACAGATTCACATTCATTGGCAGCATACATTTTTCTGCGGTGGGTTTTGGTCATCATATATATTCCTCCAAAATCCGTCATTTTCTTGAAATGATGCAGCTCCCAACTTTAAAGAAATTCCCATTTAAAAGTTAGGACGAGTTGTTCGTCCTAACTTGAGATAGGATTATTCCTATAGCGTATTGTGAAATCGGCTCCAGGAGATTTGCTGTTAAATCCGACATTAATGTGTACACATAAAGCCATCATTGCGGGGGACCAGTCTATATAAGACCTATTCTAGTCAGTAAGTCATTGTATCACTATTTAGGAAAATAGTCATGGAGATTTGCTGTTAAATCCAACCTATAACTGTGTACACCTCAAGCCCAAAACGTGTCTGTATCCTTGCGGATAAAGACAGGGGACCAGTCTAAGACCTATCCACTGCGTCACCATTAGGAAAATGGTGATGAAGATTCGCTGTTAAATCCGACCTATACCTGTATACACATCAAGACATAACCTGTCTTAGACATATCTAGTCAGTAAAGTCATTGTATGACCATTAGGAAAATGGTGATCAAGATTCGTTGTTAACTCCGACCTATACCAATGTACACATAAAGACAAAACCTGTCTTAGACCTATCTTATCAGTGAGTCACTGCGTCACATTAGAACAATGGTGACGAAGATTCGCTGTTAAATCCGACCTATACCTGTATACACAATAAAGACATAACCTGTCTATATAAAGACCTATTTAGCCAGTAAGTCATTGTCACCATTAGGAAAATGGTGATGGAGATTTGCTGTTAAATCTGACCCATACCTGTATACACAATAAAGACATAACCTGTCTATATAAAGAGATGGGGACCAGTCTATTTAAAGATCTAGTCAGTAAGTCATTGTTTCACCATTGGGAAAATGGTGATGGTGATTTGCTGTTAAATCCGACCTATACCTAATAATAATAATAATAATAAGACTTGTAATGCGCACATATCCACCCTGCTGGGTGTTCAAGGCGCAGTACACATAAAGACAAAACCTGTCTGTTGCGGATATAGAGACAGATATGGACCAGCTTAAGACCTATCCTATTATCAGTAAGTCATTGTGTCACCATTAGGGAAATGGTCAGGGAGATTCGCTGTTAAATCCGACATATACCTGTGTACACATCAAGACAAAACCCGTCTGTGTCCTTGCGGATAGAGACATGGGACCAGTTTTAAACCTATCCTTTCACTGAGTACGTCATTGTGTCACCATAAGGCCACGTTATTATCAAAAATCCATATGTGTGTCCTGCCTAAAATATTATTTACCAGCTGGTGGTTGAAAAACGGTCAACAAAAATAACAACGCATTATCATCAATTTGATGTTCTCTCTTCAAAAGGACATTTTCTTTAACAATCTTTCAGGAATATAGGCATATGTCATAACTCGTTTTATCAAATGTAAACATAATAATCGCTGTAATAATCAGCCATAAAATCTCGCCATATTTCTAATTCGTCCAGTTTCATCCAAATTCATCCAGATCTCGTAATGGTTTGATTATTTTGATCTTTTTAGAAACTGTTTACAAGTTCTGAAAATTTGGCTATCTTGACAAGCCTACATTTAAAGCACTGGACACCTTTGGTAGTTGTCAAAGACCAGTCTTCTCACTTTGTGTATCCCAACATAATGCATCAAATAAAAAAACATGTGAAAATTTGAACTCATTTGGTCGTCGAAGTTGCAAGAGAATAATGGAAGATGCTTGATTCCGTTGAGGTCTCGAAATCATTTCAAATATTTTAGTGAGAAATTACTTTTCTCAAAAAACTGCGTTACTTCAGAGGGGCCATTTTGTTGACAATGTCTTATCCTACCAACATTTCCCCATTGCTCGTTGTAAGTGTTTATGCTTACAATCGTTTTGTTACCGAAAAATTACCGAAAAATGTCCAGTGCCTTTAAAAATAGCATCTGCGTAACTTCCCAGTAAACATACTTCGTGTGAAAAAAAAATTACTTGCGCCAAATCCTTTATCAAATTAAGACACAAACATGTTCCATTTCTTATGGACAATAAATTAATGAATAATTATAATGACAGATGTCAGATGAACACCGAAGATTTCAAGATTATAATCTGAGTGACAACACTGAATGTTACAATTTTATCTAAAATTTGAGATACAAAAATCCCCTCTGCCTATAAATACAACAAGATCTAGGGTATGGCAAGTCAGTCTGCTTCTCGCTTGCTCGACCACTCAAGCATTGTGTCACCTGGTGAGTATTGTCTTTTTTCAAATTGTTTACAATCATATTAAAGAAACTTGACACTATTGGTAATTGTCAAAGACCAGTCTTCTCTACTGGTGTGTCTCAAATATGCGCAAAATAACACACCTGTGAAACTTTGAACTCAATTGGTCGTCGCAGTTGCGAGATAATAATGGAAGAAAAAACGCCCCCGTCACATGAAGTTGTTAGCTTTCAGATGCTTGATTTCGAGACCTAAAATTCTAAATCTGAGGTCTCGAAATCAAATTCGTGGAAGATTAAATCTTTCTAAAAAAAACTACGTTACTTCAGAGGGAGCCTGTTTCAATTCTCACAATGTTTAACAGCTCCCCATTACTCGTTACCAACTAAGGTTTATGATGCTAATAAAAACTTTGAGTAGTTGCCAATAGTGTCCACTGCCTTTAAACCAAAGCTAAGTTTTTATTCTTTTATTTTTACATGTTTTTTTTAGTATGAAATGTGATCATATTCATAACCCTCAGTGAACTCATTGCTTGTATTATTCCAAATTGTCCCATGTTTATTTTAGTATCAGTAATATTTCAGTATTATTTTCGAACTTGTATAACCCTATCTAGTTACTCATTGTTTGTATTACTAAAAAATTATTTGTTTAAATAATAAGAATTCACAGTAGGCCTATCCCTCAAAAGTGTTTTTAATTTCGTTTTGTAAACTAACACGGTGTTGTGGAATCAATACAGTTTTGTTCTACAAAATGATGGGCCGTGTTGGTTTACGAAGTAAAAGGAAAGCCAGAGTTGATGGCCCAAAGTAGTCGTTCTTGATGGCCCAAGTACTCGCACTTGATGGCCCAAGTGCTCGCACTTGATGGCCAAAGTACTCATACTTGA
This sequence comes from Asterias rubens, assembly GCF_902459465.1. Classification (NCBI taxonomy): domain Eukaryota; kingdom Metazoa; phylum Echinodermata; class Asteroidea; order Forcipulatida; family Asteriidae; genus Asterias; species Asterias rubens. The sequence continues at coordinate 8,091,994 of NC_047083.1, read as the reverse complement.
TGGGCCAAATACCCGTTGGTGGGCCAAGTATTAATTCGTACGTAATGGCCCAAGGTCTCGTACTTGAGGATGGATGGCCCTCGTACTTGATGGCCCAAGTTCTCATACTTGATGGGCCAAATACTCGTTGATGGCTCAAGTACTCGTTCTTGATGGCCCAACTCGCACCTGATGGCCAACATACTCATACTTGATGGCCAAAGTACTCATACTTGATGGGCCAAATACCGGTTGATGGCCCAAGTATTCGCACTTGATGGCCCAAGTACTCAGCGTACTTGATGGCCCAAGTTCTCATACTTGATGGGCCAAATACTCGTTGATGGCCCAAGTACTCGTTCTTGATGCAAATACTCGTTCTTCATGGCCCAAGGTCTCGTACTTGATGGCCAAAGTACTCATACTTGATGGGCCAAATACTCGTTGATGGCCCAAGTACTCGTTCTTGATGGCCCAAGTACTCGTTCTTGATGGCCCAAGTACTCGTACTTGATGGCCCAAGTTCTCATACTTGATGGGCCAAATACTCGTTGATGGCCCCAAGTCTTCGTACTTGATGGCTCAAGTACTCGTACTTGATGGCCCAAGTACTCGTACTTGATGGCCCAAGTTCTCATACTTGATGGGCCAAATACTCGTTGATGGCCCCAAGTCTTCGTACTTGATGGCTCAAGTACTCGTACTTGATAATACTCGCCCACCATAGTGCTCGATAGTTCTTGGGCCTCAACTAAAAAGTACTTGACTACCTCACTGGCCTCAAAACACAATAACTGACACTTGCCCAAAACCGAACCAGATTTTAAGCTATTATTGTTAAGGTGAATCGGTCAAGAACAAAAAAGAGCCGACATGATTTAAACCAATGCTCAGCCACCAGAGCTTGTGAACCTTCTCACTTGTACTCCAATTTTTTCTTCATTATAGATCTGTATAGCTGCTCTCTAAATATGGATCAGAAAGGGGCCGTATTACTCTTGTTGTGTAGCATCGTCTACATTGCACCACTGGTGCTCTGCAATGACGGTGCGTTTAAGATCCTTGGTGGTTACGTCGATGTGTACAACGATGATTCTTCTCAACACAAGACGCAGAATCATCACTGGGGTGAATACGACATTAATGGGTACCCAGACAGGAAGGCCTTCGTCGTTACGTCACACTTCTGCTGGGATAACGGCCGGTCCTACTGCTACCAGACCATCGTGGTATCGACATCATCTGACGAGACTGAGCAGCACTACCAAATCATGGGTAGCAAGACGGTGATCTACGATGCGACGTCTTCGTACGTCGTTGACAGCAGAGGTTGGGGAGTTCAGGACACGTTTGATCAGATTGAAGACAAAGTAGTGGATCAGGGGGAGATATGGGCAGAACCTTTGAGGGATTGGGGACACGGTTATCTCCATCTGTTTGTTAGAAAAGAAGCACGTCCCTCTTACACCGATGCCTTCTTTCGAGAGAACAGGAATGCCGGGTCCGAGCAGTTCACGTCAGGTACAAAATTCTACGGACAGAAAGACCCTTCCAGTGTTTCAGAGGTACTATCAAACTTCAGATCTTGGACCACTGCTTGGGGAGATGCTTCCGTACACTACTCTGAAGTCTTCACAATGCCGACAAAACTGGTTAAAACCACTACCCTCTACGACGAGAAGGTCTCCAAACCCATTGATCTACCTGTCTTGAAGTCTTTGACTCTGACCAACTATGGTTCAGGAGCCACTGGTGATGACTTCGCATTGATTGGCACAGAGGAGACCTTCACTCTGAGTACCGAGTCCACCATCTCGACATCATTCGACTTTGAGATAGACATTGGAGCTGGCACAACCATCGACGCTTTTGGGATCGGTGTCAGCATGGACGTCAACTTGGGGTCCTCATATTCCTCAGGCTCTGAACAGAAGGAGACCAAGACCGTGACAACGACTCAGACCATACAGTGGCCATCCAACTGCCCGGCCGGGATGCAGGTCAAGCACGTCATAACTACTTCATCAGAGGAGGTCAAGGTCCCGATCGTGTTCACCTTCGCGCGCGGTGATCTTCGATGGACCGAGAGGAAGATCATGGAGGCTACGATGTCAGACCTTAAGCAGGAGAAGTACGACTGCTGCCTGTGGGCTGATGCTCACGATCTGTGCGGAACACAGGGCCTCCCATTGTGCAGCCAATAGACCCTCATCATGGTGCGACCATCTTGTTTTTCCTCCCATTCAAATCAGTGCTACCAAACCGTAGCTGGAGTGAAAAACAGTATGGTTCTTGTGTGCACAATGAATGTGTTTATTCATTGCGGATACAAGAAACAATACCAAGATGGTGGCAGCCAATAGACCCTCATCATGGTGCGGCCATCTTGTTTTTCCCCCATTCAAACCAGTGTTACCAAACCGTAACTCAAGTGAGAAACAGTCTGGTTCTTGTGTGCACAATGAATGTGTTTATTCATGGCGGATACAAGAAACAAGACCAAGATGGTGGCAGCATTAAAGGTCTTGTGAAGGGTTGATACTTAATATGCCACATATGATTTCGTTCAGATAATTGTATTAAATTTTGAGTTGATCGAAAGGGAAAGTTTACTAGAGTGTGAATTGAACCTGCGACCTCCAGATAAACATGCTTGCACTCCACCAACTGATGAGCTTTAGGCGGTCTCTGTGTTTTGTCAAAAATATCTTTGTTCGGGGTACCAGTCAGGAGCATCTAACTTGAAACAATTTGTTTTGGCACCAAGGATCACACCCAAGTTTAAGATAAAATGAGGAGCGGCAGTAGGAGGGGTCACCTTATGGGTAACGGAATTCAAATAAATATGTCAAGTAAACCACAAGTGTAAATTAAATTGGGTTCAAACGAAGACCAATAATATCCTTCAAGGCAGTGGACACTTTTTGTAATTACTCAAATTAATGATTAGCATAAAACCTTACTTGGTAACGAGTAATGGGGAGAGGTTCATAGTATAAAACATTGTGGGAAACGACGCCCTATGAAGTAACGTTGTTTTCGAGAAAGAAGTAATTTTTCACGAATTTGATTTCGAGACCTCAAGTTTAGAGTTTGAGGTCTCGAATCAAGCATCGAAAGCACACAACTTCATGTGACAAGGGTGTTTTTTCTTTCATTATTATCTCGCAAACTCTACGACCGATTGAGCTCAAATTTTCACAGGCTTGTTTTTTTATGCATATGTTGAGATACACCAAGTGAGAAAGAAGACTGGTCTTTGACAATTACCAACAGTGTCCACTGTCTTTAAGAAATGCAATACCAACCTTTTCTGAGGAAAGGGAGCTCTTTGAGACTCCCGGGTGTCCTTCCCAAATGTTCTAAAAGACAAAACAAAAGACAAGAACCGGTGAGTGGGACGCCCTCATTAGACCTTTATCATGGTGTGGCCATCTTGATTTTACTCCAGTAATCTAACTAGTATTAGATATCTCACACATCAATATCTGAATAAATAAGAATAAAAAGCAATGTTTAGAAATGGTATGAGTTATTCCCCCCCCCCCCCCGTATTTAACATGATAATTAAAGATAAGCTAATCGTGATGCCTTTTCAAACATGCACCTCTCAACTAAAGCACATTTTTACGCCCCGGACGTAGGCAGGATCGTTACATGGATCATTACATGGAAGTCCCTTAAAATTATTATTAGTATTCGACCAGAACAACACAAAATGTACAAAAATATGTGTAACAACACAAAATAACAAATACACATGTTATGTACAAAATTACATGAATGCAAACACACTTTTGGTAATTACTCAAAATAATTATTAGCATAAAACCTTACTTGGTAACGAGTAATGGGGAGAGGTTCATAGTATAAAACCATGTGGGAAACGACTCCCTATGAAGTAACGTTGTTTTCGAGAAAGAAGTAATTTTTCACGAATTTGATTTCGAGACCTCAAGTTTATAATTTGAGGTCTCGAATCAAGCATCGAAAGCACACAAATTCATGTGACAAGGGTGTTTTTTCTTTCATTATTATCTCGCAAACTCTACGACCGATTGAGCTCAAATATTCACAGGCTTGTTTTTTATGCATATGTTGAGAAACACCAACCCAACAAACATTAGGCCATTGGTCCTGTACCTGCCCAATACAGACAGTTTAATAGGAGACTTTCCAACGCTAGGTGGCAGCAGACATACCGGGTAAATTTCCATTGTTTACGTAGTTCTGAACATGCGCATAATTCTGAGAACAATGGATTTACCCGGTAAGTCTGCTGCCCTCTATCGTCCCAGAAAGTCTCCCATTGGCCCAACACTGGTTTCCTATACTGGGCCTATTGCAAACTGCACATCGGCGTGCAACATGCCCTTTACAGTTTGCCATTACATATTCATTACAATCACGACTCCGGCCCGGCACCGGATTTGGGTAACTGTCCGATGCCTGCCCAATACATGCCCAAAATTGGTTTTATCTACTGGGCCTGTTAAAATTTCCATATTGGCGTTCAACATGGCCAATACAGTTTTCCCATTATAGATCCTCTTCAGGCACAATTCCAGGCCGGTTCTGGTCATTTAGTGGGCCAACACTGGACATACTGATAAAATAAATCGTGCACGTACTGGTCCTGTTTTGGCCCTTTCTCCTTTGAACACTACAGGACCTTGCTTGTAACTGAATCGGCCCATTAATGGTCCTGTGCTACATTGGCCCCAGCGTATTGTTGCATTACTGGTCCCACAACGGCCCCATACAAGCTGAAATAAAATTAAATACAAACATAATTTGGAAACGATTGATGCAAACATATTATTGATAACAATTGCAGTTTATTTATTTGCAACAACAACAATTTTAACCCGTAAATTTTTTGATAAATAAAAATAAACAAGATTTATTGGAATAACTTTTAAAATGGTACATTATTTCCTTGCCAGTGTTTACATAGTTGCCAAGATGTATTTACAATATTTTATTTAAAGCAATTAAATGGTCAACTTAATGCATGAATAAGTTAACCAATAAATAAATACAAAGATCATCTAAAAATTAAGAGTTCATAATACAGGGATGAAATTTCGCAAAATGTGAAAATTCCTGAAAATAGCTTGCCGGCCAGCCGGGTTCACCTCCTAGACCCAGAACCTCCAGATGTTACAATTCAGGAGGATTAAAGACTCTGTGAATCACCACAACTACAAAACTGCAGGTTTGGACGCAATATGGACTATTGTTTTCTCCCTTTGGTGATTGCTGTTCTTTTGAATGTTCAATGACATTTTGAAAAAATCCTGACATCGGGAAAAAATTCCTGAGAAAATCACATGTCTGTTAATATTGAATACAGTGGGATCTCAGCAGTGAAAAGTTAAACAAATAAAATAAAAACACCTAAGGGCGATTCCATGAAAAGGTGGAATTTTCTTAGACAAATGAAATTGCTCCCAGCATTGAATTTTTATTTTTATATCATTCCAAACATGTCCAAGTGTCAGGGGATTTTTTTATTTTTTTTTTTTCGGATATTGTTAACTGTGAAAAAAATTACTTTTCCGATAGTGCACTTAGTGTGGAAAAAAAGTAATGTTTTTTATGGTTTTATCAATTTGACCTATTTTTATAGTCAGTATCAACTTTCTTTAAAAAAGTATAAATGAGAGCAAGTATGGGCAGTATTCTTTCAGAAAAAATATGTAAAATTTCAATACAACTCAATGTACACTTATGTCAACACTTGGTTTGAGGTTCCCCTTTAGAGAGCGTAACGCGTGTTAACAAAACACACCCTTTTAAATATAATTACTAAACAACCTGGTTTCAAATGCTGCAACTTTTAATTTTCCTCCTACTAATAAGGGCTCATGTAAAAACAGTAAAAACTTAGATGAATTCTAAACCACCGCTTCACAATGAGCTTCCGAAAACTGTAACGCAGTTTATGTCACTATTAATTAAAAACTCAGACTTCTTACAGAGGAAGTGGGACATTAAAACTTGAAACATATGGTCAGTTTAACTTTTTAACAAGTAATTAAAGTGTGTGCTTTCTTCTGAAGAGGGAATACATTAAATTTGATAAACATGCCAAATTTTATCTTAAAAGTTAAAACTCTAACAAGCAACATGTAATCAAAATAAACATCCATTTGTATCCCTTTTACTGATTCATTTCCTTTGAAACCCTTCTTTTTCTCCCCCCCCCCCCCATTTCTGTCCCCAGCTCCTCGCAGCCACACCATACTTTCTTTATGGACCATTGTTTGGTTGGTATCCCTCAGCATCTTCATAATTGACTCTAAAAAACAAATTCAAATAAAGAATACAAAATTTAATCATCTGATGAAATTCCATTAACACTTGAAAACTCTAATCATATTCCGAAATGAAAAATATGAATTTGTAACAATTTAATCATAACTTCAGTCAAGTCTTTGTTACTACAATTTTGTGTCGGGGGTGGGTGTGGGGTGTTTAAACGAACAAACAAAAACCACAACACCCCAACAAACAACCACCCTAACAAACAAACAAACAACCCACACCCACCCTGATACTTAATGAGAAAATGAATAAATTCGAAATTTTAATAATAAACCAATACATTCGATAAAAAAAAAACATTGTAAAAGTACAATCCAGCTTATTGTCAAAAGGATAAACACAGCGTTGCCTACTTTTCCACTTTCACATGATAACCACATGAATGTGCCGAGTATCCTGTGAAAGTAGGTGAGAGTTTAACTTTGTCCAACATCCTGTTGGCAGCAAGCTACTCAAGAATGTAACCTTTAAAACTAATTCACTCACTAGTGACAGCAGTGCACAAGCCCAGTTGGCTAAAAGCCAGCTTGACTTCACCATTTCCCTTCCAGCCGACCTTGCCTGCCCAGTTGTATTTCATAGAAACTTCATGGCTGAGCAAGGATCGCATCACCCTCCTAACTGCCTCCTTTGTGTCGCTACCTCCAATTTTTGAAAGAAACTTCACCTGTATATGTACACCAAAAATAATTAGCTGTTCCGAACCACGTGGTCTTCATTTGAACTTTTTAATTTGTAATTTTGATGCAGTCACTTTCATGTTATTGTGAAACATTCTCTTTGGTTATACAACGATAATAAGCACAATATGTTATATCACATGTACGCTGATGATATTCAGATATACTCCATCATCGACCCAAAGATCCCGTTAGATGCAGAATGTGCATTGTTCAATTTATCTACTTGTGTGAAAGACATTCAGCATTGGATGGTGGCCAACAAACTCAAACTTAACGCGGATAAAACTGATTTCATCATAATTTCCTCCAAAACTGCCAGTAAAGCTCTTGGTCACCTCAAGTTTACTTTTGAAAACACAACTATTTCACCTGCCAAATCGGTACGAAATCTGGGAGTTGTGTTTGATTCCAGAATGTCAATGGATGATCATGTTGCACAAATGAGTAAGAACACCAACTTTCACCTACGAAATATCGCCAAGAGACGTCCTTACATCGATGAGGATACATGTCATTCCGTTGTTAGATCACTTGTGCTGTCAAGACTAGATTACTGCAACTCGCTTTTGAAAGGAATCACAAAGAAAAACATAAATCGTCTCCAGAAAGTTCAGAATAAAGCAGCCAGACTCATCTTTAAGACCGGTCGTCATGACAACATTTCACCACTATTTCAGAAATTGCACTGGCTGCCCATCTCAAACAGAATTGACTTCAAACTTTGTCTTCATGTCTTCAAATCCCTTGCCCACCAGTCACCATCATACATATCCGACATGCTACAACCGTATGTCCCACCGTGTTCCCTACGCTCTTCCTCAGAGAACCTCTTGGCTGTACATCGCACCGTCTCCAGAGCTGGTTCGCGTGCTTTTTCTGCTAGTGCTCCAAACCTGTGGAACTCATTACCATCACATCTTCGCCATGCAACTTCACATAAACAATTCAAAAAACTACTTAAGACTCACTTGTACAGAAATACTTGACTCGTTTACTTCACTTTACATTGGAACATCTTGGGTTTGGATTTCTTTCTTTGTTGCATCTTCTGTAGGCGCTTTGTAACCTTGGGAAAAAGGCGCCTCATATAAATGCTGATATGTATGTATGTATGTACAACACAGTATGTACCTCAATGAGTTGTTGACTTCTTGAGAGGAGTCTATACTATTTTGTTTTCTACCCGCGTTCTGGACACATTACTCTGTACACGCACAAAGTACGGAGGTTTGGGATTTTCGTTGTAACGTGCGTTAAATTTGTCCTTGTTTTTCTAACCGCGTTCTGGACCAATACTCTGTGCATGGGTTTTCGTTAAAACGAACGTGCGTAATTAGATAGGGGTTTTTGACGACATCGACGTCGTCGTCAAAAACCCCCTTAAGGCATCTGATACTACATTTCAACCCTACTTAACAGTTATAAAATATTACTTGCTATGGTGTTGTAGTTTTTGAGAAATGAGTGAAAAAATGTCAAATTTAGACTCCGATGTGTTTTCTTCGTGGACGAACGTGCGTAGTTGAATAGGGGTTTTTGACGACGACGACGTCCTCGTCCAAAACCCCTAAAGGCATCAAATACTACATTTCAACCCTACTTAATAGTTAAAGGCGTTAGCAGTTCATATTTAGTGACAATGTTCGCAAAATCATGACACGAGAATTATTTCGCCGGATCATAATCCCCTCTGTTGAAATACATACATGTAAACCCTCGATTATTGTATTGGCCCTCATAGCCTAGTGGGCATCAGTCGCGCTTTCTTTACTGTTACGTGCGAGTTCGAATCTGCGCACGGGAATTTTAGCCCCCAAAACTAAAAAAATATTTCTTTTTGAATATTTTAAGTTAGATTCTTATCTTTATATCGATAGTGTTGCCTTTTCTTTTTCTCAATTGTTAGCCAAACATAACCTGTGTGCATGCATGACACGATGATGTTTGAAAAACACAGCAATCGGAAAATGGTGATCATAAGCGCAGAGTTTGGTGGTTAAGAGTTCTGTGAAATCAAATCGTACTAGATCAAACATCAAACCACCGGCCCCCAAAAAAATTAAAAATCGTAATTAATTAACCACGTGACCCATATTTGCATATTTAATTGTACAAGGGGACAAAGTGGTTGGAACTTCCTGTTGATGCTGACATCATGAGAACATCAGCATAAGTATTGGAATTGCACTACCTATTGAACCACTTGGAGTGTTCAAGGAGTCCAACACGTCAGTCTAGAGTCCAACTCTGATTGTAAAAATCAATTCAGGCATCATCTTCAATTTAATTTTATGCAACAAGCAAACTTATAAATTTTCTGATTTTATTTCAAAGGGTAACATAAATGGCTGTTAGCAAACGGTTTCCAACAAAAACTACATGGTGTACGTGTACAATACTCTACTGGCCTCAAGCATTTACCTCTAGATAATAAATCAAGCATTCAGCTCAAAATGATAAAAGTTTGTTATTGCCACAATATTCAGCAAACCATGAATCATACACAGCTACTATTCACAAGAAAATCTATGTGTGGAAGGTAATAAATCAAGCATTCAGTTCAAAATGATAAAAGTTTGTTATCGCCACAATATTCAGCGAACCATGAATCATACACAGCTACTATTCACAAGAAAATCTATGTGTGGAGGATAACAGACAGCACACAATGGAACCGGAGTTTAACAATGACAATACCAAAAGTGCAAAGTGCAGTTGCTTTCTTCGTTAGAAAAAAAGGGGGGGGGTCCGTACTCGTTAAGGTTTGCTTTTTATGGGCCCCTCCATCCCCTACATGTGTTTTGCATTGATTTTTAGTTTTTGTTTTCTATTATTGTACGATTGCATTTGCTTGTAATAAATGATTTATTACCTTCTGTGTAGACTAAGCAAGTCTCGCGCGTATTTGAACTTGCGGGACCATTATGTTCCAAACCTTATGGAGTTTTACGTTGGACATTTTGTTTCGTCCATTATTTTAGTTTAACGTAGTTTGTGACCATGAATATTATAAATATTGTTGGAAATGTAATACTAGTTAACATAACGTATACAAGTAAAATCCTTTCAACAAAAGAAATCCTACTTTCGGGATGTCAACTTCCCGAGATAAATTATCACAGCAAGACGACATCCTAATTTTAGGATGTCGACTTTCCGAGATAAATTATCACAGCAAGACGACATCCTACTTTTGGGATATCGACATTCCGAGATAAATTATCACAGGAAGACGACATTCTTCTTTTAGAATGTCGACTTCCCGAGATAAATTATCACAGGAAGATGACAACTGACGTTTAGGATGTCGACATACCGAGATAAATTATCACAGCAAGACGACATCCTACTTTTAGGATGTCGACATTCCGAGATAAATTATCACAGGAAGACGACATTCTTCTTTAAGAATGTCGACTGTTTGTAGTTATAAGACTCCTTGGGGATAGGAGAAAAATTTGGGAAAAACCGTGACCTCAATTTGACCTCTAATTCCGGGTCAACCGGAAGTGGGACCATATCTCAAGAACTACTCAACCGATTTTCAATTTGTTTTCACTTACAGACTCCTTGACATTAATATTGACTGTGAAAACTCGTGACCCCATGTTGGCCTCTACGTCCGGGTGAACCGGAAGTGGGACCATACGCCAAGTACTATACAACCGATTTTCAATCCTGTTTGGTCAGTTTTATCCTCCTAAGGCATTAAAAATAAACTTTGAAAATCCATGACCCCAAGTTGACCTCTACTTCCGGGTCAACCAGAAGTGGCACCATATCTCAAGAACTACACAACCGATTTTCTAACTTTTTTTTCAGTTATAGACCCCTTAAGAAATGAAGATTGAACTTGGGTTTAATCAAAGTACATCAAAATCGGAGCAGCTTTGTGTTTATTCACAAACACTTAAGCTCTAGTTATTGTATTATAAAAAAAAAAATACATGTTGCTTTCTGAAAAAGAAGAGGAGGACAAGAAGAGACATTTTAGCATAATCATCCAACTCTACCTGTGCCTACGGACTAGACAATAGAAAAGAACATTTACATAAAATAATATTATTAGATCATCCCTACACGAGATAGACGCCTGTGCGGCACAGACGCCTGATATAAGTAAAACTGTTAATCCTGGATGTTGGTCCATTTAATGTTATGGCATTTTAATGGCCACGAGTATTAACACTGTATTGGACCTCTATATCGCCAGTATTGGGTATAACGTTGTGGTCTTATGCTGAATACAGGCATAACGCCAGTACTGGTATCACTGTGGCTATATACCGGAACTACCGCTACGGTACTGCCGGCACAAGCCACAAACACGCCAGTATTGGGCCATAGAGTGGACCAATTACCCAATGTTTGCTGGGTCGGAACTCACTCCCTATCAAACTGAGAAAGGAAACTTCCTTCAAGAACAAACTCAAAAACCATCTCTTCTAATCAGCTTTGTTTTATTAGTTCCTAAAGATGCAAAAAATAGTTAATGGCCTGACGTTTCGACCCTAGCAGAGTCTTTCTCGAAGGCTAAATGACAACACAACAAACATGAACAGGTAACTAAGTGAAACATAAGCAGTGAAGTGGAAATACATGAATGGGGTTAGAAAGCATACATAAAAAAGCAGGGGGTAAACAATGAATAGGGGGACAAAAAAGGGGGGGGTGAAGGGAAGGGGCTGGCTTGACCACAAGATACTCTTGACTACTGCATTGTGTCTGGTTGATCGAAACCAACACGATTCAAATCAAGGTGAGTGTTATTAGCTGTTCCGACATACCGTCGGAACAGGTATTGTTTTCGACGAGTTTTTCAAAACGTTTTAGAAACGTTGTTCTTGGTTTCTGCCTAAACGCCATAGGTTTAATGCACGATTTTTATTTACTCGTAATCTTAGAAACGGTAGAAATGACAGACTTGAGTCATATATGGATTAGAAGCTTAGTACGTGACTTAATCACTAAACTTGGTGTTGTTTAATTTCTTAATCAATTAGCTGAGTTATAATGACATGAATATTTAATTAGGCAATCTGGTTAACACTATCATATCTCCCAAAACGTCCGATTTTCAAATTGTTTTCAGACTTTGATTCTCTGGATATTGAAGTTGTTTTTATGTCACGTCATCTCGAAATTAATTGTCATAAATTAATACACTTATTATATAAGGAATAAAATCCCTCATTCTGTGTTGATGGATCGATTGGGGCCGCGGTTTACCGCGGGTGCTATTACCCAGGTGATCTGAGTTCGAATTCTCCCGGGAGTTTCGACGAAATCAATATTATAATGCATACATTTTACTTTTTTTTACAAAAAGAAATATGTACCTACATTTAATACGTTATAGGCGTTAGCAGTTCATATTTAGTGACAATGTTCGCAAAATCATGAAACGAGAATTATTTCGCCGGATCATAATCCCCTCTGTTGATATATATACATGTAAACCCTCGGATTGTGCATTGGCCGTTATAGCCTAGTGGTCATCAGTCGCACTTACCTCGCTGACACCTGCGAGTTCGCATCTACGTACGATCATAATATATTTGTCTTTATCCCCCAAAACTAAAACAATATTTCTTTTTGTAATATTAAAGTTAGATTAACATCTTTATATCGATAGTGTTGCCTTTTCTTTTTCTCAATTGTTAGCCCAACATAACAGGTGTGCATGCTTGACACGATGATGTTTAAAAAACACAGTAAGCGGAAAATGGTGATCATAAGCGCAGATTTTGGTGGTTAAGAGTTCTGTGAAATCAAATCGTACTAGATCAAACATCAAACCACCGACCCCAAAAAATTTTAAAAATCGTAATTAATTAACCACGTGACCCATATTTGCATATTTAATTGGGAAATCTTTGTAGCACCATATCTCAAGAAGTACACTGCCGTTTTTAGACTGTTTGTAGTTAAAGACTCCTTGGGGATTGGAGATTAATTTTGAAAAACCGTGACCTCAAGTTGACCTCTACTTCCGGGTCAACCCAAAGTGTGGCAATATTGATTTTAAAACTATTTTCAGTTAGAGACTCCTTGGGCATTGCAGATTAGCCTTAGGTTACCATGACCCCATGTCGACCTCTACTTCCGGGTCAACCAGAAGTGGCACCATAACTCATTCAGCATTTTCGTCTTTTTTTTAATGATAGACTCCTTGGTCATTTTAGCTCATAATCCAAGCAAAAGAACACGGAACAGCTTTGTATTTGTTCACAAACACCTAATGTCTAGTTTATTATTGGTTTATTATTTAAAGAACAACTAAACTGAGCGATTGCGGCAGCTGCTCAAGTTTTCTCTTCTTGTCTGTTCGATTGATCTACTTCTCTGTATCTGCCCAGTACTTAAGCAGCATGCAGCATCAGAGTCCAGCATTCTCCAGAAGACGATCAGAGCATACTGATCGAAACGTCGAGTTAAACCAACGGTTCTTTTCAGAACCACCTCAACTCATTTAGAGATTATTACATGGTGTTACCGCAAACTCTTCTTTATATATATTTCTCTGTATCTGTTTTTAGTTGCGCCAGCAAAAACAATGTCAAAAGACACATATCACACCAGCTTTGCGCATTGTGTGGATTGGATAGCTTAATTTTTGAAGTGATTTTATTGAGAGTGTCACCGAAGATATCTAAGGAGTTGCTGAAAATCACACTACCGGGTAATAAGGCATTCCAGTCCTTGATGGTGGCCGAAAAAGAAAAAAAAAAACTGCTGCCGTTGATTTTGGTTGTGTAACGAATTTGATGGAATTGGAGATTGTGTTTCCTGGAGGGTCGAGTGGAATGTTGTCCAAAGTCTTGAAGCGGGATTTCAACTACATTATTGACAAGTTTGTAGAACGTAGCTATCTTCTAGCTTTCCTTCTTATTTTTGGTGGTTTCCAGCGATGTCGGTCACTTCGTACGAAGTGACCGATATTCATTTCCAGCTAAAGTTCTTCTAGTAGCCTGTGTGTTGTACTGTAAAAAAAAATTGATTATCTTTGAATTATTTCCAGGGCTTGATAGTTCTTTTTACTATGGGACGAACCAAACTTGTGTAGGCTAGCGATTTTACGTGAACTGGGCATTTGTTGAGGCTCCTCATGAGAACTTCACCCAAGTACTTGTTGGGCTTTTTCTTATTAGCTGAAGCTGTTAGAACGTCTGTTAAAAGTGTTGGTGATATGAACGCCAAGATATCGTATGAGATTCCACAGATTCTAGTTGCTTGCCACAAAAGGTATAGCTGGTGGGGTGACTTTTCTTGAAGCAATTGCCATAGTTAAACAACTGCTGGGGTTAAATTAAAACCAAGCGTCTTGCCATTCTTCAGGTCGCTTGTAGAATGGATCTATCCTGAGCTGACTTTACTGGTGGGTACACAAGACAAGTACATAAACCAGCCCCAACTCCCATTTATCACTGTTCGCTCGACCATGGAAAGATCCTCCATGGCTTGACTAAACACTGGCGTTACCTATAAAGCGAATTTGACTTATAATATGATGTAAAAAATACTACCGTTACCTAAGCGATGCGTTATGATGACCTATAAAATGACGTATAACGTAAGTTGCACTGACGTTGCTTAGTAGTGACCGGGGCACATTGTCCACTTGACCAATCAGCCAGAATGTAACTTCAACTAGCGTTCATTGACATTTGTCTGAGGAACAAAAGTAACTTAAACTTGGTTAACTCTTAAACCAAACTTGAAGGCGATAAAATCACTTTTAAACTTGGCCTATGAAAAAAAAAATTGGTACGATTCCATTTATTTTATTTCAGCAATTTGTTAACACATAATATTGTATTTGTCACCCCATCAGTCAAGCCACCGTTTATCAGCCAATCACTTCGTTATCCTAATCATCGAGTTGAACAGCAACAGGTATGTACAACATAAAGCACTATACCTTTTGGAATAAAGACAGCAACAAAAGAAACAAAATGGTTACTCGTATTCCAAAAAATGAAAATACCAACATAATTTGCATAAAATAACAAATCGATGACTATTTTTTCTGAATTGGTCATCGAAGTTGCAAGAGAATGATAGAGAGGTTTCGCAGAGTCGCTGATACGATTACACATACATATCGAACCGTACGCGTTCGCGTCAAGTGAGCTGTGTAGTTTTGTTTCGCAAAACTCTAACGAATACCCTCAACTTGAGGCTCAAGAGGGCGCTATTAACCAAATGGCTGCACCCATGGATGGACAATCGCCACTTCTCTGTTTCTGAAGCATGGTGGTTAACAAATTAATGTCCAACTACATCCATCTATGAAACCTTTAATAGACATGGTGAAAACCTGGTACATTAAAAAATAACAATCCGCAACAAAAACAGGAACAAAATATACTCGTTGTTTACTTACGTGTATGGCGACAGATTCCCGTTTTGAGCGGCTATTCTAACTTGTGTACAACGGTTATACGTCACATGGACCTCAAAAAGTGATGACGTATTATGACGTATCCGTTCACGTAAAGTATCGGTGACTCTGCGAAACCTCTCTATTGTAAGAAAAAAACGACCTTTATGCACAAGTTGTGGTTCTTTCAGATGCCTAAAAAAGGCTTCATTGTCTTTTGGTATTTGAATGGGAAATAACCTGTCTCAAAAACTAAATAGTACTTCAAAAAGGAGTTGTTTCTCACCATATTTTATACTATCAACAGCTCTCCATTGCTCGTTACCAAAGTGAGGTTTTATGATAATAATCATTGTGAGTAATTACCAATAGTGGCCACTGCCTTTAAAAACCAATTAATCAGCAAATATTTAAAAGCAGACTAACTTGTTTCCAACCTCGAGTTTATTTTATACTAGATATACAAATGGTGTTTTTTTTATTGCTTAATGGTTCTCAGTTTTTATTCTTGAATCAAGTGGGGTTACTACTTGACAAACCGATACTTCTTGGATGGGGACCTCCACCTGCACACAATTATCCCAGTGTCTAATACATGTAGATGTTAAATTTTCATCGGGGATAAAGAATATTAATTTTGGCTTTTACCCACGCACCGATGTCATATCACAGGCATATTACTCGGGTGGGATTCGAACCCACGACCCTTGCAATTACAGAGCAGTGTCTTATAGTATACTACCGTGAATTCCCGGTAGCTAGAGGCAGTTCAAATCCTCGGTTTTAGCAGCGGGTACCGCAATTATATAGAATAATGTTCAATTTGCATCGGGATAAAGAATATTAATTTTAGGTTTTACCCATACACTGATGTGTGTTAGCACTGTATACTCAGTACTTCCCGGAGTCTTAAAAAAAATATCACAGGCATATTAGTCGGGTGGGATTCGAACCCACGACCCTTGCAATTCTAGAGCAGTGTCTTTTACTACCGTGATTGCCCGGTAGCTAGAGGCAGTTCGAATCCTCGGTTTTGGCAGCGGGTACCGCAACGATATAGAATAATATGTTAAATTTGCATCGGGGATAAAGAATATTAATTTTGATTTTTACCCATACACCGATGTGTGTTAGCACTGTATACTCAGTACTTTTCCGAGTCTTGTGAAAAAATATCACAGGCATATTACTCGAGTTGGATTCGAACCCACGACCTTTGCAATTCTAGAGCAGTGTCCGAGATTGCCCGGTAGCCAGAGGCAGCTCGCATCCTCGGTTTTGGCAGCGGGTACCGTGTTGAAAAAAAATAAAAGAAACGAATGAATGAATGGACGAATTAATTAAAACTAGTTTCTCCCAAAACACAGGAATCAAAGTCAGCTACTAACATCACCACTGAGTTACTAGATGAAGCAACTTCGACACCAACTGCTTTGGAACTTGAACATATCATGAAAAGGGAACAAGAACGTCGAAAGCAGACGCTGGCTGCAGCATGTCAGGATCTTAAATCGGAACCAACTAGCGACTACAGACATTTACTCGTCAACAACAAACATCAAATCCTCTTTAATTTCATCCCCAAGGTGTCTTGCTCGACGTGGAAGACAATCTGGCGTAGACTGAACAGCAAGAATGGAGAGTTAAAAATGTTACTACCACATTACAGAAAAGACGACGCCCGGTTGATGAACTATCGTAAAGTGTTGTTTGTACGAGAACCAATGAGCAGATTACTTTCAGCGTATTTGAGTAAATTTCATTCTTGGACTGGTACTCAACGAATCTGGGAGAGTCGCTATGGGAGAGCCATTGTGAAGCGTTACAGAGGCGTTGAAAACCCGAAGCTCGGAGGGGGGGGGGGGAAATGGTTGAATATTACATTCATTGAATTTATCAAACACATCACTGATCTGGGTAGTGGTATCAGAATAAATGAGTTAAATGACCACTGGCTGCCACAGTATAAACTATCACGGCCTTGTCATGTCAAATACGATTTCATCGGCCATTTTGAAAATATTGCAGTTGAAGGTCCGTTCGTACTAAGATGGCTAGGTATCAACCACTTCGTTCGCTTCCCAAAATACCATAGTTCAAACGCAAAAGAACATTTTGGGGAATATTACGAATCGATATCGCCTGATTTAATGCGGAAACTGATGGATTATTACCGTGAGGATTATAAACTATTTGGATATTCCCCCGATGACGTCATGAGTTTGGTTCAACGGGGTGTTTAAGGAACACAACACTAATCCAATGAATCTTGAAACGTGAAACTGCGTCTTATGGCTGTACAAACTTTTTGTTAGCACTAGACTTGGTTCCAAGTCTCTGATCGTGGTTTTTAGTCTACCCGATAGCCAATACATTATTGCCTGAAATAGCGCCCTCTTGTAGATTAACCTGCAAGATAGCTAATATGTGACCATCCACCACCAATGGGCTGTAAAGTTGACACTTTTACTGTTATGGGCTCAATGCATTTTTGGAGAGAGTGTGTAATCAGCTTCAAAATGATACCATCCACATTTAAATCAGACTTTTCTTGACGAAGTTATGATTTCTCAAAGCCACCTACTTTTTTATTCAGATTTCTCAAAGATTTCTTGAAAACCCAAACAATTTAATAGGCTCTGCAATGTACAAGTGCAACTTTACAGCCTATTGGTGGTGGATGGTCACATATGTTGGGGCGTTTTTCGTGGCTGATGCAGAGGAATAACCGCGATCTCAGACTTGAAATCAAGTCTAGGTTAGCAGCAGTTATAGATTGAAACTCGCTCCTCTGATTGACACTTTAATAGGTGACAGGTGCAGTTGATTTCGTTCTAGTGTTAAGGCAATGGACACTGTTGGTAATTACTCGAAATGATTGGTAGCATAAAACCTTATTAAACCAACAACGAAAAGCTGCTGGTGTTATAAAACCTTGTGAGAAAAGGCTCCCTCTGAAGTAACGTCGTTTTCGAGAACGGGGCAATTTTTTACTCAAGATAATAATAATAATATCGAAGTCTTATATAGCGCACGTATCTACCAAATAAGGTACTCAAGGCGCTGAGTATAAACTTTCAGAAAGATAGGTAATTGCAGTGACGAATTTTGAGACCCAATTGTTTAGCACCTTATAAGGGTTTACAAGGTGCTACGGCGCATACAGCATCCACAGCCAGGAACACCGGGGCGAACCCCTTCTCTTTTCGAAAAGTGCACTGGGTTCTTTTACATGCGTTACACAACACATGGGACCAACGGCTTTACGTCCCATCCGAAGGACGAAGCAATGGTTAAGTGTCTTGCTTAAGGACACAAGTGTCACGGCTGGGGGTTCGAACCTACACTCTGCTGATCAGAAACACCAGAGTTTGAATTCGGTGCTCTTAACCGCTCGGCCACGACCCTTCCAAGATATTAAAAGTCTTCACAGCTGAGGCCTTTAATTATGCAACTGACCACAGAGGTGTTTTTTCTTTTAACTTCGATGATTTTCACAGTTTTGTAATTTTATGCATAATTTTGGGATACACCAAGTGAGAATACCGGTGTTGGACAATATAACCACAGCCGTCGATTTCACAAAACTCTCATTTCGAATCAATCTTAGGGCTTAGGACGGGTTAAGTTTCGTATCAATCGACGTTTAGGACGCACTGAACCCACCCTAAAGTTTGGACAAGTTACTCATCCTAACGGGTCAATCCCAGGTTTCGTGAAATCGGCTGCAGACACTGGACACCTTTAGTAAGTGTCACAGACCAGTCTTCTTATTACTTGATGTATATCAACATATATGCACAAAATAACCAACCTGTGAACATTTGAACTCAATTGGTCGTCTAAGTTGCGAGATAATAATGGAAGAAAAACACCCTTTTCACACGAAGTTGTGTGCTTTCAGATGCTGGATTTCGAGACCTCACACGTGAGGTCTCGTAATCAATTAAAATATTTTACTGAAAACTACTTCTTTCTCCAAAAATACGTTACTCCAGAGGGACCCTTTTCTCACAATGTTTATAACAAAAAGTAAGAAAACTTTGTTCAATCCAGTATATTTGTTATTGTTTAATACTCTCTTTGTATATGGTATATATCAATGCAAAACTGAACTGTTCCTCTTTAAAATGATACCACATTTGCAATGATTACATGTTGCTGAACTTGGCTACACGAATAACAATGAGGCAGAGTCACAAATCGAAGGTGCCAAAATTACTGTTGTCTGTGAATGGTCAATAGGTAATGCTCAATAATCGAACCGATCAAGCTTTTCAGAACCATTAATGGTTTACACAATGATTTGCACCAGTGAGCTCATCGGACACAATTTACCCTCATCTCATGAAAAACACCTTGTTTGATGGGTATTTACAAGACGATATTCTACAGCCGAATGCAGTCCCATACTTGCAGACTCTTGGACCAAATGCCATCTTTCAAGATGACAACGCTCGCCCCCATCGAGCCCGACTGGTGACTGACTTCCTGAAAAATGTTGGGGTGCACCAGATGGATAGGCCTGCTAACAGTCCAGACCTGAATCCCATGGAACATCTGTGGGACCAGCTTGGCCTCGCTGTCCGCGCCAGAACCACCAACACATCAACTGTGGCTGACCTAACCAGGTTCCTTAATGAAGAATGGAACGCCATCCCTCATCATCAGCGCATCACAAGACTTCTGTGCAGCATGAGAAGAAGGTGCCAGGCTGTCATCAACGCCTTCGGATCATTCACTTGTTACTGAACTTTTTATATCAATAAAGTGTATTAAGATCAGTAAGTTGTCTTGCTCTATACCAAACTTCTTGTCTTAATAAAGTGGATTAAGATCAGTAAGTTGTCTTGCTTGTTTGAGTTACAGTGTCAATCTGATTAATGTTCACACAGTAACACAAAATTGCTAATTTTGGCACATTTGATAGTCCAGCAATATGTAACCATTGCAAATGTGGTATCATTTTAAAGAGGAACAGTTCAGCTTTGCAATGATATAATTATACCACATACAAAGAGAGTATAAAATAATAACAAATATACTGGATTGAAAAAAGTTTCCTTACATTTTGTGAGCAGTTTACTGTCTTGGAACCGCCATGTTGCTTGACAATGTCGCTGTGCATTTTTCAGTGAAGTGCGCATTTTAGGCGACGCCGTGTTTACACGTAAACCTATTGCCCACCAACATGGTGAGCGTTGTGGCACAGTGGCCGCTTGTGACGTGCGTGCAAGGGGTCAATACAGGAATTCCCCACAAATAGTCCGGAAAAATTCACGGATTATGAATGCTTAAAAACGGATTTAGAAAGCATCAACGATTTCTGGTAGTCACGGATATATGTCTGTGTTCCGGTTTGCCTAAAGGGAAGGTACACGTTTGGTAATTACTCAAAACAAATATTATTTAACAAACTGACTTGGTAACGAGCATTGGAGAGCTGTTGATAGTATAAAACCTTGTGGGAAACGACTCCCTCTGAAGTAACGTAGTTTTTTAGAAAGAGGTAATTTCTCACTAAAATATTAAAAGACTTCTAGCTAGAAGTATTTTATTCCTATCTGAAAACACACAAATTCGTCCAACATGGGTGTTTTTTCTTTCATCATTTTCTCGCAACTTCGATGACCAATTGAGCCCAAATTTTCACAGGCTTGTTATTGTATGCTTATGATGGGATACACCAAGTGAGAACACTGGTCTTTGACATTTTTAACTTAAAGTATTTTTCTATGTTCTTACTGCCCTGCTGCTTCATATTATTGTTGCGGTTTTTTTTTAATTGTTATTATCATAATTATTGTTTGTGTTTTTTACTGGATCAAACAATTTTGATGGCTTTTACTCAATGTGTTTAATTGATTATATTCATCTTTTTACTTGTTCATGTATCTTTATTGTTTTATGATCATACATTATGCATTTTATTTTTGGATCTTTTAATTATTTAGTTTTTGTGGTTAAAATGTTTTGTTGTTGTAAAGCGCCTGGGAGCATTTTTAATGGATTTGGCGCTATATAAATGTTTATTATTATTATTATTATTATTACCAAACGTGTACAGTGTCTTTAAGAAAAATATAAATTCTCAGAAAGGTCTTTCTTGTATTAAAATATACAGCTACACTTTGTTATATACAATAATGTTTACTGTTAATAAACTACGGCCTTTTATTCTGCCATTCAAATTAAACAAATTCAAATTAAACAATTTGTATTGCATCAAACTAAACTCAATAGAGGTTTTTGTTCAACTCTCATAACGCGTTGTTTGCCTCACTTCATGTAGAATTCATGCCTAATTAAATTTCATTAAAAAAAATGAGTATTGTTCGTCACGACGTGCCTAGTTTTTTTATCATTGTGGTATTAAATTTGATTAAATGGCACATTCAATTATTTGTTCTTAAATTTTCCTCGGGCTATTGGGTTAAAAAAAGGCTAGTTTGGACTAGGGCAAATGCGTGCTTAATCTTGTATTTTGTAGAGGGCGGGAAAATATCTAATTGACTAATTGTGTTTCTCTTTAATAAACCGTTCGTGATATTTGTCAAAAGATCTGCGGTTTCCGACTAGAGCTCTAAAGCAACATTGGCCCTGGCCCACATGAAAGAGGTATATTTCAATTAAGACTCCTGTTTACATGTTTACACAGAATGTCATTGGATAATTTTGTCGTGCGGTTTCGTGTAAGCAAAACTTGCGGGACTGACATCTATAAAAGGAGCGAGTTCGCACACGCAGCGGACAGTCCGATTTGTGTTTCAAAAATGGCGCGAAGTATGCTGTACATTGTTGCGTTTTTGGTGTTCGTTACTGCTACGAGTGGCTTTAGCGTCGGAGCAGTAGACGGCAACCCACCTCGCCGGGAGTACAACGATCCTGTCGGCGAAGTTTTTGAGTCTATGGAGCTACCTTCCAAGCTCCCGGAGTCTGAGCAGCAACACAATGCAAAGGAGAGGCGTTGTTGGTCAGCAATCCCCAATATGTGTTCTGGTACTTTTGGCAAACGGCGAGTACGCTCAACAGTCTAACCCAAGCATAAAACGGACCAATAAAAGGTAAGCTACGTTGGACGCACGAAGAGTTAAGACTAGTCTTATCTCAAGAGTTACTCGTCCTAACCTATGATAAGCTTTGCATTTGTAATATCTCCTAGGACTAGTCCTAAGTTAGACTAGTCCTAAACTCTTTGTGAAATCGGCCCCTGGACGCCTTCGGTAATTGTCAAAGAACAGTAGATTCACTTGGTGTAACATAAGCATACAATAACAAATACCTTTTAAAAGCTACCCCTCTGAAATTTTCACAGGTTAGTTTTATTGTATTGTTTGTTGGTGTATGCGCCTATGTTGAGATACACCAAATTTACCAAAAGTATACCCTGCTCTAAAGACACTGGACGCTAATTGGTAACTGTCAAAGACTAGCCTTCTCACTTGGTGTATCTCAACATATGCATAAAATAACAAACCTGTAAAAATTTGAACTCAATTGGTCGTCAAAGTTTCGAGATAATAATGAAAGAAAAAACACCTGTGTCACACGAAGTTGTGTGATTTTAGATGCTTGATTTTGAGACCTCAAATCTCGAAATCAACTTAACAGGGACAAGCAGTCAAATGCGAACGCACCATTAGACTTCTATTACACAAAATATTATTTGTAAATGTTTCGTATGCTTGGGTAAGCAAAACATTTAGGGCATCTGCGCTCACGCTCCCCCAGTTTGCTCGCAAAAACTACCGGCCATTTTGTATTTGTTTTTTAGGTTTCTGTATATGAAATGTTTGTCACAATCGTTGTTAACATATTTTATCTCAATGTCAATTGTTTGTTTATGCTTGTATTTCTTTTTACTGCAGTAACTTTTGTTAAGTGTATACACAAAATGTCAGATGATTATCGCGGTAAAAGTATCTGGGCGGGAATCTGGATTTACGTCTATAAATGTTGCGATAGTGCCCCAACTGGAGCTCCGAAAATATTCTTGGGTACTTTTTAGTAGGGTTTAAAAACATAAAGTTCCGATTTTTCAAGACAAAACAAATTTGTAGGAATTATGGACAAAGCGAGACACTCGGGTAAACAAACAAAAACGCATTTTGGGTAACATATTAAGGAGCGGAGCTAATTCTATAACAGACGGAAAATCGTAACACAAAGGTCGATTTTTGTTTTCATTGTCCAGGCTGAACCTGCTAGCCCTTGCATTGACATCCACAAAGAACGCCTACCGCCCTCTCGTGGTCTCCATGAGCCAACGCCTCGCATTCATCCCACTCCGATTAGTCACGTTGTGTCTATACGTCATCAATGGTCGCTACAATCAACCAATCAGACAGTGATCTAGCCGCCTTCGTTCATGGACTAGTATCCAATCAACGGATAGACTGTGTAACTATAGTGTTCAATGAGTGGAACAGAATTGCCCTCACGTATTTAATTGACTCGGTACTTGATCATCATATTCACCGCACAAAATGCTTCGTGAGAAACAAATTATTCAGGCAACATTGCAACATTTGCTCGGCCCCAGCGGCCAGTCTATCCAGGACCGCTGGGATGGACTGATCGCTTGCACAGATTCTTGTTCAGGAAGTGCGTCATGCGTACAGTGCATATATGGCGCAGTGTGAGTGTGATGCATGATGGGACTGTGCATTTATAAACCATTATGCGTGCATGATAGGTTTGCCCATCCCAGCGCCTTTAGTTAAGGCACTGGGGAATATCGAGCGAACATTGCACCATCGCACAATGTGCTCAGTGCAGAAGCGTCCAGTTAGAAAGTGTAGATTCGTGTTTAGAAAGTGTAGATTCGTGTTACGAGCCGAAGGCGTCGAGTACATTGTAGCAACGAATCTACACTTTATCTATTCTCTGACTTCAAGTATTTCCCCCAAACGTTGTACTTTGTCAAACGAAGTTTGTCACATTTATAACTATTACAAAATTGATCAGCATATACATATGTATGTATAATAGTGCTTGCAGCATTATCAAGTGCGAAGTTTTGATCCGTTTACTTATGCTTTTACTAAAGTAATTATTTTAACTGGAAAATGTTTTTGGAAATTAAAAAATAACATGGAATTCATGGACATCTTTCATTTTCACACAACCCTTAGGAAACATGTCATAGAATTATTTCCTACCTAGTTGCATTGGTAAAATGTTTTACCTTACGATGTTATGGCGAATTGTTTAGGGGGGACTTACTTTTGTTGATGTGTTTAGTACAATGCAATACAAACATTTTTTGACAATTGGTGGCGCCCTGTAGTCTATACCATAAATCCACTCATGATAGCAGAATTCGCTCGATCTAATCACCTCATGAGACCCAGTGGGGCCGAGCGAGCAAGGCAAAACAACCTCGCGATCTCTATGTGCCTTAACTACACAAAGAATATAGACTAGTCTTACTTCGTTACTAACTTAGGACTAGCCTTAAGTTTGTAATATTATCCCATGACTATGTCCTAAGTTAGGACTAGCCTAATTTGTAAAATCGCCCGAGGACACCTTAGGTAATTGTCAAAGGAGCACTGTGTCAAAGACCAGTCTTCTCATTTGGTGTATCGCAACATAGGTATAAAACAACAAAACTTTGAAAATTTGGGCTCTATTAAATTGGTCATCGAATTTGCAAGAGATTAATGAAAGAAAAAACCACCCTCGCTGCATAACTTTGTGTGCTTGATAACTGCATTACTTTGTGATGCATAATAAAACGCTTCAGCTGAAGTATTTTACGTTTTTAGTGAGAAATTACCTTTTTCTCAAAAACAACTTTACTTCAGACGGAGCCGTTTCTCATGATATTTTTTAGTATAAACAGCTCTCCATATCAACAGCTCTCCATTGCTCATTACCAAGTCAGTTTATTTGCTTACAATAATTGTTTTAGTGTCCAGTGCCTCCTAATGGGAAATGTGTTTTTATAATAGAAGTTATTTTCTATCATGTTATAAAAAAAAAAAATCATCATCAAACTCAATCTCACATTAATTTAAAGAAATTTACGAAAAATGGTTTAGCTATTTTATATGAACTATAGGCTTGTTTTGAATGATATATTAACGGTGACTGGTATTCGCATTGGACAGTATTTCAGACAATAAATATTTATCTGTGGTTCTGCCATGTACCTCAGACGTGATGTTTTGTTCGGAATTAAACGAATCAATATTGCTTCGATCGTCTTCGATTGTTACCAAAATTGTATTTTTGTGCTGCTGATTGTGATATGTACTCACATGTTTGTATGCCCTAAATCGAGGTTGACAGTATAAAACATTGTAAAAAACAGCTCCCTCTGAATATCGAGAAAGAAGTCATTTTCCACGAATTTGAATTCGAGACCTCAGATTTAAAATTTGAGGTCTCGAAATCAAGCATCTGAAAGCACACAACTTCGTGTGACCATGGTGCGACAATGGTTTTTTTTTCTTTCATTAATATCTCGCAACTTCGACGACCGATTGAGCTCAAATTTTCTCAGGTTTGTTGTTTTATGCATATATTTGAGATACACCAACTGCGAAGACTAGTCTTTGACAACTACCAATAGTGTCCAGTGTCTTTAAAGTAATCTGTTTTAACGTGTAGATGTGGACAAAGTTCTCATTAAGTCTAATACGAACACGTTTTTACACGTCGTGTGCAAAACATGTTTCATAATATAAGTTCGTGGTGTTATAGCTTTTCTTGCCACAGCAAGTGTATGACGTAGACATTTCGTCAGTTGAGACGAAAAGATGACGTAATAATACGTCATAATGTTTTTTGTCAAGTATGAATAAATCTGGAGCAAAGACCAATTGTCTTGTGTCTAATGGTATTGGCGCGCTTTAGACGTCAGATTATTTCTGCGTCATTATTTTGTGTAGAGGGATTATGACGAGTCTCTAGTGACATGATTAACTTAACATTGCATAACAAGACGAAGTGTGGGTGGTTGTGTTGAAAGGACGAGAAGTTGTCATCGTTTTTGTATAATTTAAACACCTTTGGTAACTGTCAATTCCAATTCCAATTCAATTCAATAAACGTTTATTCCATACTCTTGTTGGAAAAAAAAAAGTTGTGAGAATTACCCAGTACATAGAAATTTAACAAATCTAAAGTGTATTAAATTATACAGAAAAACAATATAATCTAAAAGCAAATAATAAATTAATAACTAGGAATTAACTATGTACATTGTACAAGACAGGAGCGAGAGCATGAGGCTGTTAGATAAGCCTTGGCTTGTAAACAACAGCCTTTATACAGACAAGAAAACACACAAACAAACAAACAAACAAACAAATAAACATCGAAGAAGAAACAAGGGCAAGACAATTACACAATGACAATACAAAATGCTGACGACAAAAACACAAAGAATGTTAAGCCAGGCTAACTGAAGACGGCAAAAGAAAATAAAGTGTATCCCAGCATGTGCATTGATTATTGGCTCATTTGGTCATCGAAATGACAAGAGACTAATGTAAGGAGGAAACACCCGTTGTTGCACAAATTTGTGTGCTCTCCAGATGCCTGATTATTTGAATGAGAAACTACTACATTACTTTTGAGGGAGCCGTTTCTTACAATGCTTTACACCTCTCCATCGCCCGTTACCAAATAAATTTGTACGCTTACTACGAATTATTTTGAGTAATTACCAATAGAGCCCCAGTGCCTTTAAAGGGTCATGTATTATACGTTTGATGACGCTGAAAGCAATGCCAACAAAGACGTACCTGGTAACAAGTACATCAGCGTAGGGTACTATAATGCGCTTTGAGCAACATCTCACTTCGACGTACTGCGGTAATGGACAAATAAATAATCACTTTTTTATCAGCCCAAAATTGAATATAAAAGAAGCGTTACCGCGGTAACGCTTCTCGGATTGGGTGTTCCTAGTAGGGATTATTCTCCCTGCATGGTCATCCCTCTGGACTGTCGGCGATATCTCAAAAACGTCACCACCCTTTGAAATGAAGTGGTCATGGTTATTTTTTTTAGCCTGACTGTACTATACGACCTAGGTCCAGTAACTTTGTATCAATCATTGTGTTGATAAAAGCCAACTCAGAATAACATAATATAAGTCCACTGAGGAGTCTCCCAAATCCCGAAAAATATACTTCGCCGTAGAAATATATATAGCAAGAAAAGTTTTCAATAGAACGTAATCTACCAGCAAATACACCGCAAACCAAATTATTGATACTTCATCATACAATGCATCATGTCCCATTAGCCCCTAGTCTAGGTTCCTAGACCATTGGTGTTGCGTGGTCACACACAACCAACGTTCCGATTATGCACGGCAAAAACTGTACACGCTTGTAATGAACGAACGCTAGCGGGCGCTCTGTTTCTCTGATTTCCGGATCTCCATAGACCTTATCGCAAATACCAATGCGCAAGCGCAGACTGTTGAATGAGGTGCATTGTGGGATAGATATGAATCAAATTTGGATACCAGCTAGACCACAATGCACCTAATTCCAAGCTTTACGCGCGCGCCCCGGTATTTGCGAAAAGGTCTATGAAATCAGAGAAACAGAGCGCCCGCTAGCGTTCGTTCATTACAAGCGTGTACAGTTTTTGCCGTGCATAATCGGAACGTTGGTTGTGTGTGACCACGCAACACCAATGGTCTAGGAACCTAGACTAATTAGCCCCATACTTCCAGTGACATGTTCTTCAAGGCGCTGTCAAGAAGATCACAACCATTCCCGCTTGCACACTCATAGATCTCCAATAAAGGCACCGGACACTCTTGTTATATATACTCAAACAGTTGTTAGCATAAAAAATTACTTGGTAACGAATAATGGAGAACTGTTGATAGCATAAAACATTGTGAGAAACGGCTCCCTCTGAAGTAACAAAGTTCTTGAAAAAAAGTATCCAGGCCTGCAGCCTTTTTAGGCATGAAAGCTCACACAATAATTATGCAACATGGATTTTCTTTTCTTTCATTATTCTCTTGCAACTTCGATGACCTATTGAGTCAAAATTCCCACATGGGTTTGTTATTTTATGCATATGTTGGGATACACCAAGTCAGAATACTGGTCTTTCATAATGATAACTACCAAAGGTGTCCATTGTCTTTAAAGACTCCGGACACTTTTGGTAATTGTTAAAGACCAGTCTTCTCTCTTGGTGTATCTCAACATATGCATAAAATAACAAACCTGTGGAAATTTGAGCTCAATCGGTCGTCGAAGTTGCGAGATAAAATGATGAAAGAAAAAAACACCCTTGTCACATGAAGTTGTGTGCTTTCAGATGCTTGATTTCGAGACCTCAAATTCTAAATCTGATGTCTCGAAATCAAATTCATGGAAAATTACTTCTATCTCGAAAACTACATTACTTCAGAGGGAGCCATTTCTCACAATGTTTTTTTATACTATCAACCTCTCCCCATTACTTGTTTTTAAGTGAGGTTTTATGCTAATAATTATTTTGAGTAATAACCAATAGTCCACTACGTTTAACCTAGTAGAGAAACGAAAGGTACAAGCTCTAAACAACAGTCCAGTGTAAATCCCCTAATAATATGTTCACATTTACAGTTCACATACTGTGGAGGTGTCAATGAGAATTAGTCAGCAAGTCATTATCGAAAAAGATCGGACAGGCTTAAAAAAAACTTGAGACTAGCGCCCAGTTTTCCCCCGAGATCCCCACCCCCAACCTCGACCCCCACTCTCAACCAAGTCGCATGTAGACCTACGTGTAATCTCTATGGTTTAATTAACGCAACCATTGACAATAAGAAACACGCTATTGTAATTACTAAATGTAGACATCAACTCAACATCCCGTACGCAATACTATCACCTGAAAACGTAGTAATTGAAATACCCAATAGGAATCCGCGTCAGGACACGTGATGAGATTGCACACTGCGCAACCGCAACAATGCTGCGTTCCGATTGGTTGATACTTCAAAATGGGCGGAGCTAACTTGCGGACACACGTCTATCTGACTGAGTCGTGTGTCTACGAAACGTGTGAGTTTTCAAAAAGATACCGCGTGCTGAAGTGTATAAATACAGCGTCTCTGTGAAGTTTGGTTTTAAATTTTACACCACTCCAGTAAGAGAAAAGTAACTGCAACCCACGACTTGAAAGATAATGCTTCTTGCTATGGCGCCAAATGGAGAAATGATGACCAGATTTCTGCTAGCGGCTCATTTCTTATTACTAGCGGTGTCAATTGTAAATGCTCGCGTGTATTTCAATGGCGAGGACGAGACAAAATCAGGGTTGTTGGAGCTATCAGAGTACGGGGAAAATGAGAAAGTAGACGGCACGGAAGATGTTGACGGACAGCAAGTTGAGGACCGACAGTGGAAGGGAGAAGACCAGTGGAAGTCTGGTTTGTATGCCGCTCAGCGTAGCTTGCAATCATACCCTAACACAGCCAAGAGATCATGGCCACAAACTGGAATGTACAACAAGCAGAGCACCAACTGGCTTCGTGCACTGGCTCAGGAACCACGCTGGCATAGTGCAATGGCTAAGAGGCAGCTGTGGGCCAATCAGCAGTCCGGGTTGTTCGGAAAACGCGAGGCCGATATGGAACGAACTCTCCCCGCGTGGAATGTGAAGAGATCGGCGGAGGAGCGAGAATTCGCGAGACAGAGTCGAGGTGGAGGGGTACCCCATGTGTTTCAGAGTGGCGGCATCTTTGGGAAACGCTCGAGTGATGACTGGGCCAAGAGATACGAATAGAATCTTTGAATAGGTAGGTTTCTTATTTTTCACTTTTAAAGGCACTGGACACTATTGGTAATCACTCAAATTAATTTGTTAGTGTACAAACTTCCTCAATAACGAGCAATGAAGAGCTGTTGATAGTATAAAACGTTGTGAGAAATGGCTCCCTCTGAAGTAACGAAGTTTTTAAAAAAGAGGTAATTTCTCACTCAAATAATAAAAGACTTCTAGCTAGAAGTCTTTTATTCCTATCTGAAAGCACACAAATTCGTCCAACAAGGGTGTTTTTTCTTTCATCATTTTCTCGCAACTTCGATGACCGATTGAGCCAAAATTTCCACAGGCTTGTTATTTTATGCTTATGATGGGATAAACCAAGTGGAACACTGTCTTTGACAATTACTATTAAAAGGCACACAGTGCCTTGAATAATTACTGGCCGGTCCTCAATACAGGTGATTGTCCCGTCTCAAACGCCTCGTCGATTTCTCGAACAGTAAATGGCTCCCTCTGAAGTAACGAAGTTTTTGAAAAAGAGGTAATTTCTCACTCAAATAATAAAAGACTTTAGCTGAAGCCTATTATGCATCTGAAAAGCACAAAAAGTAGTGCAGTGTTTTTCTTTCATTTTTCTCTCTTGTTACTTCGAAGACCAATTGCGTCCAAAGTGTTACGGATATTTCATTGTGTCTTTTGTTGGGATAAAACCAAGTGAGAATACTTTGACAGTTACCAAAGGTGTCCAGTGCCTTAGCTCCATCAAGTAAGCCCACAGTCATATTTCTTTTCTCATGATCACATGAAGAGGCACTGGAAACAATTTTTATTTGGCGAGTGTGAATATAGTATTTGACGTTATTACCAATGTCCAGTGCCTGATTTGGTGCTTTCTATCCAACCACAGGAAAATACTTCCTTTCTTATAAAGACCTAAACATATCCCTTCACAAAATCACCATTGGCGCTTACGTTTTTAGTGACATAGTACCAAAGATCGTCATTATAGTGTTGCTAGTTCAACTACTAGAGTGTCTTATTTTTCAAAAACCACAAAAATATCGCAAACAGTCTTCATACAAAGGATTAGGCCTTATAAAATCTGAGGCAATGCATGGTGAGTTTATCGATGGTTTGCGGTAACACCATGTGTGTATCTAGCTACTTGCCAGGTAGAGTTTGTCCTTACGAGAACTCTCTTGCTTTAAATTCTACTAACGCGGAGTAGATTTTTCGGCATTCGGGAAACTTCCCAGAACTGGGAAGTTTCTAAAAACAAGGTCCTGCTTTTAAAATATCATCGGCCGAGGCTACTACTTTAGCTTTAGTGGATCGAGGAGATTTCACGTTATAAACTCCACTACAACGACACCTCCTACATTTTCAGCAAGTTTCTGTTGCAGCGCAGTTTCGTATGTTTCCATAGGCCTACACGTAGTAACCTATAACAAATAGGCTATACGGTGTGATTAAAAAAATATGTCTGGAAAATGAGTTTCGTTCCGACCCCGTTGGTCTAAGAGAACTCTACGATTTTTAACAAAGCAATTGCTGAAGAGAACGGTTTCGAAAATTCTCCACACAAAAAACAGTCAGATATTAGTGACCAATCATTTCACTGTTGGGTGCATGGGGAAAAAAATTTGCGCGTAGTGCCATTTTTTGTTGCAAATTGTTTTACCTTGCATGACTGTAGTGCCATTACACGATACAGTTCCAAACGAACGTAATGATCCTGCGTTTTACGAAGCAAACTTTTGCAATTTCTCTATTGAAGATGCTATGTCAGATTTTTTTGCCCCAATCAGTAAAAAAATAGATTTTTTTGAGTGAATGGTATTTCAAAGAGTGTCACCCGCTCTAACGAAAACAAGTTTAATTTTTACTTTTAATGGTCAGGAACCATGACAAAAATTTACAACGTTTCTTATAAAACACATAAGAATTTGTCACGTGATATATTGTCGGGATCCCAAAAAAACTCATTTTGACCACTTTATTTCACTGCTACTAATAATTGACGAACTTTTTCGAGCAATGGCTCAAATGAAAGCTTGTAACTTTCTCGACCCCCATCAAAATACCTCCCACCAAACTTTTGGGGTCAAATCGGCAAAAATCTTGCAAAAATCTGGCATAGCATCTTTAAAGGCATTTGACACCTTTCGGTAATTGTCGGAAACCAGTCTTCTAAATGCATAAAATAACCTGTCGCACAAGTTGTGTGCTTTCAGATGCCTTGAATTCGAGACCTCAGCTGAGGTCTCGAATTCAATTAAAATATTTTACTTCACAGGGAGCCGTTTCTCACAGTGTTGTATACTATCAACAGCTCTCCATTGCTCGTTACCGAGTAATGTTATTATTTTGAGTAATTACCAATAGTGTCCAGTGCATTCAAGCATTTTTAACACTCATTAAAATTCTCAAACGAGAATCTAATTCATACGCAAATCCCTGAAGAACCTGTTAAATCCAACCACATCATCTAAGATTACAACATATTTTCTGTGTATTTCCAACAATGCTGTAACATCCAAGTGACTTCTTCACATGCACTGCTAATATCTAGAAATATTTGAGTTCTTGCGACACGCAGTAATAGGAGACTTTCCAACACTAGGTGGCAGCAGACATACCGGGTAAATTTCCATTGTTTACGTAGTTCTGAGCATGCGCATAATTCTGAGAACAATGGATTTACCCGGTAAGTCTGCTGCCCTCTATCGTCCCAGAAAGTCTCCCATTGGTTTATTTCCCTAATTGCGCTACCTTCTAGGGGCGTGGAAACACCCCGACTTTCTCCCGAGGGACAAAAGGGTAAATTTTACTATCACGCACTACAATTATATATTTCTAAAATAAGTATTTGAATTTCCTGATAGTTTGAACATGTAAATGACTTCTTTATGTGCAGCTCTAAGATTATTTTAGTACTTTTGCAACCAGTATTTGGTATACTTCTTTAAGTATCTATTTAAGTTCTTAACGGCATGGCATTCCCCTTCACAGCCACACCATCAAATGTTTTTTTGTACAAAAAAAATCACTTTAAAATCGTTTTAAATTACAAAAAGAAAACATTAAAAACCTGTGGAATTACTTAATTAGTGAGCAGTATGTAGTTTCATTAAAATGCCCCTTCGCTCATTAAAAGGTTTAATGAGTTGCTCATTAAAGGGTTTAATGGGTTGCAAAAACTGAGACGTATAGTGACAGTTCTGTCTTCTGACAGTTACCCAAACCCTTTTGAAATTCAAAACACTGAAACAGTTCATAACCGAGCCATGAGTGCTTTCCTGTTTATGGTGTCCTGCGATTGCATTGGACTTAGACTTGACTCAAGTCCAAATCTCGTGCCAACGCCATAGGAAATAATTGTTTTGTGATGCTCTGCACCCCCCGACCTAAATGTTGACGATAGGAGCTGTTATGATAGTTACAAGGTTGGAGACTTGTTGTTACACAAAGTTGAAACACAATGGTTTAATGAGTAACTGTAGAACTGGTTGTGTGACCACTGGGCTTACTAGCATAATATGAATAAACATGAGTGTAGACTTGAACAAGTCCTTCGTAAGTATTATCACAACAGGAGCGTATTGTCTTATGTAACTGCTGACGCGTTACGTGTGTTTTTGGAACAGTTACTCACACGAGAGAAGGACTTGAATCAAGTCTTCATTGGACTCGACTCACTGTCGGGCAACGAATTTATCAGCAACACCGTTTGGCCAATTCCTGATTAATTTTCAAACCACATTACACGGTGCAGTAATCTCCGTTGCGTGACAAAACGCATGAATGGATGATTGAACTAAACAATAAGGTGGCAACTAAAGTGGGTCAATGTCAATTAGTAGAAGAAAAAAAATCATTCAATGCAGCCACAGTTTTACTTTCATAGACATAATGCACCTATAACAACCTTAAATAATTGAGAGCAAGAAAAAAACATGCAGTGCAGCCCGAGTGCAACATAGCCAAGTAAAGTCTCTTGTGATTGCTGTGAATTTGAATCGCTGTTGGATAACGAGTTTATTAACATTTTTTACATGTTTAGTAGAAAACATCCCTTAAAATATTTCTGCCTGTAATGCCATATTATTTGATGAGAAATTACTAATTTTAATAACTTTGGAGTTTATCGCTCAGTGAGCGTTCTATTCATTTTGTTGTTTGCATCAATGTCATGCAAAATGTGTAATCATTTTTTTCTTTCGCGTGACCCAGATGGTCGGTCGATCTCGAACTTCTACATATTTGTCAGTTTATGTTTAAGGTGGACTACATAAACTGCACACACTGCCAGCAACTAATTTGTTAGCAAAAACCAACTCAGTAATGTTCCTTTTAGTATAGACCTAATGTTCCAATATCCTTATTCTGCGAGCTAGTAAAACAACCCATGCAACGCAAAGCGGCCCACGTGTTACTATCAAGTAATGACCTAAATGCGTCTAGCAACCTTATATATCGCAAGCCAGTTAAACAAAACCTATTCAGTGTAGCCCCATTGTAACTTTTAAGTAATAGACCTAATAAACGAACAACCTTGTTACAGTGCGAGGGACTGCGAGCCAATATTTACAGCCAAGTTGGAGTCGCCCAATTGCACTAAGGGGAAAGGAACACTTAAGTAACACAAGATGTAGTTTTCAAACAGTGCCTTAAATTACAGCAATTTGATTGTTTATGCCTCTTCTTGGAGAATTCAGCCGCCTGTAAATTGCTTCTTGGACGTCATGAACCATCAGGGCCCAATTTCATGGTTCTGCCTACCGCCGAATTCTGCGCTACGATCACGATTCCCACTTGACATGCTAGCGCCGAATTTCGGCGCTAGCCTTGTAAACGTAGAATGCCTAGTAACGCGGAGTACGCACGCACAGAAGCCAAAATTTGCCGCTAACCCGTGAAATACGCTTGCCGTAAGCGAAGAATTCCCTGCTCCCGTAAGCGCAGATTCTGTGCTTAAGGTAAGCAGAACCATGTCATTTTGCTCAGTAATCATTATAAAAACAGTAATTGAATACAAACGGTTCTTTTCAGAACCACCCCAACTCACGTAGAGATTGTTATTACATGGTGTTACCGCAAACTCTTCTATATCTTATTTCCACCATGCACAGTTTCAAATCCTACTGAATACAAAAAGAACAATTTTTAGACTGAAGACATGTCTAGTTTTACAATACGGCAAGTAGATGATTGGACTGTGTCTCACAGTCACTGGAAAAAAATTTACTCAAAATAATTGTTAGCATAGAAATGTACTTTGCAACAAGCAATGGAGAGCTACTGATAGTATAAAACATTGTGAGAACTGACTCTCTCTCTCTCTCACTCTGTAGTTTTTGGGATAGAGGTAATTTCTCACTTGAATATTAAAATACTTCAGCATTGAAGCCTTTTGTTTGGCATCTGAAAACACACACAATCTGTGCAACAATGGGTTTTTTTCTTCTTCAATACTCTCTCGCAACTTCGCTGACCAATTGAGTGCATAAGTTCACAGATTTAGTATATTATGCATATATTTGGACAAAGTAAGACAAAAAGTCTTTGACAATATTACCAAGGGTTTCCAGTACCTTAAAGGGAAGGTACACGTTTAGTAATTATCAAAGTCCACTTCTCACTTGGTGTATCCCACATCAGCATAAAATAACAAGCCTGTGAACATTTGAGCTAAATTGGTCATCGAAGTTGCGAGAAAATAATGAGAAAAAAAACACCCTTATTGGACGAATGTGTGTGCTTTCAGATAGGAATAAAAGACTTCTGGCTATAGAAGTCTTTTATTATTTTAGTGAGAAATTACCTCTTTCTCAAAATCGATGCTTCTTCAGAGGGAGCCGTTTCTCACAATGTTTTGAACGGTCAACAGCTTTTCGATGCCCGTTACCAAGTCAGTTTTTAAGTTAATAGTTGTTTTGAATAATTACCCAACGTGTACCTTCCCTTTATAAGGGTCTGTGTACATTTGGTATTATGAATCTGAAAAAGAGTGGCAATACAAACTTACGTGGTAAGAAGTCAAACAGCTTTGGGTTGTATGTTGCCCTTTAAAAGAGACATTCCACTTTGAAGTACTGAGGATGGACTAAGATATAACTTTTTTTTTAGACTAACAACTTGAGTATAAATAAGGAGCGTTACCGCGGTTACGCTTCTAAGATTGTGTATTCCTGTAAGGTGTTCTTCTTCTTTCGTGGACTTTATTCGCTTCGGATTGTCGGCGATATCTCTAAAATGTGACAACGTTTTGCAATAAAATTTCATGGGTTATAGTTTTATTAAGTAGGATTTGAAACTTTGCATGGTGGAGATACGATATATAGAAAGGTTTGCGGTAAACACCATGTAATGACTGTCTCTACTGAGTTGGGGTGGTTCTGAAAAGAACCGTTGGTTTCAACTCGACGTTTCGATCAGTATGCTCTGATCGTCTTCTTCTGCAGCTTTCTTCAGAAGACGCACTGCATGTTTTAGATGTAGATATTTTCGACTCCCAAAATGAATTAGCAGTAGCGACAGTGTGACGTCACGTGTGGAGAGTGTGACGTCACGTGCGAAGGGTATGGCCCCCAATTCCCCTCGCCGATGTGCTTTATGGTTGGAGGTAACAATATTACAACACGTTGAATTGTCACCTCAACCCCTCCCCCTCGCCGATGTGTTTAATGGATAGAGTTAACAATTACAACAAGTTGACTGTACACTCGGCTCCTCAAAAAGGATCGGGTACGATCAGTTGGCAATATTTATTTGTTATGTTTACCCATGCATAGAATGGACTGGACAGACGCGGTTATCGCGCAGTGTGGGTTCCACTTCACTGCTTCGTCAACACGGAAACTAAATATATCTCAGATACGTCAGCGATACAAATAAAGCGAGGCGAAGATGTGGAACAAATATTTATATGCACCTTTTAAGGGCATCGGAAACTACACAATAATTTTTGTGTGTGCAACAAGGGTGTTGTTTCCTTTCATTAATTTATTGTGACTTCGATGAGCAATTGAGACCAATTTTTCACAGGCTTGTTATTTTATGCATATGTTGGGATACACCACGTGAGAAGGCTGGTCTTTGACCATTACCAAAGGTGTCCAATGCCCTTAAGGCATCTGATAGCGCACACATTTGTGCAACAAGGGTGTTTTACTTTCAATATTCTCTTGCAAGAAATGTGATGACCAATTTAGCTTAAATTTGTAAGCTCAACTTCGATGAGCAATTGAGACTAATTTTTCACAGCCTTGTTATTTTATGCATATGTTGGGATACACCACGTGAGAAGGCTGGTCTTTGACCATTACCAAAGGTATCCAGTGCCTTTAAGGCATCTGAAAGCACAGACATTTTTGCAACACGGGTGGTGGTTTTTTCCAGTCATTATTCTTTTGCAGCTTTTTTGCCCAAATTGAGCTCAACTTTTCACAGGTTTGTTATTTTATGCATAATGTTAAAATACACCAAGTGGGAATGGTCTTTGATATTAAGTATCAAACGTTTCAGGTGCCTTTATAAGGACGTTCCTTTCTTTGTCTTACGTAAATGGAAAATTGTGTCCACATGTGAAAATAGTATCGATGTAAACATCTGTTGGTGTTTTCAAAATATAATGTTTGGAGGACCGCTCAGTAAAACACTTTAGTGATTTCTCAATTTGATTCAGGAATTAAAATGCCTATAGACCTACTTGAGCAAAAACAGCAAGTTGTGATCCTTGCTGAATTCATTTTAAATAATTGCCAATCAATAAGGAAATTTAGTTCACATGGGGGGAGTATAAATACATTTTAGTTGTGTAAAAATAAGCATTTTGATTACTCTTATCCGGTGCTTTTCGGGAAGATTCGCGGAAAGCTCTGTTACGTCATCGCTCGTGCTACGTCATGTAGGAGCTTTAATTTGTGTAGCCTAATGGGTAAGGCAGGCTTCATTGAGCAAGGGAAACACTTAGCGCAGCTTTGCTACCGTTAAGCCACGAACTTAGAGACATACCGGTAAAACGCTCCGTTCGGTGCCGAGCAAAACAACCTAGGGTCGGCTACGTGTGTGCGTGAGGTGCGGTAATAACAAAGATCTTGCCCCTAATTGCTCCGTCTTGCTTCTCTGCTACCGTGAACTATTATTTATATAAGAATAAAGCATGGTCAGAGATAATGTGTTTATGTACTACTTTATTCTAATGACGATGAGTCGTGGGTGAGGTCTTTCCACAAATTCAGAGCGTGTTACACGCATTACCGAATCAATTTAGCTTACGTTTCAACGTATGGATTTTAGCATTTCCCTGTTGACCAGACGAGACAAAATGCTTTAAACAAAACAAGACAAGGCGTAGACTTCTTTTTGTAGTAATTATTTCACACTGTTCTGCGCCGAAACTCCCTTCATAAACGCATAATGCTTAATGTACCGGTTGTTATTACTGCACAAAATATTTACCGGTAATGGCCTGACGTTTCGACCCTAGCAGAGTCTTTCTCGGAAGTTAAACCAACAAACAAAAATATATTGCTCTGACTTTTGGTGTGAGCTGGTGCTTTTTGCATGACTTCATTCTATAAATTACTGACTACAAGACACAAGCAGTTAAGCGGCTCTCAAGGTTGGCTAAACATCCTTTATCAACCTCGTATGTTTGTTTAAAAACACTCCATGCAATTTGTACTGTATACAAACTGGCGGCTGAAATAGAGTTTTTGAATCGATACTTAATGCACGCGGTTTTCTCCACTCTGTTATTAAACAGTATCCGTTATTTTGTTTATACATCAATTGCAGACCGAGATAAGACCAAAACTGCTTAAAGGCACTGGACATTATTGGTAATCAATCAAAATCATGTTTAACTTGAACAATTACTTGGTAATGAGCAATGGAAAGCTAATGATGGTATAAAACGTTGTGAGAAACGGCTCCCTCTGGTGAAGTAACGTACTTTTTGAGAACAAAAGTATTTTCTCACTCAAATATTAAAAGACTTCAGACCTGAACCTTTTTTCAAGGCAAGGCATCTGAAAGCACATAAATTTGTGCAATAAGAGTGTCCTTTTATTTGATTATTCTCTTACAGTTTCGATTTATTTCCAATTGAGTCAAAATTTTCACAGATTCGTTGTTTTTAAACAAAATGTTGGGATTATGTGAGACAATGAACAATCGTGCCCAATGCCTTTAACTTTGAACACGTTTGGTAATTATTCAAAATAATAAGCTTATGAATTTTTTTTTAATCGGATAGTGTCCAAAATAATAAAAACAACTCTCTCACCCTCTCTCTAAAATAAAGTAGTTCCAGAGAAAGAGGAATTTTGACAATTACCGCATGCCCACATATAGCGCAGCTCTGCGAAATATATTTTTTGCTCTGGTTTTGGTTTTTCAGACGAAACTTGTTTCGCTCTATAGCATCGTACACTTGTTTTTCAAACGTAACTTTTTTCGATGTATAACACCGTACACTTGTTTTTCAAACGTAACTTGTTCGTTCTATAACACCGTACACTTGTCATTCAAACGTAACTTTTTTCGATTTATAACACCGTACACTTGTTTTTCAAATGTAACTTTTTCGTTCTATAACACCGTACACTTGTCATTCAAACTTAACTCTTTTCGTTTTATAACACCGTACACTTGTTTTTCAAACGTAAGTTTTTTAGATTTATAACACCGTACACTTGTTCAAACGTAAAATGTTTTCGTTCTGTAACACCGTACACTTGTTTTTCAAACTTAACTTTTGTTCGTTTTGTAACACCGTACACTTGTTTTTCAAACGTAAGTTTGTTTCGTTCTATAACACCGTACACTTGTTTTCAAACGTAACTTTTTTCGTTCTATAACACCGTACACTTGTTTTTCAGGTACATTTTAATTCTTTAAGCTAGCTTTTAATTGCCTGGGTAAGAGAGAAAAAAATATTAATCATCAGACGAAAGAAACTGAGGAAATTATGGCCGTGTAAGTTTCATTCATGATTTCCTGTTAATTGATTCTTCATTAGCCTTTAACATTTCATTAACGGTTTCATTAGCCTTTATCGATAGACTCTATTTATGACGAACCGTCTGATGGCTCAACAAATAAACCACAAATATCCTATGTCGAGATAATAAAGTGTGTGGCAGATGTTACCTCAATCCAAAATGTCTTCCCGTTTTCATTAAAACTTAATTGGAGTGCAGTTGATGATATCAATGAAAAAAACACATTAACAACATCAACCGGCGGGAACAGCTTCAATAATATCTGAGGACTGCTTTAAAGGATCATTACGTAATTGGTTTTTGCATTACAAAACAGTTGCTAGCAGTGGTAAGCACTTTATGCAATCCAGCATTTACATAACTGACAAACCTGTAGAAGTAAGAGATCGATCAGCCACCAAAATTTAAATAAAATGCTCACTGAGCGATGAACTCCCAGCGGCAAACTAGTTTGATTTATTTCTCATCAAATACGACATTTCATACATAAATATTTCATATTCAGGGGATGTTTTCTATACCGTGAAAGTTGTATGTAAATTTGTGATATTCACGTTGTTTGTTCTTACTAATTTTGTAATGTTCCTTTAAACACATACAGAATGAGATACAAAGACGGGAAAGGACCGTAAGATGAGAAAAAAAATCGAAGAGAACTGAACCCACTTTAAAGATATACAAGTCTTTCATTACGTGAACATTGATGCTGTATTGATGGATTGTCGCTTAAGGTACAGGCAATGTCTGCTGGATAGGCCTAACAGCATGACTGTCAGTCACATTGGACGTGATTAAAATCTTCACTGTAAACATCTTTCAAGAACATTTTATGTTAACGTCTGGGAAAGTGTTTGGAAATTATGGGCAGACTCGTTTCGGCAGACTCGACTCGTAACGTTTCGTGAAATCGGCTGCATGCCTTTAAGTTGGTAACTTGCAAACGATATAGGCCAACGCACCCCGGCTGCCAGAAACCAAATCTGATCCTGTTCGGCCACTCAATTACTCTTGGTTTATTTAAAATTTAAATACATCTCAATTGAAAGGTTTTCAGTGCATCTAGTATACTTCACGGGCGTAGCTTCGCGCTTTCTAAAGACCCAGTTTTCCCGCATCTGTGATGCCCACTGTTTTCTTAATGTATCCGTGAGTGTGTTCAAATTCAATTAAAGGGCTTGGGCAATGATAGATA
This sequence comes from Asterias rubens, assembly GCF_902459465.1. Taxonomy (NCBI): domain Eukaryota; kingdom Metazoa; phylum Echinodermata; class Asteroidea; order Forcipulatida; family Asteriidae; genus Asterias; species Asterias rubens. The sequence continues at coordinate 8,050,678 of NC_047083.1, read as the reverse complement.
CTATGTAGATTTACTGCAAAGTGTTTACAAGGGTTCTAATATCTGAGTCGAGCTGTGTGAGTTGAGCATCGGTTTCCTTTATAATTGCCTACGTCATCACTTTATACCCCCTCTACCGTTCGTAATAGGGTGGTGGTAATGACAAGGCACTATGGATAGCACAGCCACTTAGGTACTTTGCAGGACACAGACACGTCCAAGTGAAAAATTCAACTTGTCTTTGGTTTTCCCGCTCCGCAAACTCTGAATACAAATGACAACTCAGGAAGACCAGTACGAGCCCTGGGGTTAGTGTACCAGATTGCCTTAGCCCTCGAGGGGCCATATCTTAGCAGGCATTCCACGCCCCGTAATGGCACTCTACTCGACAAACTAATTCAAAAAGGCTTCGGCTACAATATAGAGTACACACGTGTGCTGAAACAGTCACATAAGGGTCCGGGGAAAACCAAACTGATATTGTAATGTATGAATTAATGAAGGTGCCATTTACTGTTCGAGAAATCGACGAGGCTTTTGAGACGGGACATTCACCTGTATTGAGGACCGGCCAGTAATTATTAAACAGACGTGTACTGAAGTAGAATACATGCCTCGATGTTTAAAGGCAATGTGGACACTATTGGTAATTGTCAAAGACTAGCCTTCACAGTTGGTGTATCTCAAAATATGCATAACATAACAAACCTGTGAAAATTTGAACTCAGTCGGTCATCGAAGTTGCGAGATAATAAAGAAAGAAAAAAACACCCTTGTCACACGAAGTTGTGTGCGTTTAGATGGTTGATTTCGAGACCTCAAGTTCTAAACCTGAGGTCTCGAAATCAAATTCGTGGAAAATTACTTCTTTCTCGAAAACTATGGCACTTCAGAGGGAGCTGTTTCTCAGAATGTTTTATACCATCAACCTCTCCCCATTACTCGTCACCAAGAAAGGTTTTATGCTAATAATTATTTTGAGTAATTACCAATAGTGTCCACTGCCTTTAAAGACAATGTGGACACCTTTGTTAATTGTCAAAGACCAGTTTTCGCACTTGGTGTATCCCGACATAATGCATAAAATAAAAATCTTTGAAAATTTGGACCCAATTTGTCTTCAAAGTTGTAAGAGAATCGTGCATTTTTTTTCTACGGGGAGGGGGGGGGTGTCCGGCGGCTAAATTTGTTTCTCAGATTCTCCTCTCAATCTTTACCTCCCAAATTGAACCCTGAGGTCAACTCGACCCTTTAAGATACATAATAGATTACTGCATCCATCCTAGCTTTAACCTCATACTTTTTACGGGGGAAAAATAGTATGTCAAATGAAATTACAAGTAAATTGGATACAGTCAGACTCATTCAGTAAACTACTACTTCATTTAACAGTTGGAGATTGAGGGTAAAGAATATGAAATTTTGTTATTTATTTATTCCATTTTTATTGTATGGCTGTACTTCGCCTCCATATCACAAAATGCGCGAGGGCGGGGAAAAGAGCAAACAATTAAGTAATGATAATTGTACAGCTTATTACATCGGTAAATGCACGTAATTGCCTCGCGTAGTCGCTGAAGTGTAAACCTTTCTGCCATTGGCACAATCGGTACAACTGATCTTAGAGTTGTATCTTGTCTGCAGTGGATCCACACAGACAGCAAGTTGCCGCCTATACTGTGCAGTCATACCATGCATCAAAATCATGCTGAAAGGAACTGTTAAAATTGCCGCACTATCAAACGCATCATGCATCAAAATGATGCCTAAATGAACTGTCAGTGTACGTTGGTTATGCGATACAAGCAGTGTCGTGGTCTAGTACATTTAAATGCACTTGAAACATGTGGATATATACAGACAGCAAATTGCCGCATAAAGGCATCATACATCAAAATTGCTTCAAGGCAGTGGACACTATTAGGGAATGTCAAAGACCAGTCTTCTCACTTGGTATATTATCTTAACATAATGCATAAAATAGCAAACATGTGAAAATTTGAGCTCGATTGGTCGTCGGAGTTGCGAGATAACTATGAAAGAAAAAAAACACCATTGCCACACGAAGTTGTGTGCTTTCAGATGCTTGATTTCGAGACCTCAAATTCTAAACTTGAGGTCTCGAAATCAAATTCGTGGAAAATTGATTCTTTCTCGCAAACTATACGTCACTAAAGAGGGAGCCATTTCTCACAATAATTTATGCTATCAACCTCTCCCCATTACTCATTATCAAGTGAGGTTTTATGCTATGCTGATAATTATTTTGATTAATTACCAATTGTGTCCACTGCCTTTAAAGGAACTTGCCAGTATACGTTGGTTAGTCGTGTCGCGGTCCAGTACTCTAAAGGGCAGGGCTGTCGATGTTTACCAAACTCTTCCTAACTTACGATTAATCTTAGAACTTATGACGAGTTACGTTTCGTGAGCATATAAACGTTAGGACGCAATGAACCCATCCTAAGTACGCGTCCTAACTCGAGATAGGATTAATCCCAGCGTTTCGTGAATTCGTCTTCTGGACACTGTGGGTAGTAGTCGAAGACCAATATTCTTACTTGGTATATCCCATGGGCTGTATGCTTCGTTTTTGAAAGGGCAAGGGCACCAAGGCATTTTCTCTTTGGCAAAGGCCACCCTATCAATTCAATTCAATTCAATCCTTAATCCCTATTCAATCCCTATGAGGAAATTGTAAATTTCTACTGTAACATTTCAAGGGCGGCAATGGCAAGGGGCAACGGAGGCAATCGCCTCCGTTGCCTCCGTGAAGTATAATCCCAACATATGCATACAATAAAAAATCTGTGAAAATTTTGACTCAATTGGTCATCTAAGTTGGACGAGAGTAATGAAAGAAAAAACAGCCTTGTTGCACATAATTCGTGTGCTTTTAGATGCCTAAAGAAAGACTTCAGGCTTGAAGGCTTTAAATATTTTAGTGAGAAATTCCCTCTTTTTAAAAAAGTCGACAGCAGCGCAACAAGACATAGTCGTGTGCGCGCAGGTGGGGGAAAATAAATAATTTAAGTGTTTTTTTAATTTTGCTATTTTTGTGCATACAACATCTGGTTAAAGTACTACTTCGTTATGCATGCACATTTTCACAGTAAAAAATGGTTGTATTATTTAGTTAAAAATTTATGCATATCCGTGACAAAAGATTTTAATAAGTTTTGTTGCGAAACGTGGATACTCTTCTCATTGCGGGTTGAAATAAAGTAAAAATTAATGGGACGATGATTATTATTCTAAAAAGTTAAGGACATTTAAGGAACTTTGCTTTATCAAAAGATGAAAGGGTTGAAGTATGCGACCTTTCACCTTTATAACATCATCTGATTGTCAATGAAATGTTATCTTACTAATAAATGAGCTAGTTGTAGTAGTTTTCAAATTGCTATAATTTTAACGTGGGAATTTTGAAAAAGCAAACCTAGCACAACGTACCCTTAAACTCAAAGGTAAATTATTCTAAATAACAGTAAAAACGCATACCCGTTTGAAAAAAGTAACATGTAATAAATTCTAATGATGGGTTTTTATTATACCTTCGAGCCCTTTTTAAATAAGTTTCATTAACCTAAACTATTTAAAGCCATTGGACACTTTCGGAACAGAAAAAAAATCAAAGTTCACAGATTTACAAATATCTTACAGGGTTTACAGAAGGTAATGGTGAAAGACTTCTCTTGAAATATTATTCCATACAATGCTTTACTTTTTGAGAAAACATTAAAACAACACCAATTCTCGATATCAAGAATTATAGATTTGTTTTAAACACATGTCATGACACGGCGAAACGTGCGGAAACAAGGGTGGGTTTTCCCGTTATTTTCTCCTGACTCCATTGACCGATTGAGCCTAAATTTTCACAGGTTTGTTATTTTATATATCTAAGTCGTGATACATGAAGTGTGTGCCTTGGATAACACTGTATCGAAAGTGTCCAATGGCTTCAATAGGAATCGATTAGAAAATGCGTCTCTATTGGACCGAAACATATTTCTTACTAATCTGAAAAAAATATTTCTTTCCACAGGCGTTGAATTGCCTGACACTCCACATATATTACTCATGTGATATTTAATTTATATACGTCGACCAGGGCCATCTGTTTGATGCTGTTTTGTAGGTCAACAGGATAACTAAAAGAAAAACTTTACCTGAATGGTGGGCCTTAAAGGTACTAGACACTATTGGTTAATACTCAACATACTCTCTTACTGTAAAAGAGTGAAAAACACTATTTAAAGGCAGTGGACACTATTGGTAATTACTCAAAATAATTATTGGCATAAAACCTTTCTTGGTGACGAGTAATGGGGAGAGGTTGATGGTATAAAACATTGTGAGAAACGGCTCCCTCTGAAGTGCCATAGTTTTCGAGGAAGAAGTAATTTTCCACGAATTTGATTTCGAGACCTCAAGTTTAGAACTTGGTCTCGAAATCAACCGTCTAAACGCACACAACTTCCTTATGCAAGGGTTGTTTTTCTTTCATTATTATCTCACAAGTTCGATGACCGATTGAGCTCAAATTTTCACAGGTTTGTTATTTTATGCATAATGTTGAGATACACCTGTGAAGGCTAGTCTTTGACAATTACCAATAGTGTCCAATTCCTTTAAAGAGGGACAACTTTTTCGAGTTTTCCACTCTTTTAGATTGAAGTTTGCATCTTTTTTACTGATTTTTCACTCTGTCCTGGAGTGAAACCCCTCTAAAAGAGTGAAATAACCACCACTCTTTTGAAAGACCTAAATTTGAGGGACAACTCGAAATGTAAAATGTGCACTCTTTTATATTTAGAGAGTATGCAGCCGTTAATGCGATAAACGCTTAGCAGCGTAACTTGAATGACGTCATCGGAGAGCAGAGCTCCGTGTCGAATGATATCGCTATGCGTTCCTATGGTTTTATGTTCCCAATACGTAGGGCATATCGTCAAGATCAAGTGTTTGTAACCACTGACCGATAACATTCCTAAAGTTACAGAACGCGAAGAGAGATGTGTTCCAGGCAATTTCTCACGGTGGAAACTTGGATGTTGTTTTAAAGCCGTTGGACACTTTCTGAACTGAACAAAAACTAAAAGTTCACCGATTTACAAATAACTTACAGGGTTTACAGAAGCTAATGGTGAAAGACTTCCCTGGAAATATTATTCAATGAAATGCTTTACCTTTTCAGAGTAGTAAAACAATTACCAATTTATTTATGTCATGACACGGCGAATCGTTCGGAAACAAGGGTGGGTTTTCCCGTTATTTTCTCCCGACTCCGATGACCGATTGAGCCTAAATTTTCACAGGTTTGTTATTTTATATATAAGTTGTGATACACGAAGTGTGAGCTTTTGGACATTAGTTGGTCGATGTTGTGCGATTGCTTCAAAGGCACTGGACACCTTTGGTAATTACTCAAAATAATTGTTAGCAAATTAGTAACGAACAATGGAGAGCTGTTGATAGCATAAAACATTGTTAGTTTTTGAGAAAGATGCAATTTCTCACTAAAATAATAAGGCACTGGACATCTTTGGTAAAGGGTTTTCTGGTCTGTTTGTACAACACAAAACACAATGTCCACAGATTTACATTTTAATAAAACGTCCAAGGTTTGAAGATAATGGTGGTTGAAAGCAGCTGGTTGAAAGCTTCTCTTAAAATAGTACTTGCTGAGGTGCAGCTGTAGTTTTTTAGAAGTTAGTAAAAAAATGTCACCCTAACAAAGTCGTCTCAGGAGACGAACATTATACTAGCATGTATAACCATAGAGCAAGAACCAGACCCTGCTACACGCGACTCTCCTGAAAACATTGCTCTGTGATTTTTGCTTTTTTTCTCTCTCAAAAACTTGACAGATAATGAAGCTGAACGTTCTACAGGTGAATTAATATTACATACATGTACATCGTCATTCACAGTGAGTAGGAATTAATGTCATTGCCAAAACTTGATCTTGTTGATGTCCTTATCAAAATAGTAAATGCCTTCCAGTTATTTGAATTCGGTCGCTGTTGGTTAGGTAGATTTCCCAGGTAAATTTCAGCAAAATTAATTAAATTTCATAAAACACAATTAATTGTACGTATTTTTCTCTTATTCGATTAAATCATAAAATTTAATTTTACACTTACAACAATGTGTATTAGCACTGTTTACTCATTCATTACTTTCCCCGAATTCTGTGAATCAAAAATCGGGCAAATTACTCGGGTGGGATTCGAACCCACGATCTTTGCAATTCTAGAGCAGACGTGTCTTACCAACGAGACCACCGAGTGAGTAGCTAGAGGTAGACCGAATCATGTAATTCAGCAGCGGATACCGCAGTGGTTCTTATGTGTACCGGTAATTCAAACATAACTCCGGTGGTCCTACGTGGAAATTATAGCTACCTCAAGAAAGCGTCAGCGGACTGGCCACAAAAGTGGGGCTAAATCAGTAATTGTAAAATGACTTATACAATTATCGGCACAGGTTTGCACTATTTCAATTACATTTTTTTGTTCGTGACACAGTTACACGGATTATTCCTCATTGTCCAGCCGCTTGTTAACACTTTATTTAGAAAGTGCTGAGCTATATATCCACCATTTTATAATCAAATTTCTCATGCTATACTTAATCCTGTCACTATGCCCAACCTTCGTTGTTCATTTTCCTGTACGGATGTCTTTTGTGCAACATTGGCCATCATTACATTTTAAGATAATTTTCTAAAACTGCTTAAAGGTGTAGGGTCGTCGGTTTTTTTAAAGATGGTAATTCCATACTGTTCAAAAGAATGAGCGATTTTTGTTGTTGAGCAAAGAGCAACAACATTTTCAAAGACCAACAATTCGCATAGATCTGACCGCGACAAATACTACCCTGACAACCTCGATCTCAAAGTCGCAATCATTTGAGTTTTACTTTTCACACAAATACTGATCAACGGGGGCCCTTCAGACGAAACAATTTCGCAGGATGCTTACTAACATAACAATCTTCAAAAGTAGGCTTCCGGGAAAAATACATAAATTGTTTGCAAAGTCATTAGCAAAGTATAACCCTACCTTTTAGAAGCAAAATAATTTAGTTATGTTAATTTTTAAATTACCATAATCTCATTACAAATTTTCAACTAATATACACAGTTTGTTTGCGAAGACATTAACAAAGATTGGCCTTAACCTTTCAGAGATAACCTAATTTAATTGTGTTAATTCTTCAATTGCCATAAACTTATTGTTTGTTTAGTAAACCAAACAAACGCTATATACATTTAAAATGTATACCGAGTGAAATAAATGGCGTCCTTGCCGCGTGTGTTTTTCTCTCAACTCAAGTTGAATCGGTCCGTATATTCTATTAAACATGGCAGCTTATTTAAATATAAAAGCCAATTAGCAAATTAACCATGACCAGTGACCGAGTTCCCTTGCCAAAATTCGATTCTACATTAATTGAATTGGATCTTGGCTAGTGTAAAGTGACACACACATAAGTATCTATCTTAAAAAGTGAGCAGTGGGTTTGAAGTAGAGTCGAATTATTGATGCTTGCAAAAAAACTGTACTATTTCGAAAATATGGTCTTTATTTTCAGAAAGGACATCTGAACTTCCATTTGGTCGGATACAACAAAAACGTAGACACTTACAACACAACTCACCCGACTCGCACTTACAAGTCTATCACGGGGATAAAAGAACACCAACAATTATTTGACCCTTAACGGACTCGTCATCTCTTCCCTAAAAGATGGCGCGGTAATCATGCGAATAATGACGGCATGATGACATCCTCCGAACTGCCTCGCTTTTCAAAAGTCCGTAGTTTTGTTAGAGCTGTGTGTGCAATTAGTGTCATATAGGAAGTACGCCCGTATCGATCAAAAGCGGCCCTTCTATACCGACTAATGGTCTTTCGGAGTTAATTAATCTCATCAATTTATTGTTTTAATGTCTGATATTTAATTAAGCGGTGGATTTTTAAAATCTGACTTGGCAATGACGGAATAATACGGTACTTTGTTTGTGATAATTGCAGCTGACTGTGATGTATGCTGTTTATTTGTGAGTCATCGGTTTGGGGTAAAGGTAGATTGTATACGGTTGTACATCTGGGCTTGGAAGGGGTTTTTATGACAACGCGACCTTGCCATTACGGATCACGTCATTAGTAACTAATTTTTTCATTTTTTACTCTGACTTTGTTTCAATCTGCTAAGCTTTTTCCCCCTGTGATATAAAACCGGTAACTATAATAATATCCGACATCACTTACTTTTCATTTCTATAGACGCCAAGTACACTGTATACACAAAATAGCTATCCACGCAGGCCTGTGTCGATTTCACAAAGAGTTAATAGGACTAGTCGTAGGAGATGTTAACAACTCATGGCTATTCCTAAGTTAGGACGAGTAACTCATCCTAACTCGAGATAAGACTAGTCTTAACTCTTTGTGAAATCCACCCCTGATACTTCACGTTTATAGGCAACGAAGGCGATTGCCTCCATGCACCCTGGTCATTGCCTAGATGCCCTTGAAATGCTCCAGTAGAGTTTTGCAATTTCCTAAAAGGTTGCTCTTTATCAAAGAGAAAATGCCTTGGTGCCCTTGCCCTTTCAAAAACGAAGAAAAAACGCCTGCATAAGTATTTGTTTGGTTCCCTGTGTGTTACGCATTGTTGTATCATTATGAAATATTTCTCTTAATATGTTTATATGGAGCTGATCTACTGCTGTAATTGCCTGTAAAGGATTATTGAAGGTTGCTTTTATTGAATTGAACTTGAATTGAATAAAACAGTACTGGACAAGTTTTACTTCAGCCTCGATTTACTATTTAAATTGTACTATTTTATATTTTGTCAAAGATCAGTATTCTCACTTGGTTTATCCAAGCATGTGCATAAAAACAAAAAAACGGTAAACATTTTGACTTAATGGGCATTGAAGTTGCAAGTTCCATCGCTCGTCAGTTTTTATGAAAACAATTATTTTGAGTTACTACCAAAAGTATCCAATGCCTTCAAATACCATTTCCAAAACAAAAAAATAGCGCTGGTCCGTTTTTTTATTGCCAGTTTCATCACTCGTGCCTGGAAAGCAAAACTGGACCCCTTGATGCCTTTAGACTTTTGGCCTATTTAAGAAAACGATTCAACATTCATTGCCACACTTTGAGCTTTCGTGATGCCGAAGCAAACGCCCTAAGCATTTTCTACGATAGATTAGGGTTTGAAAGAATGATTAAAATATAAGCCTCACGGCCAACTCATTATGTTTCGGGTATATATGCAGACGTCGCCCCCCCCCCCCCATTACCCAGTTCAATGCAATTTCGTTATTTATTTGACTGATGATAATCTGTTTAGGCCTACTGTGTGTCGATGCCGCCTTTCTGATGAAGAGTATATTATGAAAGACGTTTTATAGCAGAAAATGGAAAAATAATTGGGTAGATTTGTTATTATTTCATGATATTCGGCATCCCAATTAATATATCGTCGTGAACTTAACCCCATAATACAACGAGCATCAATTTAAAGACACTGAACACTATTGGTTATTGCCAAAGACCAGTCTTCTCACTTGGTGTTTCTCAACATAATTATGCATGGAAAACTACGTCACTTCAGAGGGAGCCGTTTCTCACTAAATTGTATACCATCAACCTCTCCCCATTGCTCGTCGCCAAGTAAGGTTTTATGCTAATAGTTATTTTGAGTAATTACCAATAGTGTCCACTGCCTTTAAACAACGGGGTTTTTCAGTTGCGGTTTATACAACAAACAATAACCATGTCGAATTATACTAAACGGTATTTCCATGAAAGTGACTTTTTTCTTCCTGTTTTGCTAATTAGTAGTCAATTATGTTCAGTTTGTAGTATGAGGAATAAAGTAAAATGAAGTATCCATTTAAAGGGAAGGTATACACACTTTGTAAGTACTAAAAACAAATATTAACTTAAAAACTTATTTGGTATAACAAGCATTGGAGAGCTGTTGATAGTAAAAAACATTGTGGGAAACGACTCCCTCTGAAGTAACGTAGATTTTGAGAAAAGTGTATTTTCTCACTAAATTTATAAAAGACTTCCAGCTAGAAGTCTTTTATTCCTATCTGAAAGCACACAAATTCGTGCAACAAGGGTGTTTTTCTTTCATGATTTTCTCGCAACTTCGATGACTGATTGAGCCCAAATTTCCACAGGCTTGTTATTTTATGCTTATGATGGGATACACCAAGTGAGAAGACTGGTCTTTGACAATTACCATTAGTGTCTAATGTCTTTAAACATTTTGTTTTCTCAAGACAGAACTGGAGACATTGGATTTGATTCTCATGCACGTAAAGCCCATTGGTTATACCTTTATTAAACCGTCTATAATTAAAGACACATAGTGTCATAGTTGCGTGACACATAGTGTCATAATTGCCTAGATTGCTTCGAGTGATGATGCTACTACAACACGGCGCGTCATCTTCAAGGAAGATCGTTAATATTTCAAGTCGGATTTAAGGGCTAAAAGAACCAATCGCACAAACCACATTACCTAGCGGCACGAGAAGAGTCTAAACTCAGTCTGTCCCATCATCGCTACGTGTCCAATTTACCTTTTTTTTTGCGTGTTAGTTTTTAATAGTGTCTGGTACAATGACGTGCTTAATCACAAGTTACTGCATTTTAATTCTTCAGACTATAGAGAAAGTTGTTATGCCAAATGGTTTTGGGCAATGTTTACTGCAACCTCCAGATGAGCAAACCCTAGTACCATTGTGTCATACACATTCATTCAAAACTGTGTGTGGGTGTTCACCGTCTCTTACATAGGGTGAGTTCGTTTAGCTTCCCTGAGTTGACCCTGGTCAGCCCCCGGTACGTTCGAATAGCTTTGACGTCATTCCAGGGCATCACCCGGGTCAGCCCCCAGTGCCCTGGAGTGGGCCACTTGGGGTGACCCGAGAGGGCGTGTATGATTATCGATTAGCTCTTGTCAGGGGCTCACCCAAGTGAGCACTGCGGGGTCGACCCAGGGAAGCTTATCGAACGCACCCTAAACAACAGCACAATTGTGTCAGGGATTGCTCAGCTGGAGAATGCTATGTGTTGTGTTGAGTTTGGAAGCTGTACTTTCTCCAGATAACTTATGTACAACACTATAACTTATGTATACAACACTATGCAGAAGAAGAAACTCTTAAGGTGAGTGTTGGCTCTGAAAAGAGCCGGTTGGGTCTCGACGTTTCGAACAGTATACTCTGCTCGTCTTCAGGAGAAACTCAACACTCACCCTACCCGCAAGTTTACTATTTATTTATAGTTTCTCTCCACACCATGCAAAGCTTCAAACAATACTTACTATGCAAAAGCTTGCCCGGAACCATTTGACATAGCAACTGTCTCGATAGTCTGATGAATTCAGACTTAAGTGGTAAATTGTGATCAAGCATGTCATTGTACCAGAGAATATTAAAAACCAACACGCAAATGGTTATTTTGACAGCGACCTGTTCAGGCGTGATCTTCCACAAAACGCGCGTCTATTTAAAACCCATTCGCGAAATTGTTCGGCACTAGTTTGGTGTATACAGTACTTCCTGCCGCGAGCCTAACAAATACTGCCGACAAACACGGGAGGATTTTTACAAACTTGACGCTGAGCATCGAAGCATAGGAAATCATAAATGTCCGCCGACGCTCTCTCGCTAAGTGTAAAATGTATTTGTACTTCAATAAAGTTGGTTGACTTTGGGAGTTAATTGTTGAATTGTTAAGGTCAAAATTGAACTCGTCTGCTGCCACTTTAGACTATTAGAGCGTCCATTCCAACGCTAAGTCGTTTGTTTTGTGATTATTTCTGTTTGATGCGTTGTTTGATTATTGACGAGTGCCTTCTGCTACACAATTACTTGTATTTTGTTTGTCAAAAAAAAAGACCCGCGCCCCCTCCTTTTTTGCTTTTTAACTGATTTTCTTAATATTGTCCACTTAACATGCATGCTCTATTCGGAATACTTCTTGCACATTTTGCTTATAATGAATAAAATAAATGGTTTATATTGCTTCTAATTCATTCATACTGTACTTCCATGCCTCATTTATTCGGTTAAACAAAATCATTTATCAATGATTTTAGTTTTCGGAAGCTTTCAATATTCTTCCAATTTTTTAGTCACCAACTAGCCTTGCTCAAGGCAGTCGCATTATTCGCTCCAAAAAGACGCCGCTGTAAACCCACCCGTATACCCTGTGCGTGGTGCGTGCAATCACACCGCATGACCCAACCGTATACACACTGTCACATCGTACGACTATACTGTGCACACAAGTCATCCGCACTCGTACCACTAACCGCATGCGGAGGCCGTCGGGTGTCGGCCCGACGGCCGACGCATGCGGATAGTGTACGGGGGCATCGAGTCGTGCGATGTTACGCACAGTGAATACGGGTGGGTTTTTATACAGCGGAGTGAATAATTCGACTGCCTTGAGCAAGGCTCGTCACCAACTAGTTCAAAAGTCCACCATAATACGCGATCACGTTTTTGTTAAAACAGGTACAACTGCTTTAGTTGTGGTGTGCTTAATTACTTTAATTACAGTATTGGTGATTCTAATTCTCAGTTTCTAATGCTATTTTATTAAACTTTGGAAATAGTCAAAGATGCTAAATAACTTCTTCGCTTAACTTGTAAATCGCATGACAGCCATGAACCGTACAACGTCATTAGTGGGCCTACGCTTAAGAAAGGTTATGCCATTCCACCATGCAGAATAAACACAAACACTTTGCAAAACAAAGCTGCAGTGAAGGCGATCATGCCAGCGCATTGAAATTTGGCAATCAGGGTAGGTGTAGGTATAGACTAACAGGCTACACACCCGTGTTTCTTGTGACAAACACGGGGATATGTCCACGCCGTTTGACCCTAATTAATCACTTCGTCTTAAAGGCAGTCGACACTATTGGTAATTACTCAAAATAATTATTAGCATGAAACTCACTTGGTGACGAGTAATGGGGAGAGGTTGATGGTATTAAACATTGTGAGTAACCGCTCCCTCTGAAGTGACGTAGTTTTCGGGAAAGAAGTAATTTTCCACGAATTTGATTTCCAGACCTCAGATTTAGAACTTGAGGTCTCGAAATCAATCATCTAAACGCACACAACTTCGTGTGACAAGGGTGTTATTTATTTCTTTATTTATCTCGCAACTTCGACGATCAATTGAGCTCAAATTTTCACAGGTTTGTTATTTTATGCATATGTTGAGATACACCAAATTAGAAGACTGGTCTTTGACAATTACCAATAGTCTCCATTGTCTTTAAACCGTCCTGTTGCAATGCCGTCATTAAATACTCTATTGGTAATTACTCCAAACAATTGTCAGCATAAAAACATACTTGGTAAAGAGCAATGGAGATCGCAAATGAGAAGACTGGTCTTTGACAATTACCAATAGTCTCCAGTGTCTTTAAACCGTCCTGTTGCAATGCCGTCATTAAATACTCTATTGGTAATTACTCCAAACAATTGTCAGCATAAAAACATACTTGGTAAAGAGCAATGGAGATCCCTTGATAATACATTGTGATAAACGGCTCCCTCTGAAGTAACGTAGTTTTTGAGAATTTTGAGATTTTTTGGGTTTTTTTAAGTTCACAGATTTACAAATAATTTACAGGGTTTACAGAAGGTAATGGTGAAAGACTTATCTTGAAATATTATTCCATGAAATGCTTTACTTTTTGAGAAAACATTAAAACAATATCAATTCTCGATAGCGAGAATTACGGATTTGTTTTAAACACATGTCATGACACGGCGAAACGTGGGGGAACAAGGGTGGGTTTTCCCGTTATTTTCTCCCGACTCCGATGACCGATTGAGCCTAAATTTCTACAGGTTTCTTATTTTATATATAAGTTGTGATACACGAAGTGTGGGCCTTGGACAATACTGTTTACCGACAGTGTCCAATGGCTTTAATTACCAAACGTGTCCAGTGCCTTTAAACACCGGCTGACACAGGGCTGAGAGACGAATACACACGGGATGTTATGGAGACTTAATTTCTCACTCAATACTTAAAGTTCTTCTTTACAAAGCAGAAAAGTATAAGTGTACAGGGAATCCATGCATTTTTTATGCAAGACAAACTTTTCAGTCGGCAATTTGTTGTTGCCGGATGATTTTTTTCATTAAAACCTTAAGCTCGTCACTTAAGATACATGAAGCAATTTGTGTTTAGCGAATCAATGTATTTTTTTTATGGAAAACACATTTTTCAGTCGGCAATTTGTTTTCCGGGGGATTTTTTTTGTTTACTCAAACCTTATAAGCTCATCACTTGAGGTAATGCAAACATTAAAAATGGATAGAATATCCCATGAAAATTCCCTGTGGCCTAGCGAGCAGAGGGAAGTCTTGGTATATTCATAAAAAGTGAATTCGTGGATTTTTATGCAAGACACAATTTTCAGTCAGCAACTTTTCCCGAAGGACATTTTTTGTAAAAAAAAAAATAATAAAATAAAAAAAAGCTATGGAAATACAACAAAATAAAAAGATGTAAACATTTAACTGTATATCACCACTCCATGTGACCTTATCCTAGTTTACAAGCGAACAGAGAGGTCTACAGCGTTCGCATCAAGTGAATCACTGTATTTTGATGCAAGACACATCTCTCAGTCGACAAAAAAAAATGAGTTGAGACTGTGTGTGATATGCAACTTTAACTGTAATCAGCCATTAGGCTACAGGAGTTCATGCGAGATGGGGGTTATTAACAGGGTTCCCTCGTGGCTATGTTTAAGAACTGCGTCAAACCGTAGCCTCCTTTCAACTCGTAATTGAGCCGTCTGTCTTGTTATCGTGTGGATGCATATATAGGGAGGGTGTTATAATCTTTAGCAATCCCCTGGTGGGATTTCTGCTCGTGATTAGACACTTTTTTCGGAATCGGAAATCCGGCCGGTTCGACTTTGGTTTATGATGCCGTACTCCGGAAACAAAAAATGTGCCGTCGAGGCCCTTTGGCGGTATTTACAGAGTTTTCTAAACACTTCGTGATAAAGCACAGTTTTAGGTTAAAGGCACTGGACACCTTTTGTAATTTTCAAAGACCAGTATTCTCAATTGGTGTATCTCAACATTGTTATGCATATAATGAAAAATATGCACAAATCTGTGAAAATTTTGACTCAATTGGTCATCGAAGTTACAAGAGATAAATGAAAGAAAAAACAACCTTGTTGCAGAAATGTGTGTGCTTTCTGATGCATAATAAAAGGCTTCAGGCCTGAAGTCTTTTAATATTGAGTGAACAATTGATATACAAAGGTATCAAACCCTCCAAAAAAGACAAACCCTCCAAAAAAAACCTGAAAGAATCACTAACAAAGATGTGGGTCTCGATTAATTCGTTTTCTAGTATTTTATATCTGTGACAGTAATATATTATTCTTGAGAAATTAATGATTGTATTTATCTTTTATTCTTTGCAGAATGTGAGATTTGTTCAAGCTGTGACGTAACAGTGACGTGGTTCGTGCTGATTTGGGCAACTCACCAGGCATCGAAAGGACACAGTTTGTACCGAACACAACCCCAGAACACCAACGCACCATGACGGCAAACACAATCTTAATTCAATCACACGCTGTCAATTCCTTCAGTCAACCTTCATTGATGTCATTTCATCAATGTCATTTCATCACTAGAAATTATTTTTGATAAGTTATTGTCTAAAAGTTTTTTTTAATTAATTATAGCAATTTTGTCATCCGTTACAGTGGCCCACATAAAATAGTCATAAAAACATCTTCTTCTTTTTTGAGGAGTAAATTAATTTACCTCCTCCATTGTACTTTCCAACATTACACACAGAAATTGCTACAAGTATATCAATTTTGGTAACAATGGGAGATTTTTAGATGCTAGGTGGCGGCAGACTTACCAGATAAATTTCCATTGTTTACGTAGTTCTGAGCGTGCGCACATGACCGAGAACAATGGATTTTAACTGGTAAGTCTGCTGCCACCAAGCGTCCCAAAAGTATCCCATTGATAGTGAAAGGGTAGACGGCCTTAGCTTTTGATCCAAAGCGGACCGTTGGACCTTCTGCAGAGGCACAAACAAGCACAATCAAATACATATCCATTTATAGCAAAAAGAGGAGCGAAGGGTTATGGAAAGGTATCCAGAAAAAAACAGTAGTTGTAGCCAACCAAAGTCACTAATTTATCATGTATATATAAATGTATATGTTTTGCAAAACTTAAAGCTATGCATGGTGGAAAACATTTAAAAGGGTTTGCGGTAACACAATTGTATTAATGATTAGTTATCATCTCTTATTGGCATTCTTTAAGAACTGGTTCGTAATTAGAGCCTTTTGAGTAGTTGTTTCTGTGAGAAGAACCGGTTTATAGTTATTTGATGAGAGCTGGTTTGTAGATTGGTTGTGAATGTGAGAGGAACATACTATAGTAAGAGCTCGTTTGTACACTCTTTTGAGTAGTTAGTTCCGGCATTGGGAAGAACCGGTCTATACTCTGAGAACGTTGAGTATAGAACCGGTTTATATGTTCAGACAAGAACTGGTTTGTAGATTGAGAACTTTAAATATATTGTGAGTAGTTGTGCATGGGTGTGAGAAGAACTGGTTTATAGTTGCTCTGATAATATCTGGTTTGTAGATTGCGCAAGTTAGATTTACCTTTTAGTAAAGGTTGTTGTTACACAAGAAGAACCGGTTAATAGGCTTGTTTATACTATTTTGAGTACTTCTGAATGTTATAGAGTAAAAAAACACTCTTTGAAGAGCTATATGAAGAAAATTCTTTTTCGAGTGGTCCTTCACTCTTTTAGATTAAATTGTGCATCTTTTTGAGTGATTTTTCACTCTGTCCTGGAGTGAAACCCCTCTTGAAGAGTGAAATAATCACCCATCTTTTTGAAGAGCCGTATGGAGGACAGCTCGAAATGTAAAGAGTGGCGTTTTTCACTCTTTTACATTTAGAGAGTGGCATTAAGAAGAACCGGTTTACACTTCGAGTTCCTTGAAGTATAACATGGTTCTTCTCAGCGTCATCACTACCAATAGAGATTTATTACAATGGTGTTACTACCTCAAACCCTTAGTACGTTTCATTGGTGAATTCATGCACTTTCATGATTGGTGTATTATTATTGCAGCTTTTAATTTATAAGCAACGGTTACAATATTTCACATGGAAATATTTCTCTGGAGGATTGTAACTAATGGAGTTTGTTTCTCGATAACTACCAATCACGTCCTTTGCTTTTAAAAATACTAATGACTGGGTTTGGTGTGGCCTTGCTTTGATGTTGAACTATATATTATTGCAGCAATGACTGTTCTTGTCCATTCGTAAGATATAAAGACCAATGACTCACAATTATATTCTTCAATTAATTATATTGGGGAACGACTTAAAATAACAATTTGGTAATGTTACAGTACTGGGTGGGTAGACTGAATAAGGGATGTTGTATGAGCGGGGATCAAAGCTGCTCGTTTTAAACTGTATTCCGGGGTGTTTTGTTTTTTTTTGTGTTTTTTTTACATAATACATTTGTCAGATTGACCAGTGCTAGCCTAGAATTAGCGCCAAGCTAGGCCATCATAACGCCAATCACACATTGTAACCAATTTACTTATCTTACAACAAGAAAATCAAATCATAGGCCTTCAAATTCTTTAACAAAATTAAACGACCGCGATAATTTCAATACCCTTTTTCTCAGCTTTGTCTAGGTTTAATACGTTAAGTTTTTGTTGTAACCTTACTCAGATGTGCATTAGCACTGTATACTCCATATTACCGCCAGTCCTGTGAAAAAAAATCACAGGCATATTACTCGGAAGGGACTCGAACCAACCACCTTTAAAATTCTAGAGCAGTGTATTTCTACCAACTAGAACATCGAAAACGCCCTCTGTTTAAATATGTACACAGATTACTTTACTCTTTGATGAAATGGCTGCAAGAATTAGCGTGTGTCACTCAACAAAGTATGTTCAAATGTTTCCTCATGCGTTTATCATATTATAACTAATTGATTGCAACCAGTTTGGGCAAGGGTTTGAAACCTGCATATTGCATAATAATTAGAAACTCAACAGGATTTAGAAATAAAGATAAAAAAGTGTCCGTGTCTTGCCACCATTCTTTCGTTATGAAATGAAATAGTATAGGCAGGTCTAATTATTTTAACTCAAATGAGATATTCCCTGATAGTAATAGCCATGATAGTAATTTCCGTTTTACCCATTTTACACTGATCTGTGTTAATAGCAGTGTTACTCAGTACTTTCCTGAGCTATTACTCGGGTGGGATTCGAACCCACGACCATTGTAATTCATAGAGTAGTGTCTTACCAACTAGTTTAAAATCATCAAAATCGGTGCATATTTGTTTGTATTTAAAACCCATGGATGGCCCAAATTCATAGACCTGATTAAGCACAATAATAGCTAAGCACAACACAATTATGCTAACCAGAGTATGGTTACCAACTAAACTCCCATGTCACATACACAATTTGTGACTGGTATCCTGCTCGTTCTGCTTAAGCCGCTCTATGAAATTGGGCGCTGTGCTCAATTTCATAAAGTCGCTTAAGCAGAAACAAGTGCTTACTAGTTTTCTGCTTGGCAAAATAAAGCATGATACTAATCGTACTTGGCTACCTTGTGTGCTAATAAACAACTCTATGAAATTTGGCCCAGATGTAAGGCATGCTCAGTACAGAGAAACCTTCGTGTTGATTTTCTTTCGGCCAAAGGGTACAAATTTTAGAAGTCAATGCAGCGAAACGATCTTATAAAACGCTGTCACCTTTAACATTTGTATAATTAACATTCCGAACTTTGTCAATGTATATAATGTCATTACTTAGGGTCAATTTGATGTTTTAAACGATTATATGTTAGATCATTCTTTTTAATTCAGAATAGGATGTAAACAAATCTACGCATATAATTAACAAGAAAAACTTGAAATAGTTTAGTATTACATTTCTGGTTGTGTAGGTGTCCTAGTGAATATCCGCTGGATATTTTGTCCCGAATGGGAAATTAAAAATGGCTGGGGGAGGATGATTCAAAGAGGGCGCTATCAGAAGAAGTTTGTACACAGTTTACCCTAGGGGGACCGAATCTCCAGGGGACAGAATTTCCTGCCACACAGGAACGATATATAGAAAGAAAATTACTCCCTCCACTATCTTGAACAAGAATTATAAATTTAAATCTTTTAAGCCTTCGACCGTGGTGTACATATTACTACTTGACGGAAACAAGTTACGTAATGTATGTATCAAAAACTGTATCTTTAGTAATATTATTATTGCATAATTTGTTCAGAATTATCACTGGTAGACTGCACACTTCTGAAGGTTTCAATTCACAACGAACCGTGCACCAGCTTAGAATATATTTCTATTTTTAAAAATTGAGTTAATTGTTTAGATTTATTCCTCATTGTAGATTTCAAAAACATTAAAGTTTTCGTTGATAAAAAAACATATACTGTGATGTTTGTTGTTGTCTTAAGAACTGTGTGTGAATAGTCGTATGGGAGAGTTTAGGGACTCTAGATGGAAGCATATTTACAGTTATAAACACGCCTCCTGCTGTTTTGTATTCTGGGCCCAATTTTATAGAGCTGCTTAAGCAAAAAAATAATATTTGCTTAGTAAAATCAGATTACCAGCTAAGACTCCACTCAATTGTTATGCTAAGTAAACAACAGCTAAATATTAGTCAAAAGCAATGTACATGGCATGAAATTTTTGCCAGTAACATGTGTAAAACAAGCAAGCTATTTTCGTGCTTAAGCGAATTTTTTGCTTAAGCAGCTCTATGAAATTGGCCCCTGGTTGGCTGAAACACGGTCACGTGGGATGAACTAATAATATAGTCTAGTGATCGCGCGCGCGTGTTTTGCGGGAACTAGTTCCCGAGCGGGCACTAGTCTTTGAAAATAGCGCCTGATTACAGCACCCTCTCTTGAACCGTGAACAGCAACTACAAAACTTCCTTTCTCTTCAAGATGTCTGTTATTATTTAAGACCGAGGTGTGTTATAAAACACATTATTGACTTACATAATTCGGTAACTAGTGTACGTTTACCCCCCCCCCCCCCCTCGGGCCTGTGAGTGACAAGAAGAGGGGCCTGTTTCGCTCTGCCTTCGGCCTCGGGAAATATGCCCCATTTCTGGTCACTCAAAGTCCCTCGGGGGAATAGACGTACACTAGTTACCTCATTGCCAGTCAATATGTATATAATAGTAGTAATACTATTGGATTATAACATAGCGCTTATATATCAGTGGCTCAGTGACGCCCAAGGCGCTACAACATCCAGTATTTTCCTGCAAGATGTGAGATTACGTTTTTGAGTTGTGAGACCTTCTCTTTTTACATAGCACCATGTAATGGTTTACAAGGTGATGCGGTGCAATATGCAGCCAATCAAACCAGGAACCCCTCTCTCTTTTCGATAAGTGCACTGGGCTTTTTTACATGCGTTACACACCACACGGGAACCAACGGCTTTACGTCCCATCCAAAGGGCGAAGCATCATGCCTTGCTAAGGGTACAGGATGTCGCGACTGTGGTTAAAACTCACACTCAGCTGATCAGAAACACCAGCACTTGAGTTCTGTGCTCGTATCCGCTATAGCCCAATACATGCCACATATTGTTCTTGGAAATTAATTGAGTAAATACCTTATCGCGAATACTCGGTACGCACACAATAGACGTGGAATGAGGTGCATGCTGGTCTAGCTAGCTTTCAAATTTGATAGCTAGCTAGACCAGCATGCACTTCATTCGACAGTTTGCGCTTGCGCAATGGTATTTGCGAAAAGGTCTATGGTCAGACCTACGTAAACAATGGAATTTGGTAGTTCTGCTGCCACCTAGCGTCCAAAAGTATCTAATTCAAATTGTTCAATTTTAGGGGCAGTTATGGGCCGGTTAACGAGAAACAATTTTGTTTCGCTTTAGTTTCTTCGCAATCCCTTGTTATTATCCTAGAAACGTGCGGCTCATGGGAAGGGAAATGGTGTAATCGGAGGGAGGCATGGGGCAGGGACACCCCCACCCCCCGAGTAAAATGCTCTTTGAACCGCTACATTTCCGTTTTAAGGTGACGTCATTGCTGACAGTTAAACTTGAATATTTGATGTAGGTCTTCACCGGTTCCTCGAGCATGGAGGTGTGTGGTAAATCCCATGACTACGATACCGTGGGTTATTCTCACCCAGTATTCCCAGTGCAATGTAAAATCACCACGCCATCCGATGCGTTTTGACGTTGGTTTAGACACATTAAGGCCTATATCGAAGCCGACACATTTTTCTCGAAGCGAAACCCATCCGTGACGTCACGAGCATGCACCAAATTGGTCCCTCGACTCATGCCAGCTCCATTAGACTCAACGGACGCTTTGTTTTGTGACGTCACGAACACGAAATGTGACAACCTTCCAGTGGGCTTAAAGGTAAAGTATCTGTTCGATTGTTTATAAACTGGGACTCGAACCCACACTCAGCTGACTAAAACACAGGAGCTTGAGTCCGATACGCTTAACCGCATTATGCTTGACACGCCGTGTTGTGTCAGTGGTCGTGGGTTCTTATCTCACCCGAGTTCTCGGTATGGTAACAAAACGGCAACATTAACTAAACCATAAACACGACAGCACACTTCGATTGTTTTAGTCCTATAATAAAAAATTAAAAGCAACACATCCACAACATAACTGGGGAATGAATTAACAATTCAGAAGTTGCGGTTTCTGAAGTCTTTGAAACGGGTGTGAAATCACGTTTTGTCAGTCTTGAAACAAAGCGTTCTTGGCGTATGTTTTCTGCCGGTTGGTGCAGTATAAAATAGAGCGACAGCACGGTGAAACCAATTGGGCGGGAACACGCGCACATGACGTCTTGTACCACAACTAAGTCACATTCAACCAAAGCTGTGTATATTGAGAAATTTTAAACATTGACCAGTTTACTTAAAAATAATAATAATAACAGTATTTGTAAAGCGCCAAATTGCCATAGGATACAAGGCGCGCTGAGAAAGAAAGAAGAGGGAAAGGACAGAACAAAGATAAAGACGACCAGCTACGAAGAGGCAAAAAGGTGGGTTTTGAGAGCACGTTTGAAGGCTGTGACACTTTTTGAGCTTCTGGTTAGGGTAGGTAGAGAATTCCATATTAGGGGAGCAGCAATTGAAAATGCCC
Organism: Asterias rubens; assembly: GCF_902459465.1. Classification (NCBI taxonomy): domain Eukaryota; kingdom Metazoa; phylum Echinodermata; class Asteroidea; order Forcipulatida; family Asteriidae; genus Asterias; species Asterias rubens. The sequence continues at coordinate 8,028,390 of NC_047083.1, read as the reverse complement.
TGTCACCTGCAAGTTTATGGGTTTTGTGAACTGAAAGGGATTTACCAGTAGAAGAGCAAAGAGAGTAAGAAGATGTCTGGAGTGAAAGGAGAGAGGAGAGATAATCCGGGGCACAGTGATTGAGGGACTTATACTTGGGTCCAAATGTAGCACAACATAGTCTGACACCCTGTATCTCGCCAATCGGGGTTTTTTTTTAACACAAAAAAAAGCTTCTATCCAGTTATCTGGAAAATCAGCTTGGGGGAATTTGGGGACACCCTCCTCCCTATGCAACAACATATTTTATATTTAAAGACATTGGACAATATTGGTAAAAGACTAGTGTTCACAGTTGGTGTATCTCAACATATGCATAAAGTAACAAACCTGTGAAGTTTTGAGCTCAATCGGTCGTCAAAGTTGCGAGATAATAATGAAAGAAAAAACACCCTTGTCACACGACGTTGGTGCTTTCAGATGCTCGTTTCGAGACCTCACGCGTGAGGTATTTTACTGAAAAATTACTTCTTTCTGAAAAACTACGTTACTTCAGAGGGAGCCGTTTCTCACAATGTTTTACACTATCAACAGCTCTCCATTGATCTATACCAAGTAAGTTGTTAGTGTTCAGTGCCTTTAAAGGAACACGTTGCCTTGGATCGGTCGAGTTGGTCTTTGAAAAGCGTTTGTAACCGTTTATTATAAAATGCATGTGTGTAGAAAGATGTTGTAAAAGTAGAATACCATTATCCACACAAAAATAACATGCCTCTAATTTGCACGGTTTTCCTTTCACATCGTCGACTAACACGGTCGGCCATTTATGGGAGTCAAATTTTTGACTCCCATAAATGGCCGACCGTGTTAGTTCGCACAGTAAAAGGGAAAACCACGCAATTTTGAGGCAAATTTGTGCGGATCATTGTATTCTACTTTTAAAACATTTGTCCAACCATATGTATTTTATATAAAAAGGTTACAAACGCTTTTTAAAGACCAACTCGTCCGATTCAAGGCAACGTGTTCCTTTAAACACAAAGGCATCTAACCAGTTGTCTGGAAAATTGGCCTGGAGGCATTTGGAGACACCCTCCTTCCTCAGCCACAACATCTTTTAGATATAACGCAGACGTAAACTGTGGTAAAGGTGTATCAATCAATCAATCATAAATAATTTATCAAGCGCCTGAATCAAATGTTTGCTCAAAGGCGCTGAGGGAAAAGAAGAAATAAATAACTCATTGAAGGAAGGCCTAGACTTCTGAAACAAGTGGGCTTTCAGAAATGTCTTTAATGTGCTGAAGGATGTTGTGTCCCTTAGGTGATTTGGAAGTTTATTCCACCAGAGTTTGCATCCGTAGACTGACGCCGCCATGTTGGAAGCCAAAGTTATTAACAGTATTGGTTGTTGACAGTAAAACAGTTGGTGGCAGTGTAAGCACTTTATTTAAAGGCAGTGTACACTATCGGTAATTACTCAAAATAATTATTAGCATAAAACCTCACTTGGTGACGAGTAATGGGGAGAGGTTGATAGTATAAAACATTGTGAGAAACAGCTCCCTCTGAAGCGACATAGTTTTCGGGAAAGAAGTAATTTCCACGAATTAGATTTCGAGACCTCAGATTTAGAATTTGAGGTCTCGAAATCAACCAAGCACACAACTTCATGTGATATGGGTGTTTCTCCATTCATTGTTATCACAACTTCGACGACCAATTGAGCTCAAATTGTCACAGGTTTGTTATTTTATGCATATGTTGAGATACACAAAGTGAGAAGACTGGTCTTTGACAATTACCAATAGTGTACAGTGTCTTTAATCCACCTTCATAAACTGACAAAACTGTAGAAGTTTGAGATCGATCGGCCATTTTCTTTTTTTGTAACGCTCACTGTACGGGAAACTTTAAACTAGTTTGATTTATTTCTCAGCAAATATGACGTTTCAGACAGAAATAATTCAAGGGATGTTTTCTACTATCACCATCATCAGACTGTGTAAGTTTGATGTAAACCTGTGATCTTAGATGAGTATTTTTCTTACCAATTCTGTAATGTTCCTTTAGGCGTCTAACACGCTGCGTCATCTAAAATGCACACTTAACACATGACATTAAAGCCATTGGACACTTTCGGAACAGAACAAAAATTAAAAGTTCACAGATTTACAAATAACTTACAGGGTTTACAGAAGGTAATGGTGAAAGACTTCTCTTGTAATATTATTCCATGAAATGCTTTACCTTTTGAGAAAACATTAAAACAATAATATTATCAATTCTCGATATCGAGAATTACGTACGGATAATTACATACGGATTTATTGTATAAACACATGTCATGACACGGCGAAACGTGCGAAAACAAGGGTGAGTTATTTTCTCCCGACTCCGATGACCGATTGAGCCTAAATTTTCACAGGTTTGTTACTTTATGTATAAGTTGTGATTCACGAAGTGTGGGCCTTGGACAATACTGTTTACCGAAAGTGTCCAATTGCTTTAACTCCAGAAATGACAAGACCAAGATTATTGTGATGATGAATTATAACATAATCAATGCCAAACATTATTTTGCGAAATATTGTCAAAATTGAACAGCCTTCATGCATATTTGTTTTAATGTTCTTCACAGGAAATCACATTATTTTATTCTGATTAAAACATTGCTTGATGGATGGGACTAAAAGGAGCAAGGATTCATCCTTCCCGTGAGAAGTGTCCTTTGCGTTTTTCATTTTCACTCTTAATTCACACGTATAGGAATCGTATTATAAAGGTATGGCTGCACGTTGCGCGAGCAAAAACGTGAACGTCCGAAAAGTGTTTTCGTTTCTAGGTGACGTCACCACTTTGGGCTCATTTCATGCTCACGTATGGCGTCTGCGCGTACGTACCTGATGACGTGATAATGGTAACTTCGCGTATGCTTAAAACGTGAGATTTTTCCAACCAACTTGTTTCTGACGTTCGCGTATGGCGCAGCTAAATCTTCCTATTGAGTCTACCATTCTGCACACATTTTCATTTACCTTAGCGCAAACTTTCAGCCATCTTATGTCTCATTTCCTAACCACTACGTATAGACGATGTGACCTCTGCCCTATAGTGTGATTTCTGAAAAAAGAGCCATTTATAGGGTTTGTCTGTATCCTGTGTGCTGAATCCGAAAAAGTCTAGTTCCTCACGCTTATCCCCAAATGCCCGAACATTAACTTTTTACCCCGAAAGGTAACGCACTGTACTTTCCGGAGTTCTGTGAAAAAAAATCACAGGCCTGTTTTGGGGTAGTACATTTTGTTGATCCAGTTGAAACGTCAAAGTCGACAATGACGAATTGAGGTGGTTTTTTGACATTATTCACAAGTTGGTGGTGTGTTTTATTTAAGACACAAAGACGTGATTTTTATTTCTTCTCATCCAAACCAGTCATTGCATAAATCCTTACTCACTGTGAATAAGATGTGTGTGTCATAATCTACCTGTAGGGCTTCATAGTCGTCAATTTTTTTAGAGAAAACAAATATTCTTATTTCTAAATTATAGCCTATGAATGATCAACGAGTGAAACATCGTGCTGTCAGAGTTAGTTACCTATAGCAATCGTGACATTACGGCGTTACTTTCAAATGTACGGCGTTTTGCTGCCACATAAACGTACACGATAACTCCACGTGTACGTACATGATAATCCAACGTGTAGGTACATGATAACTTATCGTGTACGTACATGCAAATCTATAGTACACGTACACGATAAATCCAAACCCAACGTGTACATACATGATAACATAACGTGTACGCACATGACAACTTAACGTGTACGTACGTGATAACTCAACGTGTACGTACATCATAATTTCTAGTGCACATACACGATCAATCCAAACTTATCGTGTACGTACACAATAAGATTTTGTGTTACTTATGTGGCGGCAACACGCTTCTGTACAAAAGAACCATAAGGCAAGTATATAAGTTCAATACTTCGGTGTCATACGGTGAGAACCACATAGACATACTTTCTCATAAACACATCTCTACGCCCACGATTTGAAAATTTCGGAGCTGGCATGATACATCAGAAATTGTTTTTGATCAATTCTGATCCTTAATCCTCTTGCGTTGGCCTGGGCAATCCGCAGAGATTGTTAGATACGAGGAAAAAATATTGCCCCCTGATCCAATTCTGTCAATTTTCCGCCGGTGTTCACGAGACATGCGGTGCCGTGACGTTATAACGTGACTTGGTCAATGGAGTCATGCGATTAACGTGTATGGCCAGTTGCCTCAAATCATAGATCAATCAGGGATTGTTGTTTTTCAATATAAGAGTAACTCAATACCGGTAGATGAAAAGTAGACTGGATAAGGGGGAAGATATTCCCTTAAGATCTTCCAGGCAATCATTGGTGATCGCACGACTGTCTCACTATCCTGCTACTCGCCTCATCATCTCGTGAATAAGTCATAGCGTTCTACTGAGCATTAAACACGCAGCAATGCGCACGACTGCATAGCGTTTTCATATTGTGCGTAGAATGCTGCACACACAAACAAATAAACCATTAAAGACAATGGACACTATTGGTAATTGTCAAAGACCAGTCTTCTCACTTGGTGTATCTCAACATATGCTTAAAATAACAAACCTGTGAAAATTTGAGCTCAATCGGTCATCGAAGTTGCGAGATAACAATGAAAGAAGAAAACACCCTTGTCACACGAAGTTGTGTGCGTTCAGATGGTTAATTTCGAGACCTCAAGTTCTTAACCTGAGCTCTCGAAATCAAATTCGTGGAAAATTACTTCTATCTCGAAAACTATGGCACTTCAGAGGGAGCCGTTTCTCACAGTGTTTTATACCATCAACCTCTCCCCATTACTCGTCACCAAGAAAGGTTTTATGCCAATAATTATTTTAAGTAATTACCAATAGTGTCCACTGCCTTTAAACAGCGGCTATAGGATAATCTCAATATTTTACCTATTACTTTTTTTTGCCAAACAGACATCGTAGATACCGATTTATAACCATTTTACGCATAACATTTGCATTTTGTTATAAATACTTCAAGTCAAAAGTGCACCTCTACTCTCTGCGCGGCTTTTTCAGCCGAGAGTCAAAAACGGCTTATCTATTATGGGTGCGTTCGTTTAGCTTCCCTGGGTCGACCCCGGTGTGTGGCGATTTTTTTCCAGACGAACGTGGGTAATTATCTGCACACGTTCGTCCTGTGAAAAAAAAACGCCACACACCGGGGTCGACCCAGGGAAGCTAAACGAACGCACCCTATGTGACCCCTTGACGTCAGTGGCGATTTTCCCCAAGTGGGTTTGTACACAGTTCTCCAGCTATGGCCAACTAAGAGCGCTATTTTCAACATCAATTAGCGCCAATGACATCACGATTCCTTTGTCGCGCGGGTATGTTTGACCTCACGTTTTTCAGAAGTTTGGCTTGGAGTGGTTCGGGGAAACCCCATTTTTTACCATGTTTTAACATGAGGTAAGAGACTCGTCATTTTCTGTTTCCCATGGACTGCATCTATTACAAAAATGTAACAACTTTATATTTCTGAGCATTCTGTAGCCGCTGTTTAAAGGCAGTATAGACACTATTGGTAATTACTTAAAATAATTATTAGCAGAAAACCTTTCTTGGTGACAAGTAATAGGGAGAGGTTGATTAGTATAAAACATTGTGAGAAACGGCACCCTCTGAAGTGCCATAGTTTCCAAGAAAGAAGTAATTTTCCACGAATTTGATTTCGAGACCTCAGATTTAGAACTTGAGGTCTCGAAATCAACCATTTAACGCACACAACTTCGTGTGACAAGGGTGTTTTTTTCTTTCATTATTATCTCGCAACTTCGATGACGGGTTGATCTCAAATTTTCACAGGTTGGTTATTTTATGCATTTGTTGAGATACACCAACTGTGAAGGCTAGTCTTTGACAATTGCCAATAGTGTCCACTGCCTTTAATATTACCGGTTTTTATACCTTTTGTAGATCAGGTCTAGGCCATGACATGAACCCCTACTCACTGTGAATGAAGATGAATGTAATATCATTCACCAGCTTCATTAGTCGTTAAGATTTTATCAAAAAAAGGACAAAACCACAGAGCAATGTTGTCATAAGAGTTGCGTAAGTCGCGTATTAATTGCGTGGCCATTGTTTTATCGTTCTCAAAAACTAAAGCACCTCAGCAATTATTAATATTTTAAAGACACTGGACACTAGAGGTAATTTGTCAAAGAGCAGTCTTGTCACTTGGTGTATCTCAATATATGCATAAATTAACAACACTGTGAACATTTGAGTTGGTCGTCGAAGTTGCGAGATAACTATGATTTCGACACCTTAAAATCTATTTCTGAGAGGTTTTGAAATCAAACTCGCGGAAAATTACTTCTCTTTCGAAAACTACGTCAGTTCAGAGGGAGCCGTTTCTCACAATGTTTTATACTATGAACCTCTCCCCATTACTCGTTACCATGTAAGGTTTTATACTAATAATTATTATTTTGAGTAATTACCAATACTGTCCACTGCCTTTAAAGCCGTTGGACACTTTCAGTAAACAGTATTGTCCAAAGGCCCACACTTCGTGTATCACAACTTATATATAAAATAACAAACCTGTGAAAATTAATCGGGAGAAAATAATGGGAAAACCCACCCTTGTTTCCGCACGTTTCGCCGTGTCATGACATGTGTTTAAAATAAATTCGTAATTCTTGATATCGAGAATTTATAATTATGTTAGTGTTTTCTCAAAAAGTAAAGCATTTCATTGATTAATATTTCAAGAGAAGTCTTTCACCATAACCTTCTTTAAACCCTGTAAGTAATTTGTAAATCTGTGAACTTGTTTTTATTCTGTTCCGAAAGTGTATAATGGCTTTAGAGGAAGCTTTCTACTATCACGATCTTCACACCGTGTAAGTTTATTGCAAATATGTAGACGTTTGGGTTTTGTGTCGTACAAAAGGTACCAACACCAATAAAAACAGAAATGTAGGACAATTTCAGCTGAAAGTTTACTTTGCGCAACTTGCAAATGCCATCATTTTACAAACATAGTTCGGTCTCATGCTTTCATGGAGATGGATGATGTAATTATTTGAAATGGATGATGTAATTATTTATGGAAATTAATGGGCAAATACTCTCATTGCTAATGACAATAATAGTTAAAGTAGATTAGGGGGAAATTGGATTATTTCGGTAGCTCACTGATCATAACATTTATACCAAAGCTACATCAGTCCGAAAATATTTGAAATATTGAATACAACTTCGTGTGACAAGGATGTTTTCTTCTTACATTGTTTTATCTCGCAACTCCGGCGACCATCGAGCTCAAATTTCGCAGGTTTGTTATTTTATGCATATGTTGAGATACACCAAGTGAAAAGACTGGTCTTTGACAACTACTAATAGTGTCCAGTGTCTTTAAGTGCAAAATCTCTACTAGTAAGGCTTGTCATGGGAGAAATATATACTAATATCTGGACTATATCATTTTATAGTTGATATAACTAAAACATATCAGTATATAATATCAGTATTTTATAGTATTTCTATCAGTATATTATAGTATTTCTAGTGTACCATCAACAGTCCAAAATATCTACTAGTAAGGCTTGTCATGGGAGAAATATTCGAATATATATCATTCTATAGTTGATATAACTAAAACATATCAGTATATAACATCAGTATATAGTATTTCTAGTGTACCATCAACAGTTCCGATCGTCACAGCCACTTATTTTTATTCCATTACACAATTTTCAATATCATTTTCATCAGCGACCCGTACCATGAAATTTCATAAATATTTCGCTGACTTCCAAATGGTATAATACACTATGGAGGAGTATACACTTTGTGTGTTGTGATAGGCGTATTGGTGTGGTGATTGACTGTCCATGCGGACACGGCGTGAAATAGGTCTGCCGAACTTAATCGGGTCCTAAATCGGAAACTGGCCCATTCGTTAAATCAACTAGGCGTCACATCCAAACTTGGGGTTCAGATATAAATCTGACCTTAACGCCTGTGCCCATTTGAATAATATTGAAGCTTTTAAGGAAATGGTTTAAAATGGCTAAGCAACTTGCATTAAAGGCACCGGACACTATTGGTATTTTTTTTTTCAAAATATTTGTTAATATAAAAACTAACTCGGTAACGAGCATTGGGGAACTGTTGGTAGTATAAAACATTGTGAGAAACGGCTCCCTTTGAAGTAACGTCTTTTCTTTAGAAAGAGGCTAATTTCTCACTCAAATAATAAAAGACTTTAGCTGAAGCCTTGTATTATGCATCTAAAAGCACACAAAGTAAGAGTGTTTTTCTTTCATTATGTTCTTGCAAATTCGATTACCATGTTCACAGGTTTGTTATTTGATGCATATGTTGGGATACATCAAGTAAGAAAATGTGGCCCACTGGTCTTTTAAATTCAAAGGTGTCCAGTGCATTTACATCCAAACATGGATTTAAAGCCACACTTTCGGTAAAGTATTGTCCAAAGGCCTACACTTCGTGTATCACAACTTATAAATAGAAATAACAAACCTGTGAAAATTTAGGCTCAATCGGTCATCGGAGTCGGGAGCAAATAACGGGAAAACCCACCCTTCTTTCCGCACGTTTCGCCGTGTCATGCCATGTATTAAAATAAATCCGTAATTCTCGGTTTTACTGTTTTCTCAAAAAGTAAAGCATTTAATGGAATATTTCAAGAGAAGTCTTTCACCATTACCTTCTGTAAACTCTGTAAGTTATTTGTAAATTTGTGAACTTTTTTTCTGTACCGAAAGGGTCCAATGGCTTTAAGGTACAATAAAGGAAATATTTTTTTAAACTGCCATCTTCTAATAAACTTGAATTTAAAAGAACCCGACGGATCGAAAAATAAACAAAGTAGTCAAGTTTGCCCCAGAAAAAACAACACTGTTCAGACTTTGTTATCTTCATGTTTTCTGAAAACCATTTGCATCTATTTCAAAGCGTACATTTTGTTTTGATAAAAACACAATTTCATTGAAAGTTGTTCCCGCAAACAGTTTCCTTAAAGGCAGAGATAATAATGAAAAAAGAAAACACCTTTGTCACACGAAGTTGTGTGCGTTAAGATGGTTGATTTCGAGACCTCAAGTTCTAAATCTCAGGTCTCGAAATCAAACTCGTGGAAAATTACCTTTCTCGAAAACGATGGCACTTCAGAGGGAGCCGTTTCTCACAATGTGTTATGCCATCAACCTCTCCCCATTACTCGTCACCAAGAAAGGTTTTATGCTAATAATTTTTTTGAGTAATTACCAATATTGTCCACTGCCTTTAAGAGTAACTACTAATAGTGTCCAGTGCCTTTGAATAAACAAAAGCGGCCGTCGACATTATTTTAGACCAGAGGCAGGTATGGTGAAATAAAACATAAATTAATTCACAAATAAAGAAAGTGTGGATATTCGAAGTAACATGAGCCCATATAACTTGTTTATTCATCCAGTCGTCGCGTACGAATGATTTACACACCGTGGTGCGATAAGTGAATAATATGTAATGTAATTCTTTAGTTTAATCTAACCTAAATGGATGCACTCACTACGTTTTTGATTTAGCGCATAAATCAACCGTGGATGTTTTAAAAACAAAGGAGAAGCCCTTCTCAGCGTTAATGCGAAAGGCTTTAAAGGAAATTTACAGAATTGGTTTTTGCCAACAAAACAGTTGCTGGTAGTAATGTGTAAGCATTTTATGTAATCCACCATATACATAAACTGGCAAACCTGTAGAAGTTTGAGATCGATCGGCCATCTGGGTCACGAGAGAATAGTGAAAACCGATTACAAATTTTTGCATGACATCGATTCCAAATTAAAAGTGACAAAAATAGCTCGCTAAGCGATAAACTGCAAACGCGAAGTTATATTATTTATTTCTCATTAAATATGACATTTCAGACTAAACTATTTCGAGGGATGTTTTCTACCATCATCACCATTAGACGGTGTAAGTTTTATGTAAATCTGTGATCTTAGACTTCTTTTTTTCTTAGCAATTCTGTAATGTTCCTTTAAGGGCTTGGCAAAAAAATAATATCGACTGATTAATTCAAAGTGTCAGGCAAGCAATATAAATTCCTATTTTGTCTGAAGCTTTTCAGTTTCACTTGTAAAAACAGCTCCCTAAGTGACAAGTTTTGCCAATGAAGTCATTCTATTTACTGAAGTGGATGTGGTTGTCTTTACCGTAGATTCTAATCAATGGTTATTACGTCGGAAGTTTAGACCCTGGCTTGGCACGCGATTGCCGGCGGTGGGTGGTGTGTATTGCACGGTGAACGTTTAAAGGCACGGGTGGATTTCACAAGATTTAAGACTCGTTTACTTATCTCTTCAGGGCAAACCTAAGTTAGGACTGGTCCCAACTCCTTGTAAAATCGACCACTGGACATGCTTAGGTAACTGTAAAAGACTAGTAATGTATCATCATTTGGTGTATCCAAATATATGCATCAGATAACAAACCTGTGCAAATGTTGACTCAATTGGTAATCGAAGTTGTAAGAGATTAATTAACAAAAAATTGCCATGTTGCAAAATGTGTGTGCCCTTTTGAAAAGAGCTTTTCTGATTGGTAATTTGTTTATTTGTTTGGCTATGTACCATTTACCCCTTTATACGAAGTCACAATGTAATAGTTTACAAGGAGATGGGGCACTATGTGCAACCAATCAAATCACAAAAAAACAGAGCGAACCCCTTCTCTTTTCGATAAGTGCGCTGGGTTCTTGCGTTACACAACACACGAGACCAACGGTTTTACGTCCCATCCGAACGACGCAGCAATAATGGTTAAGTGTCTTGCTCAAGGACAAATGTTAGGACATATTGAGGGTGTCATGCGTATAGGCACATCGAGCAACAAGACATATTAGTTATGGTGTTACCAAGAGATTCATAATTTTAATTTGCACTTTATTTGTCGAGGTCAGAAAACAAGAGTTCTCAGATGTATTTGAAGGTGATTCTTAAAAATTACATAATGTGTGGTAAACTTTTACAATGCAGTGGACACTATTGGTAATTACTCAAAATAATTATTAGCATAAAACCGTACTTGGTAACGAGTAATGGAGAGCTATTGATAGTGTAAAACATTGTGAGAAACGGCTCACTCTGAAGTAACATTGGGTTTTTTCGAGAAAGAAGTAATTTTCCACGAATTGATTTCGAGACCTCAGATTTAAATTTTGAGGTCTCGCAATCAAGCATCTGAAAGTACACAACTTCGTGTGACAATTGTTATTTTTTCTTTCATGATTATCTCGCAACTTTGACGACCAATTGAGCTAAAATTTTCACAGATTTGTTATTTTATGCATATGTTGAGATACAACAAGTAAGAAGACTGGCCTTTGACAATTATCAATAATGTCCAGTGTCTTTAAAGTTCTTAGCAGACGTTTTGCAGTTTTGACGATACTCTACAGTTCTGATGATTTCTTCGAGTTTGTAGAATCAATCAATAAGTCCATATGATCAACTGTATCATATGACGCTCAGTATGCCGACAGGTTACAGCTGGTGACCAGTTGTAAATGATTTCATGCGTAACCGAATAGTTAAGTAGCGGGAAAGTTCCCTCATTATAGTTTTGCGAGAGATTTTAATAAAAGCAATTTGGACATACAGTCAGCATATGAACATTTCATGAAATTCGTTGGTCACGTTTTTTATGAGAGTGGCAAATAACAATGTTTGTTTTTATTAACAGCCAAGGACACCGTGTGAACACATTACTCCTGCAACAACTTACTCTGTTAATGTAAAAGAGTAAAAATTTCACTCTCTTGTCCGTCCGAGTGGTGTCATTCTCGCTCTTTTGAGAGTGAAAGTCAATCTGTGACACTCTTTTGGGGCGAAATTGGAACGAACTTCACTCTAAATCGAGTTTGAAGTACCCGTCTTTCACACTAAAAAGAGTTGTCCGCCATATGGTTCTTTGCAAGAGTGGTGGCGGACAAAACGAGTGGTTTTTCACTATTTTACATATAAAGAGAGTATGTTGCATAACCTGTGCAAAACAACATTAGAGGATTCTTCACCACCCACATTTCAATCACAACCACCGACTCTCAACAGAGTCTCGATAATGAGAATTGGTGTTCAAGTCCCTATACAATTACGTGGGTTATCCTCCTGCATCAAAAAGTTGTTTTCGCCATTGTTTCCAAAGTAATTATGCTATTGACTCATTTCACCTGACGTCATCAGCAGAAAAATCTTGAATGCGCCATACTGGTGGGCAATGGACCCTTCCCATGAAATATGCTAATTACATTCACGCATGCGTACAGACCCTGTTTGGAATTAGGTGCATTGTGGTCTAGCTGGTATCCACATTTGATCCGCTGCGCGTTATATGCAGTAAAGTGAGCTTTTTAGGCGACGCGGCGTTAATACACGTAAACCTAACTGCCCACCAACATGGTGAGCGTGGCATTGGTCGCCGCGTGTGATACGCTTGCAAGGGGTCAATAAGCACATTATGTGCTGTTGGAGAACTAAATATTACGGAACAATTAAAGACAGATTTTATATATTCAGTTGGGTAACAGTTGGATTTCAGTTGGATAGCTAAATATTACAGAACAAATAAAGACATTTTCAGTTGTTTACCATGGAAGCAGAAAACAATAGTTTTAGAACCGGTTTATTAATGAACATATAAGATTTATATTCGAACTTCTTCCTCGAGAATGTGTGGCAATTTCTTTACAAAGTTTTGATTATCATTACTTCATACTTCAGAGGGAGCCATTTCTCACAATGTTTTATACTATCAACCTCTCCCCATTACTCGTTACCAAGTAAGGTTTTATGCTAACAATTATTTTGAGTAATTACCAATAGTGTCCACTGCCTTTAAGGCCTAACAAGGTATTAGCATAAGCCTCTGTTGTCGACTATGATTTGTATCGCTATTATTTTATTAACAAGTTATATTATTAATTGAATAATCTAACCACAGGGTGACATTTCTACCTAAATCATCATTACTTAGACCAATCCATACTTAGAAGTCATCAAAACCCGCATAAAATTCACAAAATGGTTTTGTTTTCATCCATTATAATTAGCTCACTGGCGTCATATCAAGTTTGTGATATTTACAGAATAATTTTATAAAATCATTGATACGCAAAATATTCTAACCCCGCTAATAAAAAGGTTCGTGTAAGTAATACGGGTTCTTTGATCAACATCAAATTAGTTCAGAAATAATAATATTTGAAGTAAGTGCCGATGACTGTGTGCTGATGGGCCGGCATTTACCAACTCGACCGTGGCGGTCGAAATGGTCCCGCCGTGTAATAACGAATCCATCAGGCATGAAGAGTGCGACTCATACTAACAACAGTGCGGAACGTCCACGTACTGCCCACCTATTACTGCCACGTTATTTAATAAATCGAATTCCACCCAAAACACCTTAAAGGCACTGGACACGTTTTTTTTTCACGGAGGAAATTATTTATCCATACTTAAAACAACTCCTCACTTTACAAACTGGGCCCAACTTCATAGCCTGTAAGGTCAAAAATTTGCTAAGCACAGAAAGGTATTGCTGAACATAAACCAGCAAATAAGTGCACCACTCGTTTTTTGTTAAAGCCACTTGACCCTTTCGGTAAACAGTATTGTCCAAGGCCCACATTCCGTGTATCACAACTTCTATAAAATAACAAACCTGTGAAAATTTAGGCTCAATCGGTCATCGGAGTCGGGAGAAAATAACGGAAAAACCCATCCTTGTATCCGCGCGTTTCGCCGTGTCATGACATGTGTTTAAAATAAATCCGTAATTCTCGATATCGAGAATTGATATTGTTTTACTGTTTTCTCAAAAAGTAAAGCATTTCATGGAATAATATTTAAAGAGAAGTCTTTCAACCTTCTGTAAACCCTGTAGGTTATTTGTAAATCTGTGAGCTTTTATTTATTTTTTTTGTGACGAAAGGGTCCAATGGCTTTAAGCAAAGAAATTTGTCAAGCAGTATTTTCTGCTAAACAGCTTTATGAAATTGGGTGTGGACACTATTGGTAGCTACTCACAACAATTGTTAGCACAAAAATGTACTTGGTATGAGTAACGAGCAATGCTGAACTGGCTCCCTCTGAAGTAACGTAGTTTTTTAGAAAGAGGTAATTTAGAGGCGCTTGAAAGCAAACAAATTTGTGCAACAATGGGTATTAGTCTCTTGCAACTTTAATGACCAATATTGAGTCCAAATGTTCACAGATTTGTCGTGTTATGCATGTTGGGATTTACCAAGTGAGAATACTGGGTTTGTTTACAGTTACCAAAGGTGTCAAGTGTCTTTTATAAAGAAATTGCGAAATGTCATTTCGTGAGACGCAAAGGTCGCACACGCTAGCTTGGAACCGAATGAGAATACAGGGCCCAATTTTTGTTTAGAGGTGCTTAATCTGGTAAGAATAATTTTGTTGTGTTCAGCTGCTTTTTGACAATTAAACACGCTTAATATAGATGGGCTGGACACACTGCCCGAAGAAATGACAAAAGATGGACAACTAGAATAATGGATTGGCAACTAAGGACAGGGAAAAGAAAAAAGAGGCAGGACAGAGAGATGACATCTAGGTATGTGAAGGAACAACATGGGCGAGATTTTCAAGAAATAGAAATAAATGGCATTGCATGCGGAGGGCAACATCCGAGGCCATTTACGAATCAACGCATTCGGCTTTGGATTCGGCTTCGGGCTCCGTCCTCTCGTCTGACGCCATGAGCGTGTATACGCAAAGCACGCGCAAATTGTCACAACAACCGCGGGGCCAAGCTTGCCTGAGCCGAATCTGAAGCCGAAGCCGTGGTTTCGAAAAGAGCCTACACTGGATGAACACTGCAGCCTAATTAAAGATGAAGATGATGATGATGAAAGGTGCCCAGTGCCTTTAACAGTCTATGGGGGAAACCCGTCATATTTGATAACTTGGAAAGCATTGTGGTTGTCACGTTATAATCACACGCAGCGTGCTCCTCATGATCTGCAACCTACTGAAACTCAGTGACACTGTGCGTTGAAATGCGGGGGCAGTCATCTTGACTTCATGTTATCATTAATTTAATTCAATATTAGACGTTGTTTCTGAAGACGTCACAGTTTTTTTCGATTTGAAGAAAAATGTTGAACAATTAGGACTCTGCTTAACCTGCGAAATGTGCCTACTTATTAAGCACTTAAGCAATGCAGTAAACAAAATACATGACGTCAAACAGTAGAGGGGTTTATTCAAGTTGGTTTTAACCCTTTACAGCTATGTGTGTTTTGCACTGTATACTCGGTAATTTCCCGAGTCCTCGGGTCAAGGTTATATGAAAAGCTATCAATCTGTAAGGAAATTTAGAATATGTTTTTGTTAAGTTGGTATGACCAAAGGCCCCATACACGTAGCGACTATTCCAGCGATAGAGGGCTTTTCTGTAAGCCGCTATTCCAGCCTGCAGGAAGACTGGGCATTTTCTGAAACCACGGCCTCGGCTTTGGATTCGGCTCAGGCTAGCTTGGCCCCGCGGTTGTTCTGACAATTGCACGTGCTTTGCGTACGTGCTCAGGACTCCAGACGAGATTGAAGGCGCCACTAAACTACAGTCTGCTCGTCTCATTGATTGAGTTGGTTTATTTAAAAACATTCGATGCAAACAGCTCAAAGGCTGGTAAATCATGAATTAACATTAACATTTAGACCTTCGCTGATGAGTGTTGTTTCCTACCACTCAACAAACGATATTCCCTCGTGCGCTTCTAGAGCACACACGAAGTAGCTACTAAGCTGTATCATTCACTTAAAGTGGTTTATTCATAACCCATGACCTCATCATACAGCAAGGTGGCCTACTCATGCCACCCCATACCGGCTCCAAATGCGCCATTGATAACCCCACCCGTGTTGATTGCACATGGGGAAATGTTGGTGTTTACCCAAAAACTTTTTTTTACAATTGGGATATCATGGGGAATTTTTCTGAATTTTTTTCAACAAAAATTGGGAAAGTTTCATTCAAGGACATGACCCGGACAGACACCATACCATACAGTGCCCCCCACCCCCCCCCCCCCCCCCCCACACACACACACACACCCAACCCGCATGTTCTCTTTTTTCCAGACCATGAGTTGAAAGACTTAGCACTTTGGTGACCCTTTTATTTTCATATAGAGTTCTTTGGGGGGAAATTTCGTTTTCAAATAGTTCCAATTTGTATTTGTATCAACGTCATATGTTAGAATTTTGTTTCGTCACAGCCATGTAGAAGTAAAAATGACTCCCAAATGAACTTCAACAGGCACGAGCAAACCTGAAGTCACAAAACCTAACTGGGCCCAAATTCATAGAGCTGCTTAAGCAAAAATAAAAAACAGTGCTAAGCAATTTTCTTCTTTAAGCAGAAATGAGCAGGACCAGTCACAAAATGTACATATGTTTCATGGTAGTTTTGGCTGGTATCATTATTCTGGAAAGCATAATTTGGTTATTCTTAGCTACTTTCGTGCTTAAAGGATTAGGGTACTTTTTCAAGAGATTTACATCAAACTGACTGGGTTTGAAGATAATGATAGTGGAAAGCTTCCCTTCAAATATTACTTACTGAGGTGCTATAGTTTTTGAGAAATGAGAACATTATTTTAGCATGTAAAATCCCATTAACCAGTTATGATATTATACCATAACCATATAGCATAACTGGTTAATACACTTTCACATGATAAAACTGAAACACAATTTATTTGTTTTACTCATTTCTCAAAAACTACAGCACCCCAGTAAGTAAAATTTCAAGGGAAGCTTTCTACTATCATAATCTTGAAGGTTATCTTCAAACTGTGTAAGTTTAATGTGAGTCTGTGGACATTGTGTTTTGTGTTAGGGAAAAAGTACATAGACCCTTTTAGCAGCACTATGAAATTGGGCCCTAGCGTGGGACAGTGATAGTTGCCCCAACCCAAATTCATTCTTATCTCAAAAAGGGTTCTTTTCATGAAACAATTATTGCGGTCTCAAAAACTTGAGGAAGGAGAGAGCTCTAGTCTTTATGCTGAAGCGCTTAATTTTTTTTTTTTTTTTTTTTTTTTTGGGGGGGGGGAGGGTTTTAGGGGGGGGCAAATCAAATTGTTGTTGTTTGTTGGAGAGATTGGACATTACACGTCTACTATCAGATGAGAAGTAATTCGAAATGCGATGTTAAAATGCGAAATACAAAAGGGCAAAAACACAAACAATGCATAAACAGTGACAACGTAGCACTTGAGCGAGTGATGGTTTTTAAGCCAGGCACTTTAAATTGTTGTATACAAGAGTTGTTTACATGGAACTTCACCTGTCATTTTGCCCTATGGTCAAACGTACGCCGTTTTACTGCAATATATAAAAGCACAAACAACACAAACAATGGAAGAACAGTGAGAACATAGCACACGCAGCGTCCAAGGAAGTTGTTGCACAAGGACCGAGATCCTGTTTTCCTGTACCGTTGACAGCTCCGCTAGACGGTAGAGTCCCATAAGGCATTCCTGCCCTAAACCACTTACAGGTGCTCCTTCAACAACCCTACGATAGCGGAACAACGTGCCAACAAATCTAGCCGGATTTGAAATGTAATATCCGCAAGTAGCGGAAACAAAACAAAATTGGGAGATGAGAGAGAAATCGTACATGTAAGAGTTTATTTATTTATTTATTTATTTCCAGGCATCACACTAAATTAAGATAAATATCACTAAATAAGACTATTCAGGGAACAAGCATGTGGATACCAAAAAGCGAAAACAATCCAAAGGCGAACAGACAAAAACAAGTTCATACAAAGGCACATCAAAAGAAACACGTCATAACAAGTTTAAAGGCAGTGGACGCTATTGGTAATTACTCAAAATAATTATTAGCATAAAACCTTACTTGGTGACGAGTAAGAGGAGAGATTGATGGTATAAAACATTGTGAGAAACGGTTCCCTCTGAAGTGCCATAGTTTTCGAGAAAGAAAAAAAAATTCACGAATTTGATTTCGAGACCTCAGATTTAGAACTTGAGGTTTCGAAATCAACCATCTAAACGCACACAACTTCGTGTGACAAGGGTGTTTTTTCTTCCATTGTTATCTCGCAACAATGACCGATTGAGCTCAAATTTTCACAGGCTTGTTATTTTATGCATGTGTTGATATACACCAAGATACACCAACTGTGAAGGCTAGTCTTTGATAATTACCAATAGTGTACACTGCCTTTAAAGACACTGGACACGCCAAGACCAGTCTTCTCACTTGGCGTATCTCGCACAAAATGACAACCCTGTGAAAATTTGAACTAAACTTTTGGTCGTCGAAGTTGCAAAATAATAATGGAAGAAGAAGTACCCTTGTCACACGAAGTTGTGCGCTTTCAGATGATTGATTTTGAGACCTCGAAATCAAACTCTGAGGTCTCTAAATCAAATTCAAATATTTTAGTGGAAAATTATTTCTTTTTCAAAAACTATGTTACTTCAGAGGGAGCCGTTTCTCACAATGTCTTATGCTATCAACAGCTCTACATTACTCGATACCAAGTAAGGTTTTAACCATCTAGTCAGAGTTTAAAAGTTAGCAGTAATCAAATAATTGAGAGCACCCTATAGTCCTCTCCCTCCCCATAAACAAACAAACAACCAACAACAGCACAACAACAACAACATCAACAACAATGAACTGCTGGCGTAAACATACAAGCGTTTGGAATCTTAAACGGTGTACAGCAAAACACGATGACTAAATATTCAACGCTGGGGAACGGGAAAGGGTGCACAATGCTACGCTGGAAAAACTCCTATCGTAGATTTCCAAGAGTTGCCTGAGCTCCGCTAAACGTTGACTACCGTGATGGCGCCCTTTAAAGTTAACGATTGGTTTATTGATCAACATTATTATGGGTTAGGGTTACATGCCACCGCCCCAATCCGCCCATCCATATATTTAAAGGCAGTGGACACTATTGGTAGTTACTCAAAATAATTATTAGCATAAAACCTTTCTTGGTAACGAGTAATGGGGAGAGGTTGATGGTATAAAACATTGTGAGAAACGGCTCCCTCTGAAGTGCCATAGTTTTCGAGAAAGAAGTAATTTTCCACGAATTCGATTTCGAGACCTCAGATTTAGAACTTGAGGTCTCAAAATCAACCATCTAAATGCACACAACTTCGTGTGACAGGGGTGTTTTTTCTTTCATTATTATCTCGCAAGTTAGATGACCGATTGAGCTCAAATTTTCACAGGTTTGTTATTTTGTGCATATTTTGTTCCACACAATGTTTTATACTATCAACAGCTCTTCATTGCTCGTTACCAAGTAAGTTTTTATGTTAACAATCATTTTGAGTAATTACCAATAGTGTCCTTTAACATGAGCTGACATTGACATTGAACCATGAAGTATTAGCAGGATGCTGTGGATTATGAAACAGGATATAATACAGAGATTCATACTCATGGGATGACTAAATAATGATATAAATAACTACACGGCTATGTTTTCCCTTAAACCAACACACGAAGGGTACCGGACATCAAGAGTGCGTTTTGGCGACCCCAACCAAAAAACTGTTTCGGTTGTTGGTCGTTGGTTCTGCTGTTCAGACTGAACGGTAACCGAGTTGTGAGCTCGGTTACCGTTTTGGTTATGACGTCAGAAACAGTTTCTGGTTGGGGTCGCCAAAACGCACTCCAGATCATTCAATTTGAAAAAAGTATTTCCAACAATGCTAATTTCACAACACAGTAAAGTAAGACACTGTACTTGGTTCCTAGGCCTATATAGACCTCAATATCATCTAATAGTAGCAAGGTCAAGGCGCTTCACAACACTATTATCCTGTCTAGTTGGTAAGACACTTCTCTAGAACTACAAAGGTCGTGGGTTCGATCCCACCCAAGAGTCCCTGACTTATCAGCCAAATTTCTACTGCCATTTCTACAGCTCTTCACTGCCACTGAGTACAGTCGTAGGTGTACAAGAAGGTGGTTGGATGAAGGCGTGCATGTGTCTAATGTTAATTTTAAAACACCGGTAACTTAAAGGGAAGGTACACGTTTGGTAATTGTCAAAGACCAGTCTTCTTACTTGGTGATTTCCAGCACAAGCATAATATAACAAGCCTGTGAAAGTTGAGCTAAATTGGTCATCGAAGTTGCGAGAAAATGATGAGAGAAAAAACACCATTGTTGGACGAACTATTTGTGTGTGCTTTCAGATAGGAAGTAAAAACTCCTGTCAATAAGTCTTTTATTATTTTAGTGAGAAATTATCTCTTTCTCAAAATCTATGCTACTTCAAAGAGAGCCGTTTCTCACAATATTTTATACTATTAACTGCTCTCCCATGCTAAATTAATATTTATTTTGAGTAATGACCAAACGTGTACCTTCCCTTTGAGCAAAATGAAAGGAAAACTTAGAAACTGTTACATTTTTCTCTGCATAGTATCCCTGACATCTCAGCCAAACTTCTACAGCCCTTTCTACTGCCGTTTCTACCTTTCTTGAGTACAATCTAAGCTTTCAACAGAACAATAAAACCCTCAGTGGTCACTAGGCATTAGGTGAAGAAGAAGCTCATTATCAGTTGAAGGCATGCATGACCATTGCCTTAACCTCTTGTATTGTACTACCAACGTGACATCCAATACACACCCTCAACCCACACGGCAACCACAAAGATAACAAGTAAACGCACTCTCAATATTCAAAAGCAATGGAATCTAATTCAACATCTTCTAAACGTATGGTTTGTTTGGGGGGCGAGGTTCGTACTATAACAGCTTCTAAAAACAGATCTTATTCACAGGCAGACAACCCCCCCCCCCCCTCATGTCTTGTAATGAGAATTTAAGTAGGTCCTATAAATTTCCCAAAAGGCCAACATTCTACAGCTCAAATTTTGAACGCTTTTTGTTCTGTTTCATTCATCAATTTTTGTCATGCCTTAAAGGCAGTGGACACTATTGGTAATTACTCAAAATAATTATTAACATAAAACCTTACTTGGTAACGAATAATGGGGAGAGGTTGATAGTATAAAACATTGTGAGAAACGGCTCCCTCTGAAGTGACATAGTCTTCGAGAAAGAAGTAATTTTCCACGAATTTGATTTCTAGACCTCAAGTTTAGAATTTGAGGTCTCGAAATCAAGCATCTGAAAGCACACAAGTTCGTGGGACAAGGGTGTTTTTTCTTTCATAGTTATCTCGCAACTCCGACGACCAATCGAACTCAAATTTTCACAGGTTTGTTATTTTATGCATATGTTGAGATACACCAAGTGTGGAGACTGGTCTTTGACAATTACCAATAGTGTCCACTGCCTTTAAGTTGGTCCTATAAATTTCCTAAAAGGCTTTTTGTTCTGTTTCATTCATCAATTTTTATAATGCCTTAAGATTGCACACAGATCATCTACGATTGCAAACTTGCAGGTCCCTTAAAAGGATGCCCGGACCTTACGTCGCAAAGGTATCACCTTTGACAGATTCATCCCACAAATTTTGATCTGGATCCGCCCTTGGTCATGTTGAACTTTGAATGGAGGGAAATACACAAGAGTAGTTACGAATTTGCCAACGTTAAGCCCGGTTCAAACCTCCTGCGAATGCAATTTTTGACGTCACAAATTCGCAGCGTAATAATTCGCAACAGTTGACTTGTGCTCACAACTACTGCGAAACATTTGTGGCGAAAACATCCCTGTGACGCCAAAATTTGTATCGCATTCTCATTAGAAGTATGAACTTGGCTTTAGGGTGCCTATAATCAGTAAACCAATGGGAGACTTTGAGACGCTAGGTGGCAGCAGACTTACCAGGTAAATTTCCATTGTTTACGTAGTTCTGAGCGTACGCACATGACCGAGAACAATGGATTTTACCTGGTAAGTCTGCTGCCACCAAGCGTCCCAAAAGTCTCCTATTAATAAACGAATTACAGCTACTTTTATAAACTCATCATTGCAATATTATGGTATACAGCTTTTGCAATTACCTGGAAAAAGGCTGTTTTGTGGACTACCTTCAGCATACGCTTTGCAAAAATCCTCTTTTCTCTTAGTGAGGTGTTTCCGAATGGCAAGGCTATGAGATTTCCCACGCACGTGCACTTTGTAACTACCTCTGTATTTAATATATGTATACTATATTGAATTGGTAAAAAATTACGACTTAATACCTGTTTAAACTACTTCTGTGATGCACGCTATTGATAAAAGTGTTGATTATTTTTACGAAACTGTAGATTCGTTACGAATCTACACTCAACTGTAGATTCGCTACAAAAAAAGTGATACTTCAGCCTAAAATTAATGTCTTTTTCAAAATTAAAAAAATAGGATATTATTATTGTTATTTCATTAAGTTGCGCTTTAATCTAAATATCAATGCTTATTTCTGTTCATTATCAAGATTTGAGTGTTATTGTTGCAGATAGAAAACACGGATTCCACTGCACGGAAGATGTACGATAGGAGGATCACATAACCAAATAAATATAAACCGAGTCTAATTAAGTCTGTCGAGTGAATCTGCCCGTATATCACTCAATACTGAAGTACAAACTCACGACTATATAGCCCAGCATCCTAGCAAAAGCATGAACTATCTACAGTCTTTTATACAGCGGTGTGGTCCGCGCCGTGCTTTCATAAGCCCCGTCTCACGAACACGTGGCTGCGCCTGCACTGGCAAATTAGATCTCGCACCACCTAAGTGGTAATGCGATACCTCCAAATTCCGGAGTTGGTCCTCCTAATGAACAAGGGGACTTAAGGTTTGATGCGATTACTACCCGCCTCATCCCCGTCATTCTATTCAAATCCCGTCAGCCCACGATATTCCATTTCACTAACTTGTTTTTATAGCAACTCAAGAATTGGCCAAACGAATCTCACAGTCCAAACTGGTTATTTGCGGATGAAAATGCAAATATTACGCCATTGAATGTTTTGTGAGGATTTTCGCAAATTACATTTACGTGATTAGATACAGTTTGCGCATGCAGCGAAGAATTACCATTTTGCTCTTGCGCTAGCGCGGTCCATAGATCTCTTAACAAGAGAAGCCAATCTGAAATATGATGCGCAAGACGGCCTGAAGGCTCTTTAAGTTTCACGGGCAAGCCAGTGTTCAGCTTTTGTCCTAAGACACCTTGAGTACAACAGAAACCTTAAGATGGACTGAACCAGCTTGAAGTGGCAGGCTGGCAATACCTAGTATACACAGTGGAATGAGATGGAAACTTAAAGGCACTGGACACTTAAATAATTTTAAAAATGCTTCCAACTATCGTATGTTTTTTATTGCGTATTATACCTTCCGCTTGACAATTTATTATTAACAATTACTCAAACAAATTGTTAGCATAGAAACTTACTTGATAACAGTAATGGAGAGCTGTTGATTGTATAACACATTGTGAGAAACGGCTTACTCTGAAGTAACGTAGTCTTTGAGAAAGAGGTACATTCTCACTCAAATATTAAAATATTTCAGACCTGAAGCCTTTTATTATGCATCTGAAAGCACTCAAACTTGTGCAACAAGGGTGTTTTTTCTTTCATTATTCTCTTGCAACTTCAATGACCAGTTGAGCCAAAATGTTCACACTTTTGTTATAGCATAGGGATGCACCAAGTGAGAGCAAAAATGATTAACAGAGTGTCCATCAGCCGATATCAAGGAAGGGGATTTTCTCGAGTTAGGACGACTCAACTCGTCCTAACTTAGGATAGGGCCAATGCGTCTAACGTCTATGGTTACGGAACTTAACTCGTTCTAAAGTCCGAAGATTAATCAATCCTAAGCTATGAAGAGTTTGGTGAAATCTACGGATTGCCTTTAAGGAAGCGATCGGCCTGCAGCATTGACTTTGTAAGTTGAGGCAACGTCGTTAAATTGGTTACGTGTTTTGCTGTATTTTCATTTTGTTTATTTCAATAAGACACGGCTCTGACGCTTTGCTGCAGAAATAATGCGTACGTTGTATGGGCTTAAAAGGCTACATGCTCATACAAAGGAAACAGGTTTAACTTTGTTGTTTCATTACTGCGGGCTATTATTGCGAAAAACTTTCACAATATGGAGTTCTTCAAAAACATGTTACCCATGTGTCGAGGTTTTCGATTGAAGAAACATTTTCATTATATTAATGTTGATTGCCAAAGCGTTTCCCACGACAAGTTAAGATTTTAAAAACAGACGCTGGATAACACTGCTATCTCAGATGACGTCATTCGAAAGGCATTATGGTTGCAAAGTAAAGGAAATTCTTCAAAAACACGTTACCAACGTGTCGAGTTTCATGATTGAAGAAACATTTTCATTATTTTGGTTGCCAAAGCATTTTCCATCACAAGTTAAGATTTAAAAACCAAAACACTGGATACAATAAACACACATTTTCTAAAGACATGGATCCGTCGAATTACAAAACCTGGAGCACTGCGTCTACGTTTCTGTGTATGCTTTGTAATCCCATTCTTATCCAAACATTACCTGCGGAAAGGGTAACAGATTCGAGTATTTATTTCATGTACGAGTTTTTGTTACACTATTTTCCTACTATAATATGTTGATTTCAATAAAGGAACGTGGTTATGTTAAGGAGAGAATGCACGATAAAGTGTAGATTCGTGAATAGAATGTACAAGCCCAAGGCGAGTACATCGTATACGAATCTACACTTTAGCTAAAACCGTTTCAATGAATTGGGTTTCTCTATACATACAACACTAGTTAGTCTAACTAATTTCGTATACGTTAACAAACGACGGCTGGTCACATTTTATAATTATTTTACAACATACAGAGGCATTCTTAAGTGTAGATGTAACGAATTCTACAATTAAGTGTAGATTCGTAAAAAGAATCGACACTTTCAACAATAGAGTGACGTCACAGAAATAGAATATATCCCTTTTGACTATGGCAAGAGCACCAACACTAGACTATATAACCCGTGTTTGATGACGTGTTAATAACGGCGTCTGCCAAAACAATGGATGGTGCTACCAGCACACGGCATTGTCCAGTTGGTCAAATTATTAATACAATATATTCCTAATCATTTAGCCTTTGAGTTAACTCTGCTAGGGTCGAAACGTCAGGCCATTAACTGTTTTTGGCATTATACAAATTTTGGTTGGAAGTTTGTAACAGCTAATTGTTTTTCTTCTAACCACAACAGAAAAAACACGTATGGCCCTGTGCCGAATTTATCATGACCGAGATAAGTCCACTCTACAAACGTAACAGCGCTGTTGTCAAAAATATGGAAGTTAATAATGATTGACTCATCAAATGAACAAACCATTAGTAAGTTTAACGAGATGTAAAAGCTTTGACTGTTTACGCCCATCAGTGTCACTGCTTATCAAATCCACCTTTACATCCATCAAATATTAGTGAAAAGCAAGTATTGGGTTTACTAAAAGCAAAAATGTAAACATGATTTTGAAAATATGGAAGCAGACATTACGTCATCCAATATCACCGTGACATGCGTAACTTGGAATTGTTTTTATGTATGATTAGTAATAACAATAACTAGATATTATATATAGTGCATTTCACAATACGCTTCACACTGTTTAGTGCCCTGGTCATTAGGCCAATAACGCCCTTTCAATCTTTGTCAGCACCCTGGGGAGTATACAGCCCCGAGCTGCCGTGGCGCTCCGAAGGTTTTTCATACACAATATCAACCTCTACCCTCGAAAGGTACCCATTTATACCCCTGGGTGAAGAGAAGCAATTACAATAAAGTATCTTGCTCAAGGACACAAGTGCCACGACCTGGATTCGAGCCCACACTCCGGTCAATCACTTCTTTCATTTAATACTAAAGTAAAACAAAAACTTTGCAAACAAATTTCCAGAAACAAGTGACGTCTTATTATTACGATTTTCATTATTTATTCGACCCCAACAAAACAAAAACAAAGAATAATATACACAATCCAAGGCAAAATGAAGAAATATCATAAACCAAAAAGAGAAACAACAAAGCAAATCAAAATTAAAGGGCCAATCAGTACTCAAGCGTTGCAAGGTATATGAACAAGGGCTATATTGCGAAAGTTGCGTGAACGGAAGAATTTAGGTGCAACAACAAAACAACATGTCTATTCTTACCCTTAGTCTTGGGTGTCAAGGCTTCCTGCTGACGATGTTACGCTGGTCCTTACACTCCAGTCAAAACAAATGTTTCACAAACTCTACAACACTTAAAGTAATACGCCCAAGAGACTGTACCTTAAAGACTAACTTAAGATGTCCTCTGCCATGGCTGTTGCTGTCTTTGAGTGGTTTACTGCCAATCCAGTTCCCAGTCAGCCCGTGGATGACCATCTAAAACGCTAGCCTCAAACAAATGAACCAGCTAAAGAGAGGTCTAACTTGTCTTTCTTGAAAGCTATAGAGAAGAGAGAGAGAGAGAGGTCCCTTTTGTCTCCATAGGTTTCTTATATAACTACATTCCTTTATATTACCTTTGGGGGTTTGGCTCTTCCTAGGAAAGGCAGAGAGTTCATTGTGACTATTCACAGTTGACATTCCAAGAACAGTTACACAAAGGAGAAAGGCAACAGTCTGTTCATTTAAACATTGACAATACGACTTGTTCTTGGCAGCTGTTAATGGAACTTCACTTGGCAGCCCTTTGTGAAACCGTGGTTAGAGTACAAGCATCAGTTCTGTCCTTAGTTCTTTAGATATTACGATTTCGGCATTCAAAGAGAAAGACATCACTTTAGCCAGAGCCAGAGCCAAAACCAAAGCCGAAGCTTCGAATAATGTATTTGAGTGTATGGTAATGTCCTTTGGTTTGATACGGTGGATTGGATCGTTGGTCCCGTCTGCCATTTTTCAATTATTCCAACCAATTTGATATGCCTAAACACAATGAAATTCACTACTTTAACAAATAATGTTGGTTTTTATTCGTGAAAGATTGTTCATCATGTACTACGGTGTTCAATGCTGAAAATGGGGATGTATTGAAAATATTTATGCGTATTCATGTTTTTTAATTACATGGTAATGGGACTGAGAGATTATAAACCAAGTATTGTGGCTCGACCTGAAGACACCTGTGGGGAGGTATAGCGAGAAGATGGTGTCTCACACCATGGAGGAATAAATTAGAATAAATTGATTCCTCCATGCTCACACCAAGAAAACCGTAATTTAGCGCGCCACCAAGCGTTCGCTACGGTTAGTTTTTACAAAGGGCCTTTCTGAAAACCACAAGCGTGAATAAGAAAATGGCTAGTGCTCACCACGATTGGAATATACTGGCATTTGTCACAAAGTACATAACAGTACACATGGAGGTGAAGCAAGTTTTCAACTGTGTTTAACTCTCAAGGCGACTTTCAACGAATTCTAAATAGTACAGTCAACAGCGTAGCTTCAAAATTGTTTTGCTGAGCGTAAAATCTCAAGTTTCCAAGTGCGTGGCGATTACTCCACTGTGACAATTCATTGGCAATGATCTATCGTTAGCAAACAGTTCCCAGTTAGTTCCTCCTATCAGGGTTTTTGAGCGTGAAACCAGACTTTCCGATTCTTCTCACACAAACACTCTTGGTCTGTATAACAAGCAGCCATTCCAAAGCTTTATCTCCTAGTAAAGTTTTTAAAGGCAGTGGACACTATTGGTCATTACTCAAAATAACAATGCTTGATTTCGACACCTCAAATTCTGAGTCTGAGGTATCGAAATCAAATTCGTGGAAAATTACTTCTTTCTCGAAAACTACATTACTTCAGAGGGAGCCGTTTCTCACAATGTTTTATACTACCAAACTCCCCCATATTTGTTACCAAGAAAGGATTTACGCTGATGATTATTTTGAGTAATTACCAATAGTGTCCACTTCCTTGTAAAGCGTCCTGCCTTGGTGATTTGTTCTTTTTCTTTTCTTACAATGGCCACCAGACATATTTTTTTTAAAGACAACCGGCTGTTTTTTTTCTTTTCCCTTTTTTAATTATTTATTTATTTATTTTTGCCTTGGGAGTAGGGCTCGATATTTCGCAATGGATATTCAGACTTTGATTATCATGCAACCATTCAGTCAAAATGTGTGCTTCAATGTTAGGAGTTGTTTTAGAAAAATCTTGGACGTCTGTGCGGCACCATGTACATGTTTGGGGCTACATTTAGGTCCGGGCTACATTTAGGTACATGTTTGGGGCTACATTTAGGTCCGGGCTACATTTAGGTACATGTTTGGGGCTACATTTATGTCCGGGCTACATTTAGGGCATGTTCGGGGCTACATTTAGGTCCGGGCTACATTTAGAGCTCGGGCTACATTATGGTGCCGCACAGACGTCTCACACATCGATGCAGGCAACACAGTATTCACGACAATGAAACTACGAATCAAAGTAACATGTACAATGAAAAACTGCATGCATTAAATGCAATTTAATTATGCATATCATAAACTGTTGCAAAATTTTCAACGAGTAAAACACGGCTCAAAAGTAGAGTGATTCGGTGATCATTTTCATGATCTATTCCTTTCTATTTCAAACTATGTTATTTGTGTTATGAAAAAGTGCACATTTACCAGAACTGTCTTATTGACAGCCTTTTTTACAACATAATTTATTAAAATACTAGGATTCGCATTTCCTATGAACCATGAAATAACAAACCATGTAAAAACAAACCTGTGAAAGTTTAAACGTAATCTACCCCTTGGACCAAGAGAAATAGGACCCTCATTTTTAAATAATTTCAAACATTAAGTGTTGGTCTTGCGAGATTCAAACCAACTGTTTTACTACTACTCAAAAACTGCAGCATTTCAGACAACTATATTTCACGGGGAAGTTTCCACCATGACTGTCCTCATACCATGTAAGTCATGTATAAACTTTCATTTCTTCAACTTAAAGGCACTGGACACTATTGGTAATTGTCAATGACTAGCCTTCACAGTTGGTGTATCTCAACATATGCATAAAATAATTTTAAAAACTGTGAAAATTTGAGCTCGATTGGTCGTCGGAGTTGCAAAAAACACCCTAGTCACACTAAGTTGTGTGCTTTCAGATGCTTGATTTCGAGACCACAAATTCTAAATCTGAGGTCTCGAAATCAAATTCGCGGAAATTACTTCTTCCTCGACAATTACATTACTTCATAGGGAGCCGTTTCTCACAATGTTTTTACACTATCAACCTCTCCCCTTTACTCGTTACCAAGAAAAGTTTTATGCTAATAATTATTTGAGTAATTACCAATAGTGTCCACTGCCTTTAACTTATGTAATGCATTTGTAAGGTTAAATAAAGTATAAGTATAAGCTGCAGATCTAACATTCTGAAAGAAAGCCAAACATATAAAAAGTGTTTTTGATGAGAAAAATATACACAAATTTTCATTGACACCTACTATACTATAGTGAAAATATTACAGTGAAAATATTCACTTATTCACTAATATTCACTAATACTATATTCACTACATTCACTAATACTATAGTGAAAATATTATAGTGAAAATACTACAGTGAAAATATTCACTTATTCACTAATATTCACTAATACTATATTCACTACATTCACTAATACTACATGTATAGTGAAAATATTATAGTGAAAATACTACAGTGAAAATATTCACTTATTCACTAATATTCACTAATACTATATTTACTATATTCACTAATACTAGAGTGAAAATATTCACCTACTATAGTAAAAATATAAATGATTTTAGGAGAGTACAACAATTCAAGATTCAACAACGTGTCTCAACATTGGTCTGTTTGGGCGACTTGCAAACCACAAGGAATTTACCAGAAGAATTCACGGAATTGCCCACTAAAAAATAGAGACAATTTATAGCACCGTGATCTATCATGCATAATTTTAAAAGTCTATAATAATAGCACTTTAAAAAATGAACCAAAAATTAAGGGATGATTGCAAATTTAAAATCATGATTTTAAACAATAGTACTTCCCATATAAAAGATTTTGCATCTTGGATAAATAATATAATTTTTTTTTACCCTTACACGGATGCATATTTTGTAGGACACCAAAACACAGATTTACATTAAACTCACACAGTTTTCAAAACATTGATGGTAGAAAGCTTCCCTTCAAATACTACTTGCTGTGGTGCTGTAGTTTATGAGAAATGAGTAAAACAAGTCACGACAAAAAAAAAGTCTCTAAAGACGAAAATTATTTTAGCATGTAAAACGTAATTTCATTACATTGTTTTCCACATTTCTCAAAAACTACAGTGCCTCAGCTAGTAATGTTTTAAAGTAAGCTTTCTACTATAATTATTTTCAAACGGTGTAAGTTTAATGAAAATCTGTGCACATTATGTTTTGTGTTACAAAAAGTACCCAAATCCTTTAAGCGGTACCAGCTGCTAAAACATAGGATTCGAACTGCCTCTAGCTACCGGACTAGCTCTCAGAGGTAAGACATCTGCTCAAGCAATGTAAAGGTTGCGGGCTCTAATCCCCTTCGCTGCTGTGTTCTTTCTCAAAGGACTCTTTGAAGAATTGAGGAAACAGTACTTAAAGGCACTGGACACCTGTGGTAATTGTCAAAGACCAGTATTCTTACTTGGTGTATCTCAACATACGCATAAAATAACAAACCTGTGAAAGTTTTACTCAATTGGTCATCGAAGTTGCAAAAAAATAGTGAAAGAAAAAACCTTGCAAATTTGCACAAATTTGTGTGTTTTCAATCAGATGCCTACAAAAGGCTTCAAGCCTGAAGTCATTTAATATTTGAGTGAGAAATTACCCCTTCCTGAAAAACTATGTTACTTCAGAGGGAGCCGTTGCTCACAATGTTTTATACAATCATTAGCTCCCTATTGCTTGTTACTAGGTAAGTTTTTATGCTAAGAATTATTTTGAGTAATTACCAATAGTGTCCAGTGCCTTTACGGTGTTTCTGGTGGAAGTCTATGTTAATACTATTTAATACACATCGGCATAAAGGCAAAAACCAAATTGTATTTCCGTAAAACCTCAAAGCAACTGGCTGACCTTTAACCTCTCAGTCTTCAAATGGCTATGCGCTCAGATTTCAGTCTTCAAATGGCTTCGAGCTCAGATCGATGCCGAACTGCCTCATGGTACAAGCCGCACCGAGCAAGTCGTGGTAACACTCGCACCTGCAATGACAAATATCACTTGAATATTATTTTTATAAAATCTTCAGGAAGTTCAATGACTCAGTTCAGTTTAGTTTATTTCCACCTAGCTTACAAAGTTTTTAGTTGGCTTACAAAATACAATGTAAGTGGTGGGAGTCTGCTAAGTGCAAGCGTGTTTGGTGGAGACCCCCCAATACTAACTGGGTTTTAAGGAAGTACTGATCGAGTATTAAAGGCAGTGGACACTATTGGTAATACTCAAAATAATTATTAGCATAAAACCTTTCTTGGTGACGAGTAATGGGGAGAGGTTGATGGTATAAAACATTGTGAGAAACGGCTCCCTCTGAAGTGCCATAGTTTTCGAGAAAGAAGTAATTTTCCACGAATTTGATTTCGAGACCTCAGATTTAGAACTTGAGGTCTCGAAATCAACCATCTAAACGCACACAACTTCGTGTGACAAGGTGTTTTTTTCTTTCATTATTATCTCGCAAGTTCGATGACCGATTGAGCTCAAATTCTCACAGGTTTGTTATTTTATGCTTATGTTGAGATACATCAACTGTGAAGGCTAGTCTTTGACAATTACCAATAGTGTCCACTGCCTTTAAGGAATCTTAACAATAATTTTGTAAGCACACAAACAGAACAACAGATAGCTGGAAAGGGTCACCACACCGCAACTTACAAACAAACAGTTGAGTAGGAGCAAAATGTGGTCTACATTAATTTAGCAATACAAAGAAGTCTAGTAAGTTAAGTATATTTTTTTGTAATCCATGAAATCTTATTTTTTTTTTTTTTAAAGATAAATTTTAAAAATGGTTTGCTCCCCCCACCGTCCCCCCCCCCCCCCGCCCAAAAAAAAACAGTTTTTGACTGATAGGAAAGTATGGTGCTAAGTAGATGTGTTAGCTTGAAACATACATAAGGATGGCATGTGGTAAAGAAAGAGAATGACAAATAATACAGGAGGGTGATGCATACAGCAGAAGAATCAGGCTAGAGTAGGAATTCAGGAAACAGTCATGATATGCAAGACATTGTAGAGATAATAATCCCTATAATTGGTTTGCGGTAACACCATGTGTGTATCAACTTGCTAGGTACTAGGTAGAGTTTGTTCTTTAGAGAACTGTCTTGCTTTATATTTGGTTTGCGGTAACACCATGTGTGTATCTACTTGCTAGGTACTAGGTAGAGTTTGTTCTTTAGAGAACTGTCTTGCTTTATATTTGGTTTGCGGTAACACCATGTGTGTATCTACTTGCTAGGTACTAGGTAGAGTTTGTTCTTTAGAGAACTCTCTTGCTTTATATTTGGTTTGCGGTAACACCATGTGTGTATCTACTTGCTAGGTACTAGGTAGAGTTTGTTCTTTAGAGAACTGTCTTGCTTTATATTTGGTTTGCGGTAACACCATGTGTGTATCTACTTGCTACGTAGCGTTTGTTCTTTAGAGAACTGTCTTGCTTTATATTTGGTTTGCGGTAACACCATGTGTTATCTACTTGCTTGGCAGAGTTTGTTCTTTGGAGAACTGTCTTGCTTTATTCTACTATCACGGAGAAGACGTTCGGGGGATCGGGAGACTTCTCAGTTCTGAAAAGAATGGTCCTCCTTTTTAACTATTACCTGGGCAGATGGTATAGAAAATAGGCTGGGACAATTACTTTAGCTTATAGGATCGTGATTAACTGTACTACTGCGGAGCCACTTCTTAAATTGGTCTCAACATTTCGACTAGCTTGCTCTAGTCATCGTCAGGAGATAGTAATCCCTATATATTTGGTTTGCGGTAACACCATGTGTGTATCTACTTGCCAGGTAGAGTTTGTTCCTAGAGAACTGTCTTGCTTTATATTTGGTTTGCGGTAACACCAAGAGTGTATCTACTTGCCAGGTAGAGTTTGTTCTTAGAGAACTGTCTTGCTTTATATTTGGTTTGAGGTTAGGTAGAGTTTGTTCTTTAGAGAACTGTCTTGCTTTATATTTGGTTTGCAGTAACACCATGTGTGTATCTACTTGCTAGGTACTAGGTAGAGTTTGTTCTTTAGAGAACTGTCTTGCTTTATATTTGGTTTGCGGTAACACCATGTGTGTATCTACTTGCTAGGTACTAGGTAGAGTTTGTTCTTTAGAGAAATGTCTTGCTTTATATTTGGTTTGCGGTAACACCAAGAGTGTATCTACTTGCCAGGTAGAGTTTGTTCTTAGAGAACTGTCTTGCTTTATATTTGGTTTGAGGTTAGGCAGAGTTTGTTCTTTAGAGAACTGTCTTGCTTATACATTATATTCTACTACCGCGGAGTAGATTTTATGATTTCGGGAGACTTCTCGGTTCAGGCTGTATATAGTAATCCCGACAACATAAAACATGTAGAAAGAGTGAATTCTGAAATTTAATCTTGGTGATGTTTTTGATCTGGTACTGATCTGTATTGATCTTGATGTAATTTAAAAACATTAATAAATAAATAAATACATTATTAAGGGACCAGAAGATCAGGACCAGATTCCATGACAAGTATTTAAAAAAAATGCGTTTATGGATACTATTTTCCCCTTAGCATCAAATATCTGCGGTAATGCCAAGGAATAATGCCATTAATGTATTGTATTTCATTTTATTCCAA
This sequence comes from Asterias rubens, assembly GCF_902459465.1. Classification (NCBI taxonomy): domain Eukaryota; kingdom Metazoa; phylum Echinodermata; class Asteroidea; order Forcipulatida; family Asteriidae; genus Asterias; species Asterias rubens. Next base: position 7,994,482 of record NC_047083.1, on the reverse strand, counting down.
AACTGGATCAAACCCCCATAACCCTTGGGAGTGTAGATATAGTATAATAATAAATAACAACAAGTGAAGAAGTCTTACGGAAAGCTAGGAGTGTTAACTTAGAACAAAATATTTAGAGTGTATAGTGAAAATATTTGTTGTTTACGGCGAACAGAGAAATGGAATTTCGCCCTGCTCTACTGGATCAATAACACTCAGTAAAGAGGATTGTATCAAAATAAATAAATACAAATAAATAAATCATTAAATAAATAAATGAATATAACTGGAAAGTGAATATTTAAAGACAGTGGACACTATTGGTAATTGTCGAAGACCAGTCTTCTCACTTGGTGTATCTCAACATATGCATAAAATAACCAACCTGTGAACATTTGAGCTCGATTAGTCGTCGGAGTTGTGAGATAACTATGAAAGAAAAAAACACCCTTGTCACACGAAGTTGTGTGCTTTCAGATGGTTGATTTTGAGACCTAAAATTCTAAACTTGAGGTCTCAAAATCAAATTTGTGGAAAATTACTTCTTTCTCGAAAACTACGTCACTTCAGAGGGAGCTGTTTCTCACAATGTTTTATACTATCAACCTCTCCCCATTACTCGTTATCAAGTGAGGTTCCATGCTGATAATTGTTTTGAGTAATTACCAATAGTGTCCACTGCCTTTAAAGGTAACTTTGATAACATCATTTGTAGACATGAACAAATGCACTTCCAGGTTTCTTCAAAGATAACTAACTTGACTGAATTTTCATAATATTCCAAAGTTTCTACTTTTTCCTTTCAAGTGCAGCCTCCATTATTGAAGGTAAACACACTGCCAGATTCAACAAGGCGAACCCCTTCTCTTTGCGATTAGTGTGTACTGGAGTACTTGTGGGAGTGTCGTGGCCGAGCGGTTAAGAGCACCGAATTCAAACTCTGGTGTTTCTGTTCAGCAGAGTGTGGGTTTGAATCCAAGCCGTGACACTTGTGTCCTTAAGCAAGACACATGACCGTTGCTTCGTCCTTCGGATGGGACGTAAAGCCGTTGGTCCCATGTGTTGTGTAAACGCATGTAAAAGAACCCAGTGCACTTATCCATAGCACCTTGTAAACCATTACATAGTGCTTAAGAATTAGGTCTTATATCTCAAAATTCGCCCCACTCCCTGCAGTAATAATACCTGGCGCTTTCGTTATAAATACGGTTATTATTACTGGGGTCTTTTTTGTGTGTTGATAGTTTTTATAACAACACACAGGACCTACACCTGTACGTCCCATCCGAAGGACAAAGCAATGGTTAGGTGTCTCACTTTAGGACACAGTGTCACACCTGGGACTCAAACACTCTTTCTTCCCCTCATTTTATCCTCTTTTTTATCCCCTTTTTCCTTTCCTCGCGATTGTTTCTTTTTTTTGTCTTTGTATGTAACTCACTTTTTGGATAATATTACTTATTTTAGTATGTTAATTAACAATTGCTTTTTGCTCAATTCACTTAATTTTTATATTAAAATGTTTGCATTTTCTTTATTTCTATTACTTGCTTTATTGTCAAGGGCTTTGAGGATTGCATAAGATACTCTATAAATAAATTGTTTTCATCATTAATTTTAGGTCCAGTTCCTTGCTTCTCCCCAAAGAACCCAAGACAATCCTAGGTTGACAGGTCTTTTTCTTCAGCTTCGCCACACACCTGGAACTCTCTACCACTTAATCTGAGATCTTGTCTTTTTACCACAAACTCAAGTCTCTTCTCAAAACTTATCTTATGTCACAGGTTTTCAAGGACTAATGTTTTGGGGTTTTAATGCGCCTTGAAAACACAGCAGGGCGGATATGTGCGCATTACAAGTCTTTATTATTATTGTTATAAACAGTGGATGTCTTGACGTGTATGTAAACAGAAAAGTAATGATGATTAATCATTAAACCACTTGATAATAAGCTAAGAATAGCGACGAAGAGCCGCACCAATTATCTAAAGAATGCTCTCGTTAAATTTTCAAGATGACTTAGACATTTCCCGAAATAACGAATTAGAGTTGGAGAAACAACATGCAGCAAATGAAATAGCAAAGATGCGATGGATGATATCAAAGATGTAATGACAAAAATGAAAGGAGGATTAGAAAGATGAAAAGAGCAACACAAATACACACAAAAATAAAACATCGTGCCTACGTGCCATGGCGCTAATCCAGTCACTTTAATGCCATTTTCCGTTCCTATTATTGGCTTTTGTGTTGGATCAAAACCAAGTTGTTTCATTTGGACAGCAAAAAAATGAATGATATCGAACATGCAATGACAAAGAACGAAAGAGGGATTAGTAAGAATGAATAGAGTTAACAAAAATACACGCAAAAATAAAACATGCCTACATGCCATGGCGCTAATCCAGTCACTTTATGCCATTTTCCGTCCCTAGAATTGGCTTTTGTGTAGGATCCATGCCTAGTTGCTTCATTTGGACGGCAACCTCTAGGAGGTAGTCATAAGACTCACACCTGGAAGAATGGGAAAATAAACCAGAGCATGAGTGATTTTAGCCTGATGGTACAGCATTCATTGGTAATGCCGTGTCACACAGGGCACTACTTACAGGCCAACTTGTTCAAGGCAACCATCTTCTACACTGTATGCGTAAGGAACTACTTCAACAGGGCCGAATTTCATGGCTCCGCTTATCGAAGCAAAAAATTGGCTCTTATAAAAGCGTATGTGGGGAATTTACTAAGCTTTCTACACTTATAAGGCAGCTTTCTACGCTTATGAAATTTGGCGCTTGCGCGTAAGCGGAAAATGGTGATCGAAAGCGCAGTTTTAGGCGATAAGCAGAGCCATGAAAATGGCCAAGCACAAGAGACATTCTCTAGCTGTAATGCCCGGTTCATACTTCCTGCAAATGCGATACAAATTTTGGCGTCAATTCGCATCAGTTGAAATGTGCTTAACTCCTGCGAAACATTTGCAGCAAAAAAAAGGCTGTGATGTCATTCGCATTCGCAAGAAGAACAAATCCGGCTTGCTCACTATCTCAACTTGCCTAAGGAAAATAATGAGAAAACTGAAATGTGAATGCATAAAATTTTCTTTTTGGAGGTTGCCGGGAACTGGTTGCTGTTAATAAATGCCTCATGTAACACAGCCTTTAAGAGCAATAAACATCAGTGTTAATAGAGATAGATAAAGAGTGGGTTAAAAGCTTTGCAGTAAAAGAAAAGAATGCTACGAAGATTCTAATGTCAGCTGAGAGACACCTGTCAAAATAAGACAAAAGCATTCATACAGTTAGAGCATTATTAAAGACAGTGGACCCTATTGGTAATTGTCAAATACCACTCTTCTTACTTGGTGTACTCAACATATGCATAAAACAACAAACCTGTGAAAATTTGAGCTCTATCGGTCATCGAAGTTGTGAGATAATAATGAAAGAAACAAACATCCTTGTCACACAAATTTGTGCGCTTTCGATGGTTGATTTTGAAACCTCAAACTCTAAATCTGAGGTCTCAAAATCAAATTCGAAAAATTAAATTCGAGGATAATTACTTCTTTCTCAAAAAAACTTCAGAGGAAGCCGACTCTCACAATGTTTTAAGTGCGTCACATACAACTATCTCAGCAAACTGTACACAGTGACAATTAAAAGCGTAAAGTTAAAAAGTTGAACAATAAAAGAATGGGGGCACACTCCAGGAGACTTTCCGCTACTCTTCTCAGCTCTTGCACACTTCTACCAATCCACTTTGTCACAACACACACACAAAACCCCAAAACACATATATTTGTACAGCACAAACATACAGCACAAACATATAATTTCACACTTCATCTGTTCATGAGAAGAAACTTTAAATAAATAGTGAACTTGCGGGTACAACCATGTGTAAATCTCTTAGGGTGAGTGTTGGCTCTGAAAAGAGCCGGTTTGGTCTCGACGTTTCGAACAGTATACTCTGCTCGTCTTCTGTTCATATTCCTTGTTAGGAACAGGGCTGTCGTTTTGAAAGGGCAAGGGCACCAAGGCATTTTCTCTTTGGCAAAGGGCACCCTATGAGGAAATTGTATATTTCTACTGGAGCATTTCAAGGGGCACCAGGGCAATGACAAGGGGCAACGAAGGCAATCGCCTGAAGTATCAGGCCTGTAGGAACCTGGCAAGCAACTAGAAATTCTCGAGTTTCGAAGGTTCAATTTGGGTGTAGTGACCTTTCAAGTCAGACACAAATAAGACAAATAAATAAATAGTAAACTTGCGGGTACAACCATGTGTAAATCTCTTAGGGCGAGTGTTGGCTCTTAAAAAAGCCGGTTTGGTCATGACGTTTCAATTTGGGTGTAGTGACCGTACGAGTCAGACATGGTGTACCTCATGATTTCTCCAAGGGATTGACTGTCATTGTCAGTCATTTTAATTAGAGCATTGAACCCTCCGATAGACTCCAATTCAATTCAATTGTAGACAGGCTACTGCCAGGTAGGCGTATTAATAATAATAATAATAATAACAACACGGGCCTGATACTTCAAAGAGGCAAGGAAGGCGATTGCCTCCATGCTCCCTGCAGCTGACTTCACAAAATGCTAGGTTTAATCTTATCCCGAGTTAGAAGGAGTAACTCATCCTTACTTAGGATGGGTTCAAACATCCTAACTTCTATAAATATGGAACATAAAGCCATTATACACTTTCTGAACAGAACAAAAATTAAAAGTTCACAGATTTACAAATTAACTTACATGGTTTAAAGAAGGTAATGGTGAAAGACTTCCCTTGAAAAATTATTCCATGAAATGCTTTACTTGTTGAGAAAACATGCAAACAATTATCAATTCTCGATATCGAGAATAACACATTTATTTTAAACACATGTCATGACACGGCGAAACGTGCGGAAACAAGGGTGGGTTTTCCCCGTTATTTTCTCCCGACTCCGATGACCGATTGAGCTTAAATATTTACAGGTTTGTTATTTTATATATAAGTTGTGATACACAAAGTGTGGGCCTTGGACCAATACTGCTACCTATGTTGTGCACTTGCTTTAACTCGTCCTAGGTCCTAAGATTAATCCTAAGTTGGAAACAGTTTGGTAAAATTGACGGTTGGTCATTGCCTTGGTGCCCTTGATGCTACAGTAAAAATTTACAATTTACTCAAAGGGTGCCCTTTACCAAGAAGAAAATGCATTGGTGTTAAAGGCAGTGGACACTATTGGTAATTGTCAAAGACTAGCCTTCACAGTTGGTGTATTTAAACATATGCACAAAATAACAAACCTGTGAAAATTTGAGCTCAATCGGTCATCGAACTTGCAAGCTAATAATAAAGAAAAAAACACCCTTGTCACACGAAGTTGTGTGCGTTTAGATGGTTGATTTTGAGACCTCAAGTTCTAAATCTTAGGTCTCGAAATCAAATTCATGGAAAATACTTCTTTCTCGAAAACTATGGCATTTTAGAGGGAGCCGTTTCTCACAATGTTTTATACCATCAACCTCTCCCCATTACTCGTCACCAAAAAAGGTTTTATGCTAATAATTATTTTGAGTAATTACCACTAGTGTCCACTGCCTTTCATCCTGATGATCTTTAGCTGAAGAATCTTCATTAGGGAAGATATTTTAAGTAAAATATCACAAACAATGGAAAGTACTTTATTTACCAGTGCTGACCAAGAGGAGTTTGTGGCACACCACCTCTTAGATGGTCTCTTGGGAACATGTATCCTTGAGCAAGACACTTTGAAATATCTTCAAATATAATTGCTTTGTCCTTGTGATGGTTTGATGAGCCACTGGACACTAGCAAGGCACTGGACACTAGCAAGGTAATTACTCAACATATTTGGTAGCATAAAAGCGTACTTGGTAACGAGTAATGGGGAGCTGTTGATAGTATAAAATTTTGTGAGAAACGGCTCCCCCTGAAGTAATGTACTTTTTGAGAAAAAAGTAATTTCTCAATAAAATATCTGATTTGATTTTGAGACCTCAGCTGAGGTCCCGAAGTCAAGGCATCTGAAAGCACACAACTTGTGCAACAAGGGTGTTTTTTTCTTCCATTATTCTCTCTCAACTTCGGCGACCAAATAAATTCAATGTTTCACAGGTTTGTTATTTTATGCATATGTTGAGATACACCAAGTGAGAAGACTGGTCTTTGACAATTACCAAAGGTGTCCAGTCCCTTTAAAGATGTCACGCTTAAGCTGCTCCGCTTGCTGAACGACCACTCAGCACGCCCTCTTCACGTCATGCACAGATGCATCAACAGTGTCCCCACGAGATTGAAACACGCCGTGGAATAACCCAACAGTGACTGGAAGACGATCTCATCACCTCCCTCGTCTACCCTCGGGGGTCTGTTGCCCTTTCAACCTCCTCACTAAAAGAGGCAAGGGGAATACGCTTGGTTTGTATCGGAGAACAACGACAGTACGCATGTGGGGTCTGATCGAGTCTTATTTACATCCCCAGCTGTAAGGACCGATAAGTCTTAACGGAGTTGTAAAGACGTGAAAGATCATTTCTATTCCCTGAATAATAATTTGATAATAAACCACTTCAACAGACGTGACGTGTAATACGAAGATGAACTTTCTACAGGCACTCTATAAGATAGCCTTGTTTGTACAATATGGTCGGGAATTCGTTTGCTGCTTTAGTGCTTATTAAATCTAACTCGGACAATAGAATTAGCTTTTGCACACTGCTTACCAACCAGAAGGATCTACAAGTATGGTATAAATAAGGGAATCAATGTGTTGTGAAGAGGTTTTCAACTAGTGGTTTAATCCCAACGAGGCCCGATTCTAGATAGTTTTACCGAGACGAAGTGGAGGTAAAATTTATCAAGAACCAGGCCTCGGCGGATTTAAACCACTAGTTGAAAACCGATTCAACACACTTTGATTCCCATTCATAAATACCTTTTGGGTCAAAAACATCAAAACTTTTTGGTCAAAAAGTAAAATAAATGCAAAAATTATAATTGCTCATTGATTTCTTTCAACACAACACCCCTCCAGCTATGTAATGGTAAAGCCCTCCGCCGCCCTCGGGTAAACAACTCCTTATAAGGGAATGCTGTGCACGTCGAGCGTATCGCATGATGTGGCACGCCCATGTTTCAACACTTTTTACTGGTCATAAACAAAGGTTTATACACACCCACGTGACGCGCTCTCGACCAATAGAAATAGCGAAACTGTCTGAGGTATTTATGAATGCAGAATTAACGACCTGACGTTTCTACCCTAGCAGAGTCTTTCTTGGCAAGTATCCACATTTAAGTAAAAACTGCCTGTATCTGCATGGGGGGGGGGGAATAGTACAATAACGACACCTATAAGTTAGATCTCAAAAGAGAGTATTGTGTAAAGTAAAAACTTACATTGCCTTTGCTTTCTCCCACGTTTCGCCCCACACGTAAATACCATGACGACGTACAAGTACTGCACAGGTTTCTGGGTATTCTTCCATAGCTCTGGCCATACGATCCTATAAGAATTACAATTAGAATTAGAATCATTTATTCATCCAACGTTAAAAAGTTAAAAACCAAACACATCACAAAATTACATTTAAAAACATTAAGAAGAAAACACAAAAATAAAAACATACAAATATAAAGGCTACAAAAAAGCAGAAAACAAACTAGTTAACATTAAAAGCACGACCGCTGTGAACCGCTTACTACCTTTAAAATGCTCAAGACGACGGTTAGAAGGGAGGAATTTTAAATAACCTCTACTGGGTGAAATTCGTCCTGCATTATAAGTTGAAATCACAAATAGTAATATCTTTAGCACGATTGTTTGTTTGTTTGTTTGTTTGTTTGTTTGTTTGTTTGTCTAGATGATCTTCCCATCAAGGGATCTCGGCAAACTCCCACAAGGGGATATAAACACCAAGCAGGCAACAACCAACCTCTCTCATACAAACATTGGTTTGACGTCTATGATTATGAATCGCACAAAATCAAAAAGTTGTGATTCAGTAACTACACGACAATATTTATTCTAGTCATTGGGAAATCAGCGGTTAGCTGGGGGATTTGAACCCACAACCTTGTGATTATTTTGAGTAATTACCAATTGTGTCCAGTGCCTTTAAGTCAATTTATGAAACTGGTCACAGGTCAGTGTGTATCTAGTAGTGTTTACCTTTAGGTCTTTTTCTTGTGGTGTGTTTTCAACGATGGGGACAACTAGTTCCTCATCATACCTATAGATCAAAAAAATAATACACAAGTTTGTTAATATTAAAGAGACATATTGCCTTCAAATCTCTCTTGTGGTGTGTTTTCAACGATGGGGACAACTAGTTCCTCATCATACCTATAGATCAAAAAAATAATACACAAGTTTGTTAATATTAAAGAGACATATTGCCTTCAAATCTCTCCAAACTTTCCTGTTTGGAATCAATCAATCAATCAATCAATCCATCAATCAATCAAAATCACTTTATAAAGCGCCGTAATCAAAAGTTTGCTCAAAGTCGCAGAGAAGTAATAACTAAGTTATTGAAGGTAGGCCTCATGAAACAAGAAGTGTTGAAGGATGTCGTGTCCCTGATGTGATTTGGAAGTTTAGTCCAGAATTTAGGTCCATAAAAGCAAAGTCTACATTAAATTGTTGGGAACTGTTTGATTATTTTAATTCCATAGGAAATACAACCAAGATGCTTTTAACAAGTGGGAGCCAGTGAAGCTTCTTAAGGTTGTTATGTCATCCTTGGATCTGCAAGTACATCGTGCTGTCAGAAATCAACTATTCCGTATATTGTGGCTGCATTAGTTTTAAAGGCAGTGGACACTATTGGTAACTACTCAAAATAATTGTCAGCATACAAATTTACTTGATAAGAAGCAATGGAGAGCTGTTGGTAGTATAAATCATTGTGAGAAACGGCTCCCTCTAAAGTAACGTAGTTTCTGAGAAAGAGGTATTTTCTCACTCAAATAATAATAGACTTCAGTCTTTTATTATGCATCTGAAACAAACAAAGTTGTGCAACAGTGGCGTTTTTCCTTTCATTATTATCTTGCAATTTGACAACTACCAAAGGTGTCCAGCCGTCGATTTCACCAAACTCTTCCTAACTTAAGACTAATCTTAGGACTTAGGACGAGTCCACCCTGCACTGTAGCAGTGCAGACCTTAAGATTAATCCTAAGTTAGGACGAGTTACTCGTCCTAACTCGAGATAAGACTGGGTTTAACTGATTTTACAATGATAAGGAGTACTGTCCTTTAGTTTTTGTAAAAAACAAAATCTTGATTTATGCAAATTCATAATCACAGACGTAAACCAATGTTCTCCTGAAGATGAGCCGAGTATAATATTTGAAACGTTCAAACCACATAACACTCCAACAAAAGGGATAATACACTGTGTCTGAACGACCTCTATATATAGACCTCTATATATAGACATCTATATATAGACCTCTATATATAGACCTCTATATATAGACCTCTATATATAGACCTTCATATATAGACCTCTATATATAGACATCTATATATAGACCTCTATATATAGACATCTATATATAGACCTCTATATATACACCTCTATATATAGACCTCTACATATATACAGTACTAAAGTTGGTCAACTCTGAACATACCCAAAATGGTTGTACCTGCAAGTTGACTATTTGTTTATAGTTTCTTCCTATAAACCAATGTTAGTATGAGAGAGATTAGCTCTTGCCTGCTTGGCGTTGATATCCCCTCGTGGGTGTCTGCCAAGTTCCCTTGACACCATGATCATCTTACCAAGCAACAGTCAAACCAAATTAACCTGTGATTTGTGCTGATTGGGGTGATTTTTAACACAATTAGCTTGTGCCCAAAAAAATGCTGACTTTTCACACATCGCAATTACTGTATTCTCCAGTGCCATGCATACCCCATAGAATATTAAGAAGAAACTATAAATAAAAGTAAACTTGCAGATACAACCATGTGTGAATCTCTTCTGTGTGAGTGTTGGCTCTGAAAAGAGCAGGGCCCAATTTCATAGAGCTGCTAAGCACAAAACTTTGCTTATCATGAAATTTCTTCCTTGATAAAAACAGGATTACCAACCGAATTTCTATTTGTTGCATATTGCTTGTTACTGGTTTTCAGCTGTTGTTTGCTCATCCTGAATATCATGTGGAAATTTGGTTGGTAATCCTGTTTTTATCGGGGCAGAAATTTTTATGCTATGCAAGTTTTTGTGCTTAGCAGCGTTATCTTATGAAATTGGATCCTGGTTTGGTCTCGACATTTCAAACAGTATACTCAGCTTCAAGAAAAAAATATAATTGTTATTTAAAGTTTATTCTTTTCCTTCGCACCATTTGCTAGCTTCAAACATCATCCACAGAATATTTTTAAGTCAGTTCTACCCAAGCCAAACTGTACCCTCAGGGGCATTTAAGCGGCCCTAAACACCTATTTGACAATATTGGTTACGCGAATTTGCTAGCTTAGTCATGCTACAATGATGTGATTGTTAAGTAACAGACTTTCTGTCTCGGCTAGCCTTGGTTTATTCAAAATATTAACAAATTTCCTTAAAAACTTTATTTCAAACGCATTACGAGGGCTGTGGAGCACAACATTCTATAATAATGCTTGTTTTAATTACTGAACTTTTTCAATGCTTTTTGTTTGCGTCATGCTTTTCCACTGTGCTTTTTAGTATAGTTTTTTATCGCTTTAGACATTTAAAGGAACACGTTGCCTTGGATCGGTCAAGTTGGTCTTTAAAAAGCGTTTGTAACTTTGTTATGAAATGCATATGATTAGAAAGATGTTTTAAAAGTAGAATATAATGATCCACACAGGCATCACTCGAAATTGCGTGGTTTTCATTTTACCTCGTTGACATTTATGGGAGTCAAATTTTTGACTCCCCTAAATGGCCGACCGTGTTAGTTCGCAAAGTAAAAGGAAAACCATGCAATTGTGAGGCAAATTTGTGTGGATCATTCTATTCTACTTTTAAGTCATCTTTCTAACCATATATGCATCTTATAACAAATGGTTACAAATGCGTTTCAAAGACCAACTCGACCGATCCAAGGCAACGTGTTCCTTTAAGTAATTTAGAAATCATTTATTGAATTTTTACTGCCAAGGGTTATAATTTTGATTGTGCAATGCTTTGGGGGTATTTATACATAAGGCGCCATAAAAATGCCTTTTATTGTTATTACTATTATTATTAATTTCTACAAGTACCCAAAATCAAGTGGGAATTTGGTTGGTGATGCTGTTTTTATCAAGGCAAACATTTCATGCTAAGCACATTTTTGGCCTTGCAGCTCTATCAAATTTGGCCCTGTTGTTAATTTCACCAAACTCTTTCCAACTTCAGGATCAATCTTAGGACTTGGGATGGGTTCAGTTCCTTATCCAAATAGGTAGGACACATTGAAGCCACTCCTAAGTTAGGACGGGTTACTCGTCCTAACTCGAGTTAGGATTAATCCTAGCCTGTCGTGATCACCTGCTGATCTGTTAAAGCCATTGGACCCTTTCGGTAAACAGTATTGTCCGAGGCCCACACTTTGTGTATTACAACTTCTACATCAAATAACAAACCAGTGAACTTTTAGGCTCAATTGGTCATCGGAGTCGGGAGAAAATAACGGGAAAACCACCCTTGTTTCCGCACGTTTTGCCGTGTCATGACATGTGTTTAAAATAAATCCGTAATTCTCGCTATCGAGAATTGATATTGTTTTAATGTTTTCTCAACAAGTAAAGCATTTCATGGAGTAATATTTCAAGAGAAGTCTTTCACCACTACCTTCTGTAAACCCTGTAAGTTATTTGTAAATCTGTGAACTTTTTTTTTTTTTCTGTACAAAAAGGGTCCAATGGCTTTAACAAAATGAGTCAATGACAAAACTCAACTTGACCTTAGATTCCATTTTAATGTCTAAATAAATACAGAATTCCCTGGCAGTGATTCAAACAAAAAAATCTTTCTGATCATCTGGAAATCCGTCCAATCTAAAGAACCCATCTTACCCTAATCTCTTAATCGCTATATGAATGGACAGTAGACCAAAATCAATTGGTAATAAAAAGGGATGCCAACCCATGCTCCAAGTCTGTTGGTCAAGGTTGTTCGTTTGTTTGAATATTTATATATTTATTTATTTCTTAATTACCCTGGGAAAACCTCTCAGTGAAACACTGTTTTTCAGAGGTGCCCAGCAACTACATACACAATGTTTGTTTGTTTGTTTGTTTGTTTGTCTGTCTGTCTGTCTGTCTGTCTGTCTGTTTGTTTGTTTGTTTGGGGGGTTTTTTCTGGGTTTTTTTTCATTTATACACAGGCCAGTATGCTTCGTTTTTAAAAGGGCATGGGGCAGCAAAGCAGTTGCTCCTTAATAAAGGGCACCCTATGAGGAAATTGTCAAGTTGTACTCCATTGATCGTTACTTAGTAAGTTTTTTATGCTAGCAATAACCTTGAGAAATCTAAACGAATTGGGACAAACTTGTGCGCAATGTAAGTTTTGTGCCCTGCCCAATTGTCAGCTGAATCTACTGAGAGAGCAAAAGCGTGCCCAATCTGCAAATTTGCGCTCTGTTTGTATGGTAGCTAGCTAAACCTGATGATGCGGAAAAACTGTGTGCAATCTGCTTTGGAAATTTTGTAAAATGCGTTTACTGTACACACGCTTTTTGATATACATATTTTTATTTTTTTCCCGGCCTTGCCCCAATGCTTGAGAAAATGGGTGGTGTGCGTGAGAGCGTGAGACAGACCTACGAGACAGGAGTCTCACGCCTAAAGCCTGAGTCACACTGTGGCGATAACCAAAACGATAATGATCACGATGCAAAGCAAACGCACTTTATATGTTGAATGAGCGTGAGGATACTCTGCGTGGATCGGAGCAATTCAACCAATAGAATGCACTCTCTTTGCGTCGTGATCGTTATCATTTTTGTTGCCGCTGCAGACTTGGTAAGTCTGGTTTCAAATGCTGTTCTGTTTTCTTTTCAAACACCTCATCATCTCAAAATGCTCAATAACCATCAACCTTTGAGGCAGAAATATAACCTTGCAACAGTTTTTAATCAAGTAATGTCATCATGTATGATTTGCTCTTCTTGATTGACATTTACAATTAATTGATCGTCCGACTCTAGCTCGACCTTGACACTGACAGAGCCAGCACTGATGGGATTTAATGGGATCATAATGCGCGTCATTGCTTTGAATCAAATTATTTTCAATCCTGTAGTTTTCAATCAATAAACGGTGCAACTAAACTGTAAAAATGTCATCAAATTAAGCATGCTGAATGGTCAAAATGTTCTAGGTAAAACAAGTAAAAATGGTTCATTGGTTTGCAGCAAATTATTTTCAATCCTGAAATTTGAGTTTTCAATCAATAACCAGACAAATTGGTCTGTAAAATGTCATCAAATTTAAAGTGGTGAGTGGTAAAATGTTTTAGGTAAAACAAATAAAATCATTTTTTTCATAATGTGCATCAGTGGTTTGTTTAGCAAATTAAGTTCAATCCTTAAAATTGAGTTTTCAATCAATTACCACTACAACGAGCCTGTAAAATTTTTATCAATTTAAGCTTGCTAAGTGGTAAAAATGTTTTAGGTAAAACAAGTAAAAACGGTTTTTCATAATGTGCGTCATTGGTTTGCAGCACATTATATTCAATCTTGAAAATTGAGTTTTCAATCAATAACCACTACAAAGAGTCTGTAAAATTGCATCAAGTTGAGAAGGCTAAGTGGTAAAATAATTTCTGGTAAAAACAAGTTAAACAAGGTTTTTCATAATGTGTGTCATTTGTTTGTTTGCTTAGCAAATTATTTTCAATACTGTCATGTAGTTTTCAATCAATAGCCAGAACAACAAGCCTGTAAATATGTCATAAATTTAGCATGCTAAGTGGTAAAACAAAATCAGGTAAAACAAGTAACAATGGTTTTCATAATGTGCGTCATTGGTTGAGGCACTTTATTATCAATACTGTAGTTTTCAATCAATAAGCAGTGCAACTACATGTAACCATGGTAACCTGAAAAATGTCATCAAATTAATAAGGGAATCAATGTGTGGTGAAGAGGTTTTCAACTCGTGGTTTAATCCCAACGAGGCCTGGTTCTTGATAATTTTACCGAGACGAAGTCAAGGTAAATTATCAAGAACCAGGCCTCGGCGGGTTTAAACCACTAGTTGAAAACCGATTCAACACACTTTGATTCCCACTCATAAATCCCTTTTCGGTCAAAAACATCAACACTTTTTGGTCAAAAAGTAAAATAAATGCAAACATTATAACTGTTAAATGATTTCTTTCAACACAACACCCCTCCAGCTATGAAATGGTAAAGCCCTCCGCCGCCCTCGGGTAAACAACTTCTTATAAGGGAATGCTGTGCGCGTCGTGCGTATCGCGTGATATGGCACAACTGTTTCAGCCGCTGCTCTCGTCCAATAGGAATTAGGAAACTGTCTTAAAAGAACAGGTGCAAGGTCGCGTGTCACGCCCATGAATTAACACTTTTTACCGATCATATTCAAAGGTTTATACACACCCACGTGACGAGCTCTCCACCAATAGGAGTAGCGAAACTGTATTTATGAATGGTAAATTAATGATGGTGCTGTCCAATTCAGTGACATTTTAAGACTGTTGGCTTGATACCATAGTTTTCCAACAAATGAAATGTTTGCAAGGTGTATGGGTGGGGCCCATGTCAGTTTATCTGCCACTTTGGTTTCTGTAACCATGGGGTGTGTGGTGGGTTGATATCATAGAGCTATATATATTGACTAGAGTGCTAACTTGCTCTGCGTTTTGAAGCCAACCTGGGCGCAGACATGTTTGATGTGTTGCGTGACTACGGAACGATTTTCATTTTAAGAGAACATTGCCGCGATTTTTTTTTTACATTCGGCGTGTGCGCTTACATACGCATCTGCCCATACACGACTGCCCCATAGGTATAGAATTATCTATGGACTGCCCATTCGCAAACGCGCCTTTTAAACATGACGCACATGACACTCGCAGTTTGTACGCTCATCAGCAGATTGTGCGTTCACATTTGCTGCATTTTTTGGTTCGATGACACATAGAAAAGAACAAACGCACTATCATCCAAATAGCCGTACAATTGTCGTACAAAATTTCAAGCTTTTGTATTGGTTTGTACATAAACATGGATGCGCCCACACGGCTTCAAAACCTTTGTGCATGTATAACGGGGTGTTAGCGCTCTAGTCAATTATATAGCTCTATGGTTGATTACATGTATTTGGGGTGACCAAGGAAGCCGTGGGGGTGAGACCCAGGGATATTTTTTCAGATCCCCTTGAAATGCTCCAATAGAAATGTACAACTTTCTCATAGGGTACGCTTTAATCCCACATACTTATTAATTGTTTATTCACTTTTATGTTTGATTCATTTACCAAAGACTAAGAGTGTTGCGGCGCACTGGCCAAACCACTTCGGTGTTTAGATTGTTCATGACATGTCATCTTTAATACTACACTTGAGCGACTGACATCACATCCAATTGCTTGATGCGGGACGTCGGACAGCCACGGCCTTTTAATTTTCCCCGAGTGGAAAAAATAATTACTCCACAAAAAAAGGGATGTTGATATTCCGTAATTAGAATGTTTTGTGCCCTGACGGCCGGCCGCTAATGTTGGTGACTTTTATCAAAACAATTAGAGTTTAAAAACTGTTTGTAATCGCTTGTTATGAAACGCATGTTATGATAACAGATGTTTTAATAGTAGAATGTAATATAACCCACATAAATATGTCTCAAAATTGCAAGATTTTCCTTTAATTTTGTTAACTAAATATAAGCCCAAAGTGGTGACGTCACCAACAAATAACACCATTTTGTGACGTTAACGTTCACGTTTTTGCTCGCGTAACGTGCGACTAAACCTCGCTTTTGTGTACCCGCCACCACTGGATAGTTTACATAACAAAATTATTACACAAAATTATGAACATAATTCCGGCTGAGTATTTGCCACGGTCCTCAGTTTTTGAGACTCATTAAAATTCCAGCCTACACCAATCAGCATTGGTATTCCTAACACAGTACTTGACATGTCTCGACAAATAAAACCAACCATGAAGTTAACAGCAAGGTTATTCAATTTAAATTGTTTATTTTTTCTTCCCTTGCCCTTTAAAGACACTGGACACTATTGGTACTTGTCAAAGACCAGTCTTCTAACTTGGTGTATCTCAACATATGCATAAAATAACAAACCTGTGAAAATTTGGGCTAAATTGGTCGTCGAAGTTGCGAGATAATATAATGAAAGAAAAAACACCCTTGTCACACGAAGTTGTGTGCTTTCAGATGCTTTATTTTGAGACCTCATCAAAATCTAATTCTGAGGTCTCAAAATAAAATTCGTGAAAAATTACTGCTTTCTCGAAAACTACGTTACTTCAGAGGGCGCTGTTTCTTACAATGTCTTAAATACCATCACCTCCCCATTGCTATTTATATTTTGAGTAATTACCAATAGTGTCCACTGCCTTTTAATGAACCACATCAATGAATTACAGCGTATAACGTTACCTGTTGGGCTAAAAAAATACAATGTACGCTTGACGTACTTGTAAGCGCGGTTTTCCCTGCTTAAGTGCAATTCTCTGCTCGTTAAGCGGTAAGAATAGCCATGAAATTGGGCACTGGAAAGGCAGTCAGTGCACACGTGCAGAATTCCATGCTGCACTACACAATAATTTTACAGCGTATAACGTTAACTGTTGGGCTCAAAAGTACCAAACAGTGCATACACGCGCGCACTTCTTGAGAAGCTATAGCAACATTAATGAATTAAATTAATCAATTTGAGACCACAGCAATAAATCTAAGGTCTACAACAGGCTAGAGGTACATCTTGCGAATATCATCAGTTAAAGACACTGGACACTATTGGTAATTGTCAAAGACCAGTCTTCTCACTTGGTGTATCTCAACATATGCATAAAACAACAAACCTGTAAAAATTTGAGCTCAATCGGTCGTCGAAGTTGCGAGATAATAATGTTTTGTGCTTTCAGATGCTTGATTTCGGAACCTAAAAATCTAATTCTGAGGTCGCGAGATTAAAATTACTTCTTTCTCAAAAACTATGTTACTTCAGAGGGAGCCGTTTCTCACAATGTTTTATACTACCAACAGCTCTCTGTTGCTTGTTACCAAGTAAGTTTTCATGCTAACAGTTATTTTGAGTACATGTTATTACCAATAGTGTCCACTTCTTTAACTATCGTAACGGATCATCAGTATACAATTTCATCCGGATCATACCCTGTGCACAATTCACCATAGCAATGTACAATAATTGCATTGTCCAGCTGGGTGGAGTGATTTATACGCGACGACCATGACAGCGTACGCCTTGCAATCAGTATAAAGTACTCTATTCTAATATTCCTCAATTGCTTTGCACTTTCGCAGATTCGACTCATGATCTCGCGTGTTTACAAGCGAGTCAATGGACCCTGCGGTCGATTTCACCAAGCTCTTCCTAACTTAGGATTAACCTTAGGACTATAGGAAGAGTTCAATTCCGTATCCAATGCCATAGACGTGAGGACGCATTGAACCCATCCTAAGTTCGGACGATTTGCTCATCCTAACTTGAGATAGGATTAATCCTAGAGCGTTTTAAGAAATCGGCTGTTTTGTTTTGAAAGGGCAAGGGCACCAATGCATTTCCTCTTTGGTAAAGGGCACCATATGAGGAAATTTTAAATTTCTACTGCCCCCTGGTCTTTGCCTTGGTGCCCTTGAAATGCTCCAGTAGAAATTTAAAATTTCCCCATAGGTTGCCATGTAACAAGGAGAAAATGCCTTGGTGCCCTTGCCCTTTCAAAAATGAAGCATACATGCCTTTTTTGAGTCAAGAATACCCCACGGTTTGGGAAAATACAGAGGGAGAATATTTTTCTGTAACGTGTCAACTTCTTAATTACATTTAAATTCAGTAAATTGAAGGATCGCCCTGAAGGCTGGCTTGAACTTCATACAAAGTGAACAATTTATTAGATTTCACATTCTGATTAACGGAAAACGGAAAAAAAGTTGCTTCCGAAGGAAATTATGAGGCATTACTGAGCAAAAGCCACACTGTGCAATCTGTAGCATTCTAAAATGGTGTCATCTTGATGATACTTGTGAATTTGATCTCAAGACTTCGACGACCGATTGAGCTCAAATTTTTTTTATTTTTTTTATGTATGTTGAGAAACACCAAGTGAGAAGACTGGTCTTTGACAATAACCAATAGTGTCTAGTGTCTTTAAGACAGGTCTAACTTGTCTCTCTTGAAAGCTAGAGACGAACAAGAAGATCCCCTTGTCTCCATAGGTTTCTTTCTTATATTACTAAATTCCTTTGGGGGTTTTGGTTCTTGCAAGCTAAGGTAAAGAGTCCATTGTGACTATTCACAGTTGACATTCCAAGAACAGTTACACAAAGGATAGAGGCATTAGTTAGATTGGTTTTAGCTAGCAAAGCAGCTGCTGGCAGTGTAAGCACTTATGTAAACCACCACAAACATTCATATATTACAAACTGAAAACTAGTAGAAGTTTGAGATCGATCGGCCATTTGGGTCACACACAAAAAGTGAAAAACCGATTACACAGTTTGCATGACAACAATCGCTCAGTCACTGAGCAATTAACTCAAAACGGGAAACTAGTTTCATTTATTTCTCATCAGATATGACATTTCAGACAGCAATATGTCGGAAGTGTCGTGGCTGAGCGGTTAAGATCACCGAATTCAAACTCTGGTGTTTCTGATCAGCAGAGTGTGGGTTCGAATCCCAAGCCGTGACACTTGTGTCCTTAAGCAAGACACTTAACCATTGCTTCGTCCTTCGGATGGGACGTAAAGCCGTTGGCCCCATGTGTTGTGTAACGCAGGTAAAAGAACCCAGTGCACTTATCGAAAAGAGAAGGGGTTCGCCCCGGTGTTCCTGGCTGTGGCTGCTGTATGCGCCGTAGCACCTTGTAAACCATTATACGGTGCTAACTAATTGGGTCTCAAAATTCATCACTGCAATAACCTATCTTTCTGAAAGTTTGTATATACTCAGCGCCTTGAGTACCTTGTTTGGTAGATACGTGCGCTATATAAGACTTCGTTATTATTATTATTATTATTATTAATATTTAAAGGGGTGTTTCCTACTATCATCATCATTAGACCGTGTGAGCTTTATGTAAGTCTGTGATCTTGACCAACCCTGTCTGTCATAGCTTTCTATAGCATACATTGGTGACCATCACGGATGGTCTGACAGTACACAATTCCCTTGTCACTCATCACATAAAGAACTTAGAAGGAATAGTTGAGCTTAAAGGCAATGGACACTATTGGTAATTACTCAAAATAATTATCACCATAAAACCTTTCTTGATTACAGGTAATGGGGAGAGGTTGATGGTATAAAACATTGTGAGAAACAGCTCCCTCTGAAGTGCCATAGTTTTGGAGAAAGTAGTAATTTTCCACGAATTTGATTTCGAGACCTCGAGTTTAGAACTTGAGGTCTCGAAATCAACCATTTAAACGCACACAACTTCGTGTGACAAGGGTGTTTTCTTCTTTCATTATTATCTCGCAAATTCGACGACCGATTGAGCTCAAATTTTCACAGGTTTGTTATTTTATGCATATGTTGAGATACACCAACTGTGAAGACTAGTCTTTGACAGTTACCAATAGTGTCCACTGCCTTTAATGTGTTTTTTGTTATCCTCTTCGCTGAAAATTTTAACAATTTGAAAGCGGCAGAGGCCAAACGGACCTAATTAATCCATAAAATGTAATTACCTATTCATTATCAAGGGAGTGTAGTGAACACACAGACTCATTACTCATAGTGAACACACAGACTCATTACTATAATTTATGCCCAATGGACCAATTTATGCCCAATGGACCAATTTATGCCCAATGGACCAATTACACATACAATCTATTGTACTTAGGGAATATTACTGAACACTGCCAAGTTGTATGGCCCAATCAGACTCGGATAAAACAGACAGTGTGGTGACAGGCCATTAACCTTTGAAAACAATTGAGGGCGCTATTCACTTCAGGTGGTCAAAAATCAGGACTGCTCTAGCCTGAACATCTGACGTCACTTCGAGGCTTGTGAATTACACCAGAGATCTGCCTGCCTTTGAGCCTATCCGCCCCCCCCCCCCCTCCATAATCACCTTTGACCTCGCACTCATTTAGCATGGAGATTCATAGTCAAATCCATAAAAATAAAACAATGCACACTGATGCATTGTGCAGTCCACTGAAAGTGAAGCTGCCAAACACCCTCCCCCCAGACCAATCAACCTATCAAAACACAGCACTTGGTGAAACACCTTTAGCAGCAATGGAAACCTGTCAAGTATTTTAGGAAAAACCAAGAAACCCCATAAATTTATATTCCCAAAAATAAATGAATCAGCTGAAAGTGGTTGCATCACCGTTTTAAAGGCAGTGGACACGGGTTGGACACTATTGGCAATTGTCAAAGACCAGTCTTCTCACTTGGTGTATCTCAACATGCATAAAATAACAAACCTGTGAACATTTGAGCTCAATTGGGCGTCGAATTTGCGAGATAATAATGAAAGAAAAACATCCTTGACACAAGAAGTTGTGTGCTTTCAGATGCTTGATTTCGAGACCTCAAAATCTAAATCTGAGGTCTCGAAATCAAATTTGTGGAAAATTACTTCTTTCTCAAAAACTACGTTACTTCAAAGTGAGCCATTTCTCACAATGATTTATACTATAAACCTCTCCCCATTACTTGTAAGGTTTTATGCTAATAATTATTTTGAGTAATTACCAATAGTGTCCACTGCCTTTAAAGCCAGGCATGTGAAGGAATGTCTAATGGCTTACTTGTACTGTTTTAAGTACGTAACAGTGTAATTTGCACCCACTTAGGCTACAATACCACAAAACCCAATCTCCAATTCAAATACGCTTTGCCATCATTTATCATGTAAATGATCTATGACGTTGACCTCCACCTGTCATGCGAGGGCGCTTTGGTCAACGCTAGAGCGATGATGGATGCCCTAGCAAGCAAGACCTCTCGCTACGCACTCCTATCAATTTCAATGCAAACAACCCACTGTCTGCAATCATAATGTTATGTTAAAACAATTGGGACAGAATTGTAAGCATTTATCACAGGCAGTAGACTACAACACACACTTAGTTGTGTTATTTACTCTTTGACCTTATATTTTCCTCATTTATCAAAGGCAAGACCAGGGCCCAATTTCATAGAGCTGCTAAGCACAAAAATTTGCTTAGCATGAAATTTCTTGCTTGATAAAAACAGGATTACCAACCAAATTTCCATTTGTTGCATATTGCTTGTTACTGGTATTCAACTGTTGTTTTCTTATCCTGAAAATCACGCGGAAATTTGGTTGGTAGTCCTTTTTTTACCAATGAAGAAATTTCATGCTAGGCAAATTTTTGTGCTTAGCAGCTCTATGAAATTGGGCCCCGTATTACACTTGGTGTATCCAAATACAAGCATCAAATAAAAAATCTGTGAAAATTTGGACTCAATTGTTCATTGAAGTTGCAAGAGAGTATTAACAACCAACTGACTGCAATATCACAATGATGTGTAAACGATCGGGACTAGATTCTACGCATCAATCAGTGGTAGTCTTACAACACACACATAGTTGTGTTATTTCAACTCTACGCCCTCATTTCTTCCTCATTTATACAAACCCTCGCCTCAAATAAAAAGTAAGATCTGCATTTTTAGACACGCAAAACCAAAACGCATTTCACTGTACAAATATTTGTATTTTTACAAGTGACAATAAAACATTGTTGATATTAAAGGCACTGCAGCCGATTTCACGAAACGCTAGGATTAATCTCAAGTTAGGACGAATAACCCGCCCTAACTAAGGAATAATCTTATACGGTTGACATGTTACAGTGCAAGGCTGGGACACATCCCAAGTCCTACGCGTACATGTCCTAAGATTAATCCTAAATTAGTAAAATCGACGGCTGGACACCTTTGGTATTGTCAAAGACCAGTATTCTCACTTTGTTCATCCCAACAATATGCAATTAGGCATAAGTAACAATTCTGTGAAAACTTTGACTCAACTGGACATCAAAGTTGCAATCGAGAATAATAAAAAGAAATCACCCTTGTTGCACAAATTTGTGTGCTTTAATTTAAGATGCCTAATAAAGGCTTCAGGCCTGAAGTCTTTTAGTATTTGTAAGCGAGAAATTACCTCTTTCTCAAAAACTACGTTAACACAGTTTAAGGGGGAGCTGTTTCTCACATCGTTTTATACTTTAAACAGCTCTCCATTGCTCGTTACCAGCTAAAGTTTTTATGAACAATTATTTTGAGTAATTACCAACAGTGTCCTGGGGTCGATTTCACAAGGAGTCAGGAAAAGTCCTAGGAGATATTAAAAACTTAAGGCTAGTCCTAAGTTAGGACAAGTAACTCGTCCTGACTCGAGATAAGAGTCAGTCTTAACTCTTTGTGTGAAATCAACCCTAGTGCCTTTAAAGGGAAGGTACACATTTGGTCATTACTCAAAACAAATATTAACTCAAAAACTGACTTGGTAACTAGCATTGGAGAGCTGTTGATAGTATAAAACATCGTGGGAAACGACTCCCTCTGACGTAACGTAGTTTTTGCAAAAGAGGTAATTTCTCACTAAAATATTAAAAGACTTCTAGCTAGAAGTATTTTATTCCTATCTGAAAGCACACAAATTCGTCCAACATGGGTGTTTTTTCTTTCATCATTTTCTCCCAACTTCGATGAACAATTGAGCTCAAATTTTCACAGGTTTGTTTTTTCATACATGTTGAGATACACCAAGTAAGAACACTGGTACACGTATTTGACAATTACCAATAGTGTACCTTCCCTTTAATGAAACCATTTCACTACTTCATGTTATTAATACCAGTTTGAAAGGGCCGGTAAATGTCATTTATCAAAGCCAATCTGCCACAATATTGAATCTACTCCATGCTCCGGTAAAACCAAACCGTACCATCGCTGCTAATTGTTACATCTTGGTTGAACCGGCGCGCAGACTCGACCGCAGACTCGACTATTAAGAACCTATCAGAGGAGTCTACATGTCGCAAATCATAGGCAGACCGACGGCTACTCTCTCAATCTAAATCTAAAATGGATTACCCGTAATACGCCTCTGCGTATGTCGACTGTACTGGTATGAGGAACAAACACTTACTCCGACAGGGGTGATACAGTTAGTACATTGTACACAAGGGGCGATAGTGCTATGATCTACTACAGATATGACTGTGAATACTATTAGGGTCTGATGTGGGCGACGGGCGACTCCAACTCTGTAGGTAGTGTTGTGGGTGACAGATATGACTATGGATTAATTACAACATTAGTCATTGTCAGTCAGAAAACTCAATGCCCCCCAAAAATGTTTATTTCTGACATATGTATTGAACATCAATAAAATGTGTATTTTTTTCCCCCACATATCTCACTTGCGTAATTAGCGAATAAGTCATGCCCCCCCCTTTTATGGATTGTTACCGCCCCCCCCTACCATCGACGTCATGTCGGGAATTCAAACATATCGTCGGCAAAAAGAGTCTGGTCCCTAACTACGCGCACCTAGGTACCAGGCCACACAGTTCACACGTCTCTGCATGCACACAGCGAGGGGGCCCCGACGGCTCGGGTTACCGACATGACGTCACGTCTATGCAAATGAAGGCTCCCTTTTAAGGGCGTAATAAAAAATATAAAAAAATATTTCAGGTTTAAAAAGTCATGTTTAATCGTTTAAATTATTTCAAAAAACACTGCAGCCACTCTTTAAGAAGTAAATAATTGCTGAGTAATTACCTGAGGTTGCCTCCTGATTTGTCTTTGCGGATGCCTTTGATCATCTCCATGTGTGTAATTCTAAACTCCTTGCCTGGGTAGAGGAGTGTTGCAAGAACAGCATGTTTGGAATGTGTGTGTATAACGGCACCGGCATCTGTAAGACAACACCAATTATTTGTTTAACTTTTTTAAAGTTTTAATGCAAGTCTGCCCCAAACCATCAAAATACGTCCTTCAAGAAAAACATAGGACGACTTTCGTCTGGCTAGAACAAATTTTTGGCCGGATATGTCTATAATGTGACCCTAGTACTTAAATACACTGGACACTATTGGTAATTGTCAAAGATCAGTCTTCTAAAATAACAAACCTGTGAAGATTTTAGCTCAATCGGTCGTCAAAGGTGCGAGATAAATAGTGAAAGAAAAAACACCCTTGTCACACAAAGTTGTGTGCTTTCAGATGCTTGATTTCGAGACCTCAAATTCTAATTCTGGGTTCTCAAAATCAAGTTTGTGGAATATTACTTCTTTCTCGAAAACTACATTACTTCAGAGGGAGCCGTTTCTCACAATGTTTTATACTACCAACAGCCCCCCATTACTCATTACCAAGTAAGGTTTTGTGCTAATAATTATTTTGAGTAATTACCAAATAGTGTCCACTGCCTTTAAATTCTGGTAATGAGTTGGGTCAGTCTGTAAACGGGATGAACGTGCTACAAACATACCTGGTCTGTGTGCACCAAACGTCCATTTATCACAAGGCAACGCCCAGTCGGTTTTAAAGGCAGTGGACACTATTGGTAATTACTCAAAAACCTTTCTTGGTGACGAGTAATGGGGAGAGGTTGATGGTATAAAACATTGTGAGAAACGGCTCCCTCTGACGTGCCATAGTTTTTGAGAAAGAAGTAATTTTCCACGCATTTGATTTCGGGACCTCAGATTTAGAACTTGAGGTCTCGAAATCAACCATCTAAACGCACACAACTTCCTGTGACAAGGGTGTTTTCTGTTTTAAATATTATCTTGCAACTTTGATGACCGATTGAGCTCAAATTTTCACAGGTTAGTTATTTTATGCATATGTTGAGATACACCAACTGTGAAGGCTAGTCTTTGACATTTACCAATAGTGTCCACTGCCTTTAAACGGCTGTTTAAGCACTCGTCGCTAAATAGTAAAAATTTTTTACTACAGTATGTGTATTTCCGATTGCACAAGAACTTGTAACAGCTGCAGCAGGGTGTAATGTTGACTATGACATTTAAAGTACAATTTTTAGAATTTCTAAGTAGTGACGACTAATAATAATAATAATAACAACAACAAGTATTTGGAACACTACGCATAGAAAACTACACAGCATTAACAAAAACTGAGCATGCACAACAAACAACTAAATTTCATCAGAAAAGCTTCAATAATTACAAATTCATTTCATGGATGCAAGAGGGCGCTCTTGGCCCCTTTGAAGAAGAAACAAATAGACTTACTTCTGAGCGAGTATGCATTCATAAACAGAGGTGTGCATTGACTTTTCTTTAACTTCTTATGAGCAGGCGGTACAGAGATATCTTCGTCTTCTATCGTGGTCACAAAGAGATCTTCAGGCTACGGGAAAAAAAAAAGAGATATACCAAGTGAGAAGACTGGTCTTTGACAATTACCAA
This sequence comes from Asterias rubens, assembly GCF_902459465.1. NCBI lineage: Eukaryota > Metazoa > Echinodermata > Asteroidea > Forcipulatida > Asteriidae > Asterias > Asterias rubens. The sequence continues at coordinate 7,968,851 of NC_047083.1, read as the reverse complement.
TAGTGTCCACTGTCTTTAAGTTGTAATGATTGGGACTCGAACCCACACTCTGCTGATCCAAAAAACCAGAGCTTGACTTCTCAATGCTCTTAACTGCTCGACCATTAGTTAAATACCCGATTGATTCAAAGCCCAGGTCATGGTTCCAAAAAAGTATCACTCACGGAAATGTAACACGTAATTTGACAACATTTTTGTGCTGTGTTTATTTACTTTGGAGAAACAAATGTTGGACTGGGACAAATATAAAACAAAATATAAACCAAAATGTTGTAAAAAGCTCTATAAATTTACCTGCACTCTCTCTTTTTGGACTCCTGAGGGCGCTATATATATTTCGTTGCTGTTGAGAAAAGAAAATCATCACTTTAAAACATAATACAAAATATCATGATGGTGGTTATCTACATCACTGCCGCACTATCGGGCAAGTGTCCCAGTCCAAGCTAATAGTTTGGGACTGGTCCAAACTACAGGGATGGGACGATTCGTAAGTCGGGCCAGATACCAACACGGCTTTATCTCACATGGAGTGCGCTTTGCAGCCCCAACCACAAACATGTTTTTAACAGCTTAGGTCATTGGCCAGCGTTTTCGCGTGTTTGGTTGAACTGTAGTCGCGAGGCGGTGCAGACCAACCTGTATCCGACTTGTTGATTCCGTTGGGCTTGGTTGGGATCGCCAAAACGCACTTGTACATGTAGTGCTATTTTAAAGTGGTATAGGATTTGAGGCATTGCATGGTGAGGTATCATTATTATATGGTTTACGATAACACCATGAGTGTTCCTGTCGATTCAAGACATGACTCTGCAGTAGTGCAATTAATTACGATCCTGTCACTAGTAGTCCCAGCCAATTTTATATACCTTCTGCCTGGGTAGTAGTTAAAAAGCAGGACAGTTCTTTTCAGAGCTGAGAAGTATCCCGGACATCAAAAAAATCTACTCCGCGGTAATTAATAACAAATTCTTATATAGCGCATTTCACAATAACCGTATCAATGCGCTTTACATTAGTCCCCTGGTCATGGGGCCAATAACATCCCTGTAATGTTTCTCAGCTCCCTTGGGAGTATACAGCCCTGAGCTGCCTGTAAGGCACTTGTGGCTTTTTCATTCACAATATCAACCTCTACCCTCGCAGGTACCCATTTATACCCCTGGGTGAAGAGAAGCAATTATAGTAAAGTGTCTTGCTCAAGGACACAAGTGTCACGACCGGGATTCGAACCCACACTCCGGTGAATCAGCACCAGAACTTGAATTCGATGCTCTTAACCACTCGGCCATGACACTCTACGGTAGTAGAATAAGAAAGACAGTTCTAAGGACAAACTCTACCGGGCAAGTAGATACACGGTGTTAATTTACAGCAAAGAAAATCAAATATTATATTTTAAAGGAACGAGTTGGTCTTTGAAAAGCATTTTAACCATTTTTTGAAAATGCATGTATGGGTAGAAAGATGCTGTAAAAGTAGAATACAATGATTTCGAGGCAAACTTGTGTAGATCATTGTATTCTACTTTTAAAACATCTTTCCAACCATATAAAAAATGGTTACAAACACTTTTTACCGACTCGTCCGAGCCAAGGCAACGTGTTCCTTTAAGTGACTTACCCTTTTCTGATGCTAAGCCCTCCTCCAGTTCCTGTAACCCAACCAAGATGGTAGAAATGAGTCAATAACTCAGGGATGAGATTTCTTGGATGCTCCTAAAAAACACAAATAATAAAAAGTAGCAAGGTTTATTTAAATATAGAAAAAAAATATTCAAAAATTAGTACGGTTTTAAACGATCATTTGACGAGTCACTACTCTTTTATAGACCTTATGCATTGACGTCATCCAGCAGCCATCTTTGAGGTCAAACGGTGACGAAACAATCGAAACGCACATAGATTGGCCAATGAACAACCTCCTTTTGACCTCAATGCGGGGGCGCCGTACTAAAAATGACGTCATGTGCATAAGGTCTGTTGTGTTATTCCCATCTCGCGTGTACAAGACTACGGCTGCACAGTTGCAGGGATACAGAATGCACCACACGCAGCGCTTAGTCCGTAACGTGCATAAACAGCCGAAGCTCTGGTCGTGTTTATATCACCCGTTTAAACACCCCAACGTGATGACTTCTCGACCAATCCAACATACTGAAGAAATATCGTATGTCTAGCTGCTCCGAGTATTTAAGAATTATTTACGCACTCAGCACATAAAAAAACGCAGCCTACTTAGCGCCAATAAGGGGATGAAGAAGAAAAAGAGAAATATTCAGCTTTAAATAATTGATAGGTCACTAGGTGTGTGATTGGTTTTTGTGGGGACAAATAAAATAAAGGGGAAAACCCATGCCATGCAATTTCATTCAATGAAATTGCACTACGTACGAGTTTTACAGACATTTGATTTATAGCACAAGATTGTTTTCGTAGTGTTCATTCATTGTTGTGTTTTTGTGACAGCTGTAAAGCAATACAAAAATCCACAAATACCAGGCAATATTTACCTTTTCATATCGCTGATCCATGATTGAAAGTTTTCGCCAGTTTTGTACCTCAGCTTTTTACCGCCCCCGAGACATCCTGCACCAAAAAGTTAAAGCACTGTACAAATAAATAAACACCCTGTATTCGATTACTTGCCGAATTCCAAATACTAAGAATCGAAATAAAACACGCCTCGATAGAGTCGATAAATGGTCAGAAAGTAATTATAGGAACTTTGAAAGAAGATTTTGTTATCATTTCAAACAGCGAAACGCTACAAATAAATATTGTTTATGGAAACAAAGCTTCAAAAGTTCGTGTTAACTTACAGTTGAACACTTTCACTTGCTTGAACCAACTTTTAGCAGACTAGGTTATTTGCCGAACTCGTCACATTGGTGGCGCTGTTCAGGGCATTTTTTCCAAAATCAAAACCTAACTTTCATGAGCACACCTTGTGGCGAGGAAAGAAAATTGTCCTTTTATTTGAGCCTCTTAAAAATAAATTTCTTTTCCGCTTTCATTTCCTTTCAAACATGATTGGAAAGTCATAAGCTATACTTGCAACCCTCCCCTATCAAAGCTATTAAGCCCCGCCTACATACAAAAAACGGTTGTCCATTTTAACTGACCCGCACCCTACACGTGGTCATGCAGTAATTGGCTGAGTTGGCTGAATTTTTTTTTTAAACGTCGGTTGGAAAACTTTAAAAGCAATATATGCAAAAAAAAAAAAAAAACCTTTTCACACACAAAATTCAATTTCCTGAAAACACAGCAACCGATCATTTGAGGTATTCTGTTATTTGAAAGTTTGCGGGAAAATACTAAATTAATTGGTTAAAACATAGTTAATTCATTTCATTTCAAGACGTTTATTTCCTTTCCAACAGATAGTCAATGTAACAATAACAAAGAAGTCTTGAGAAGAATTTGTAATAATAATAGGCAAAGCCAGAAAATCCCAAGCTCGTGGTAGTCGGAAAAAGGTCCATTACCAGTGGGAAAAACAATTTTTCTTTCCTTCCCCATAAAACAATGGCCTAAAAATCTCATTCCAATCAATAAAAGCTTTTGCAATGTATATTGTGTGAACAAATTTTGACTCAAGCTTGTGCCGAGAACCCAACTCAATTTAATTGTTGTCTACTAGGCTTCAAATTTTACTGCAATAAGGAACAACAAAAGTGTAAATGCGTAAACTTCTTGTTTTTATTATTTTTAATAGACAAACAAATAACTTTTTTGAATTTAAAAATAGACAAATAAACATATGAAAGTACAAAACTATATTAAGTTTAATTTAAAAGTTTTAAAAGGTGCATATGATTAGCTGATGAAAGTGTTAATAGTTATGTTTTGTGCAACATAAAGTTTCAATTATTATAAAAAATAAATGATTATAGATAAATCATTACATATATATACATAAAGGGGCTAGCTAATCAGAATAATCAATCTTTAAAAACGCTGATCTTTTGGGGGAATTTGTTTTGATCCAGTCATCCACCCAAAATTTTGATTTGTAACTTTTGACACGCTATCCTATGAACTGAAAAACACTATGAACTGAAGGACAACGTAATTCAAATTAACAGATATTAGATCACTGCTCCCCCAGTTTGGGGGGGGGGGGAGTTTCAAGTTTTGATCTTGGTTTTTTTTCTTCTTTTTTTCAGTCTACAAAGTCTATACTTTTTGAGAAAACCGCAAAAACTGTCACTGTATTATTTTCATCAAGAATGTCCAACTTTTAGGCCTTCATTGAATAGCAATGTGGCACCAAGTGCATCTCTGGTTGAAGCATTCACAAAATGCACATTACTGAAAAATGTTTGGAGATCAAAATTTATTGACAACATTTTTATAGATTCTTATCAACGAGGGAATTTCAGATAAAATCATTTCACATGATGCTTATTACCATTTCCATCTTTATAACAACAAATAAAAAGAAACAATTTTTTGGGGTCTTTAAAAACAGTGGACACTATAGGTAATTACTCAAAATAATTATGACCATAAAACCTTACTTTGTGACGAGTAATGGTTGATAGTATAGGTTGATAGTATAAAACATTGTGAGAAACGGCTCCCTCACGTAGTTTTCGAGAAAGAAGTTGTTTTCCACGAATTTGATTTCGAGACCTCAGATTTAGAATTGAGGTTTCGAAATCAAGCATCTGAAAGCACACAACTTTGTGTGACAAGGGTGTTTTTCCTTTCATTATTATCTCGCAACTTTGACGACCGTTTGAGCTAAAATCTTCACAGGTTTGTTATTTTATGGCATATGTTGAGTTACACCAAGGGAGGAGACTGGTCTTTGACAATTACCAATAGTGTCCACTGTCTTTCACAAAGTATGGCCCTTACTTTGTCATTTTTAAATAGGTCAGTGGAATGATGCGATACTTGAAACTGGAGAATAAGAATAGCTTTTTAAGATTTTGCAAAGATTGGTGTCAAACTTGACTTTGATTGACACAAAATAAGTTTTTAATGGCAAGAAAAAACTAAAAATAATCTTGCTTGCCAAAACTCTTAAGCCCGGTTCATACTTCCTCCCAATGCGAATGCGATACAAATGTTGACGTCACATATTCGCAACGAATAATTCGCAGCAGTTCAACTTTGCTCAACTCACTTGCGAATATCACTGCGAAAGGAGGGCTGTGACGTCACATTTACGCAAAACTCGCTTCGCATTCACATTTGCAGGAAGTACGAACCGGGCTTTGCACAACACCAAGTGACGGTCTTATAAAAATTGCATTCGAGTTTGTGTGCAAGTTTTTTTATTCCCAAAATAAACTGGGCCCAATTTCATTAAGCTGCTTAATGGTAAGCACATTTCAGCGCTAACTGTAGCAGAAAAATTGGCTAAGGTGTAAGCGTGCTTCATGGATAAGCAAGAAAAGTAGGCGGCCATCTTGCACGTTCACTATGGATTTGCATTGTAACATCATTAATTTTCATGCAGTAAGCACTAATAATTATGTCACAATGTGGAATGCCTTTTTGTGTGCTTACGGTAAGCTGGCTATGAAAGCAGCTCTAAGAAATAAGCCATTTACGAGTTGGATTTGAATATTGTCTGGTACAATGACTTGCTTAGTCACAATGTACCGCTTACATTTGAATTCCTCAGACTATAGAGACAGTTGCTTATCTGAAATGGTTTGGGACAAGCTTTTGCATAGCAACCTCCAGATGAGCAAACCCCGACACCATTGTGCCATTCACATCCATTCAGAATCATGTATGGGTGTTCACTGTCTCTTAATGGATTTGGGTACTTTTTCAAAACGTCTATAGATTTACATTAAACTTACAGGGTTTGAAGATAATGATAGTGGAAAGCTTCCCTTCAAATATTACTTACTGAGGTGCTATAGTTTTTGAGAAATGGGTAAAACAATGTCATGAAAATACTTTTGTAAATGCTTAAAATAATTTTGGTCTCATGAGACCAAAATTATTTTCATGACATTGTTTTACTCATTTCCCAAAAACTACAGCACCTCAGCAGGTAATATTTTCAGGGAAGCTTTCTACTATCATTATCTTCAAACTGTGTGAGTTTAGTGTAAATCTGTGGACATTGTGTTTTTTTTCCTACAAAAAGTACATACACCCTTTAAGCAAAAGCTTGCCCCCAATCATGTCACATAGCAACTGTCTGGACAGTCTGCAATTCAAATTGAAGTGGTAACTTGTGATCAAGCACGTCAAATAAGCCTTAATGAGGTATGGCGGACGTGATAGAACTGACTGTTTGGTTTGGGTGTATACAGACAAGTTTACCCAAACCATAAAGTGTTGTACCATTGTGTCTGCCATACTTCATAAAGGCTTACTAATACCTGGCTCATTGGGCCCAGGTAAAAACACTGAAGTACTTTCCCTTTAAGTTTATGTACTTCTTATGGTTTTGATTGAGGCTGTTAAAGGACAATACGTGAAGGTGCACACAAAAGGCAAAAGTAGAACAAGGTCGTTGATGTCCTCGGAGCGTATTATCTCATGAATCTGATCGGTAGATGCTGAATAGCAACGAAAACCATCACCCTGTTCAGTCAGAAGTTCAACAGCTGCGTTGCTGTAAATAAACAGAAACATTTGGCAATTTAGTTTAAAGCCATTATACACTTTCGGTAAACAGTATTGTCCAAGTCCCACACTTCGTGTATCACAACTTATATATAAAACAACAAACCTGTGAAAATTTAGGCTAAATCGGTCATCGGAGTCGGGTGAAAAAAACGGGAAAACCCACTCTTGTTTCCTCTTGATGTCACATGGCTGTTGCAGCAGCTAATGTTTTTATTTCTTTATTTATTTATTTATTTATTTATTTATTATTGGTTTTTAAAAAAACATCCAAAATTGGCAGCCAGAGGCTGAATTGCGTTTAAAATTACAGAGCATAAGAAAATACTATATTTACTATATGCTATTTTTTAAATTACAGAAAAACATTAAGATATAAAAATATTTATTTAAGTACAAATACAAAATACAAAATCCTGTTTCAAAGATGTTGAGCACAAGTCAACTGACACAAATTATTTGTTGCGAGTTTGTCGACTCCAAAATTCGTAAAGCATTTGTTGATAGGACGTATAGCGGTTGGGCCCATGTGTTGTGTAACACATGAAACAGAACCCAGTGCACTTATCAAAAAGAGAAGGGGTTCGCCCTGGTGTTCCTGGGGTGGACTTCACAAAGAGTTAGGACCAGTTACTCGTCCTGACTTAGGGACTATCCATGCAATTTGTATATCTCCTAGGACTAGTCCTAAGTTAGGACTAGTCCTAAGTTAGGACTAGTCCTAACTCTTTGTGAAATCGACCCCTGGTTTGATTGGCAACTGCCAATAGTTGATAGCAACTGCCAAGGTGCCCTATGCTTAGGTGTGGTGCCCTTTGCAAAGTTCCAATACAAATGTATAATTTCCCCATTGAAGCGCCCCTTACCACTGAAAAAATTGCTATGCTCCTTTCAAGAGCAAAGTTCAAAGTTCAAGGCCAGAGTCAGTACACAAATGTATTTTATTAAAAGCTCTACAGAGTAAGTCAAAAGAAGTTCACCGAGATTTACGATTCAAAAACAAAACAACTGACACTCAAAACCCCAGTGAAGCACAAATTAAATGAGCATTCTTTCCCGCTTATCTGCAGAAAAAAAAGAACGTAACAAATTGACCATCTCTATCAGAGAAGTTATGCCTGTTTTACTTAAAGCACTGATGTTTGTAGCTGTTAATGCTTGACTGAATCTGAATGAGTAAGTAGCAACGGGTTTAAAAAAGTAATTCATTTGTTTTGTAAAGTATTCTGTGGACAGCTTGCAAATTGAGTACCTTTGTAAAAAATAGACATAACTCCTCTTTTAGGAATGATCAATTTCAATCTTTTTCTTAAGCAGGAGAGAGTGCTTGTTAAATATGCTTTACTGAACTTTTGAGTGTCATTTGTTTGTTTTGAAAAACATCACCAATCCCGATCAACTTCTTTATCACTCACCCTGTATAGACCTTTCACACAGTGTGGCCATCTTGATTTTACTCCATTCCAACTCATTGTAACCAAACTGAGGCTGGACGAAATAATAGTCTGGTGCCATGTTTGCGCAATGAATGTTAGCATTCATGGAAACGGGAAACATGACCCAGATGGTGATAGCATGATAAAGGTCTATAGGATTGTTGACTTACTTGCTCATGTCGTCAAACGCTGAGATTTCGCAGGTTACAGTTTGATCACCCTCAGTCACCTGTTCAATGAAATAATCACATGTCGAAACATAGGTGTTAAGTTTGCATCGGGGATAATAAATATTAACTTTGGTTTACCCTTTACACCGATGTGTGGTAGCACTGTATAGACCAATCCAATGAAACAAAATTGGTAGCGCCCTCTATTGAAAAATTACCAACTGCGGTGTCTTTTTGTGCATAATCTAGGTATTGAAGACACCGCAGCAGTGGCGCGCGATGCTCAACACCCGTGCGCCCGGTGCGCGCCTGGATTTGTCTATACTCAGTACTTTCCAAAGATCTGTGAACAAAGTTACAGGCATATTACTTGGTTGGCTTCGAACCCAAGACCTTTGCAGATGTACAGCAGTGTCTTACTGACTAGACCACAGAGATAACCTGGTAGCTAGAGTCAGTTTGAATCCTATAATTTAGCAGTGGGCATGGTGGGTACCGCAATTCGTTGCTCTAGAATAATAAAGGTAGTGGGTTCGAACCCCATTCGAGTAATATGCCTGTGATTTTTTTTCACAAAACTCGGGAAGGTACGGAGTGCTAACACACATCAAGTTAATGGTAAAACAAAGATAAAAGTCCAATAGAAACAGCTTTGCGCTGTAAACCTACACTGTAAAACCACACTGTAAAACGCTATGTAAACATCACGAAATGTAAGTCCAGGTGGGAACGCATGATAGAATTACACCAAAGCCAGTAAGTCAATTTGTGGCGTGTCAAGGCCTAGCGATCAAGAGTACCGATTTCAAGCTTTGGTGTTTTATCAGCAGAGTGTGGGTTCGAGTCCCGGTTGTGACATTTGCTACATAAAGTTGGGGAGGTAGTGCTTTCTGCTCTACAAGCCAGGCTTCTGACGGATGGTACCCAAGTCTACATTCATATGGACTGTAAAGGGGATAACCCTGTTTCAGCCCTAGGAGTAGATGGCAATGGCCCCTGGAAAAAAATAATTGTAGCCCACACCTTGAAGTGGCCGTCACACCTTGTGTGTATGGCGACTAAAAAAAAAATACTTGCACTAATTACGGTTTCCGGTGTTGTGCAGACCTGGACAGTTCCCTTGAAGACTGTCGTCTCCAAGTTAGTGAATGTGGCATGAGAACCCTCAGGTAAGTGGCTGGTACAGGTCCTCCCTAAGACGGTGCACTTAATTGATGAGGAGGTATCAGGTTCTTCCAAGTCAAACTCTCGTCTTGGGCAGGTTTCCATCCATGTGATGGGTGACAGCTGGTTATAAAGAGACATTGCGTTTTAAAACTTTGGTAATACTAAAGACACTGGACACTATTGGTATTTGTCAAAGACCAGTCTTCTCACTTGGTGTATCTCAACATATGCATAAGAGTAACAAACCTGTGAAAATTTGAGCTCAGTTGGTCGTCAAAGTTGAGAGATAATAATGAAAGAAAAAACACCCAAGTGTCACACGAAGTTGAGTGCTTTCAGATGCTTTATTTCAAGACCTCAAAATCTGAGGTCTCAAAATCAAATTCGTGGAAAAATTACTTCTTTCTCGAAAACTACATTACATACTTCAGAGGGAGCCGTTTCTCACAATGTTTTTATACTATCAACCCCTCCCCATTACTCGTTACCAAGTGAGGTTTTATGCTAATAATTATTTTGAGTAATTAACAATAGTGTCCACTGCCTTTAATGCATGGTTTTACCTGCAAGTTCACTATAGTTATTCTTTATTCACACCATGCAAAGCTTCAAACCTCACTAAAAATTACTCACATTTTTTATGACACCCCTGAGAGATAATCTTGTGTTTTTCTCCGCACGATCAGCCTCCGGAACCGTGAGTAATTTCGCTTCATAATAAGCAGCTTCGACTTCTTTCGGTATGTGAAAGGCATAAGTTGTAAAAATCTGTGACAAAACATTGACAAAAAAATATTTAAATAAGGAATAGTCACCGTGGTCCAGTGGTTAGACGGCAGGGTTGTGGGTTCAAATCCTACCAAGCTAACCACTGATTTCACAATGACTAGAATAAGTATTGTTGTCTAGTTACTGAAACACAATTGGATAATATAAGTTATCACACAAGTGCGAGTGAAACACGGGAAAAATATAGCGCATCTGCATCCCATATACAACGAGGCGGAAGGCCGAGTTAGATATGGGGCGCAGACGCGCTATATTTTTTCGTATTCCACGAGCGTGCGTGTGATAACGAATTTAACTTCCAGTCTCACGTGCAACGCGCAAAGTTTAAAATTTCAGTATGTTATTTCGCGACGAACAGCATTCACGCGCACAAAGTTTAGAAGATTTTTTCACTGTCCGTATACGGAGCATGACAAAATGACATTTCACAATATGCACTGTGTAATAAAAACAGAGGAAGTAGGATATAAAACATAGGTTAGTGCTGGGCGAATAGTGAAATTTTGGTATTCGGATACCGCTGGCCAACTATCCGAAATTAACCGGATATTCGAATAGTTTTTTCACCGCTAGAGGGCGCTATTTAAAAAAAAAAAAATGTAATATTAATTTGTTTCCCGCTAGAGGGCGCTGTAACCGCTGTTCGTTTGTGAATGAGATCTTATGGGCGGATTGATATTAGTTTTAGACAGTGTCACTCGATTCATTCATAAAAATAACCGGATTTAATTTATAGATGGCGATTTGCTGTTTCTTTGATCGTGATTGACTTTACATGAAGGAAAACTTTCGTAATCTTTGAACAAATTACGTCAGAAATGTCATTGTTTTAATTCTTCACGAAGGTGAGCATAGTTAAATACTTAATTTATGCTGTTTTATAGAAGTTTCATAAGGATTCAGTCAAAATATTCCTATCATTTGTCGCCCGACGTCCGCGGATATTTGGATATTAATAGAATATCCGGTTACTTGGTTGTAACTACAGAACTATCCGGTTTATAAATAGCTATTCGCGCCCTATGCGGATATCCGGTTAAGAAAAAAAAGGCATTCGCGGTTACGGATAGGAAAACCTATTCGCCATTAACTGGATATTTGAATAATTCGCCCAGGCCTAACAGAGGTCGTAGCATATATGTTTTTATCCCCCTAGTAGTTCGAGCTTCTGATTGGTGGATTAGCACAGACTGGAAGATAACTTTCCATATGGCGCCACCACTTTTTCACTTACTTTTACAAACACAAAAAGGCATCTCATTGAGGTAAATTAGATTCCATATTATTTCATATCAAATGAAAAAGTGGTGACGCCATAGGGAAACTTTTCTGCACAATTTGTTGATTTGAGCAATTCATAATCATGTTAAATCAATGTTTGTATGACACACAACATACAGGACAAAGGGCTTTACGCCCAATCCAAAGGCTGAAGCAGCATGGTTAAGTGTCTTGCTTAAGGACACAGCTGTCGCCACTGAGACTCAAACCCACACTCTGCTGATCAAAAACACCAGAGCTTGAGTCCGGTGTTCTTAACCGCTAGGCCACGACATGCCACAAGAAAGCAAGTAGGTTATGATAATTGTAACGCTCAGGTGAGGGTCGAAGACACAAGCTACGTCGCTGGAGCGTTACAATTCTTGTAACTAGAGTTTATCTTCCAGTTCGCATGGAACCGGAGTGTGTTATCAGACGATAACCTACTCATAGCTTTTATATTGCACTAACTATGCGTAATGAGTGTCAATGCGTCACGCTCCGCATACGGTCAGTGCAAAAAATTACATTCGTAAATTTGACATGCAAAACCAAAACAAAAACATAACCCTAACTTATTGACTTAATGAGGCTGGAAGATAAACTCGTTATCACACTTGCGCCTGTGGAATGCGGAAAAATATGACGCATCTACCTCCAATATCCAAATCGGCCTTCAGCCTCGGTCTCGATGGATATGGGACGCAGAGGCGCCATATTTTTCCGTATTTCACTCGCGCTTGTGTGATGACGTAAGTGTTCATATGGTTACCCTGGTCTCATCTTTCACTATGGTGAACTTGGCGCCGGCGGTAGGTAGTTCGTCCTGGGGGTACCTTAAGAGGTAGTGAGTTCCCCTCCGAAGTCTGGATGTGAAATGCTCCTTGTTCTTTGTTTTTATAATGAGATCAATGATCTCCAGTGATTCACGAAGCGCTTTGGCTTTGAAGACTCGACCACACTGATGCGGTTCCGTCACAACTTTAAACTTGAAATGAGAGAACTGCAATCAAAACAAAACAATTGTTCAGCAACCTTTAAAACTAATACACCTGGGTGAAGGAAGAAAATCGAATGGGACTACTACTTTAGTTTCGCAACTACTACTACTACTTTAGCTTATTAAAGGCAGTGGACACTATTGGTAATTACTCAAAATAATTATCAGATTAAAACCTTACTTGCTAACAAGTAATGGGGAGAGGTTGGTAGTATAAAACATTGTGAGAAACCGCTCCCTCTGAAGTGACGCAGTTTTCGAGAAAGAAGTAATTTTCCACGAATTTGATTTCGTGACCTCAAGTTTAGCATTTGAGGTCTCGAAATCAAGCATCTGAAAGCACACAACTTTGTGTGACAAGGGTGCTTTTTCTTTCATTATTATCTCGCAACTTCGACGACCAATTGAGCTCAAATTTTCACAGGTTTGTTATATTATGCATATGTTGAGAAACGCTGATTGGTTGTTGCCAAGGAAGTGCGACGTTCAAAATCACTAGTTGGCCCCGCTATGGATTATGGATATATTCGGTCAGTCTTTTGGTAAGTTTTTGTCGTTTTTTCTGCCAAATATTTTCATGATGTTGTTTTAAGGGTTCCAGATGACGTTGTCATACAATAAAGATCAACTCCATGTGTTTAGAATGTCTGTCATGATTTTGGAAAGTGGAAAAAAAGGACGAATCTGATCACGAGTCTGGCAAAAACTGGTCAAAACTGCTAGTTACACCGATAATATCAGTCTTGTGTCGTAACCCTCCGGTCTCCGACTGTCGGGAGGATGGAGGGTTACGATTATCGCAACTAGACATCGATACAAAAGTTGTAAGGCAACACCTTTGCTTTAAAGCCATTGGACACTTTCGGTAAACAGTATTGTCCAAAGGCCCACACTTCGTGTATCACAACTTACATATATAAAATAACAAACCTGTGAAAATTTAGGCTCAATCGCATCGGTCATCGAAGGCGGGAGAAAATAACGGGAAAACCCACCCTTGTTCTGCACGTTTCGCCGTGACATCATACATGTGTTTAAAATAAATCTGTAACTCTCGATATTCGAGAATTGATAATTGTTTTCATGTTTTCTCAAAAAGTAAAGCATTTCATGGAATAATATTTCAAGAGAAGTCTTTCACCATTACCCTGTGAGTGTAGTGTAAGTTATTTGTAAATCTGTGAACTTTTAATTTTCCGAAAGTGAAACATGGCTTTAATCAATGAACCAAGGTCCAGCCACATCTGGGCGGGCACAGTGATTATCTTATCAATATCTGGCACAATACCTTCATTGTTACGCGAGAAGAACAGACGAAAATGTCTCATCTCATCAAACCATGGAGGAATTTAATTAGAATCAACCCATCAAACAGACAGAGCATCAACAACCCACACACGCACACAGCTAGATGCAGTGTCCAAAATGACATGTGTTCCGAATTCCGAATAAGCTTTTTGTTCGGAATGCGTATTCGATTTTTCGGTTTTCGAGTAATCGATTAATGTGGGCGTGGACGAAGTTTCCAAGATGGCGGCCTCCATTAGACTTGCCGGTTCCCGTAGCTGTGCTTTAAAGTCAATGTTGTCATCATTGCAATTCAACAAACCAATTCAAAGATGGTGCATCAAAAGGGGACTTTCAAGAAGCAGTTGCTTGGCAGGTACGGTCAGCTTATTTTTGTTAATGTGGCGTTGGCTGCAATCTCTGTGTACGGTAGCCCAATTTCCGGACTAAAATAATAAAAACTACCGCGACAATCCGCATCATAATTCATCAACACACTTTCACTCTTTACTGGCTGGACTCGATGAGAGTATGATGATGCCAGGCTTGTTCATTGAATGATTATTAGAAATTTGGCTTCCGAGACAATTTTAGTTACTGCAGAGTGCAAGAGAATAGGATGGCTCCCAGTTAATTTTCTAAATTCAGAAAGATCTGCGTTGCCTGCCAGTGCCACAACTTTTTCACTCATTTATTTACAAAAAAAAAGTTATATTAAAAAAATTTAAAGTAACATTAATAATAAATTAATACATCATTTATTATTGAATGAAATTGAAGTAATTATTTCATAACTAACGAAAATGTTGGTGGCATACGTATTACAGAAATTTGTACCTAAATTCCTTTCCAGTGTGTCGCTCAGATTTTGTTTGTAAATGAGGTTTGTGTACTCCTACCTAGAACTTTGAGTCATATGACTGAGGTACATTTGCTATCCTCTCAACAAAGACGATAGTGGAACGAACCTCATGTAGTTCTGAGAGTAAGGTTTGTGGTGACGATAGCAGAACGAACCTCATTTATAACGAATCTTCATTTATAAATGTAATATTCGTTTTTTAATGTTGTTTTTAGGAGTAGAAGGAACGAAGCTGTTGATGCCTGCACTGTCGCCTACCATGGAGGAAGGAACAATCCTCAAATGGCTCAAACAAGAAGGTAAAGTTTGTTATACATTTGAAGGTTCAAGGAACATTTTGTTCCCACAGTATCAACAAATAAAAGATTCATTTACCAACATGCCCTGCTTGCTCATAACCCCTGGAATAGACCCTTCCCATGAAATATGTAAATTGCACGTAGCGCGTACGCACTAACGTTTTGGTTGGCAAAATGAGGGAACATCGCACTGTTTTGTAAACTGCTAATGGGTGCGTGACGCAGACGCGATTGCGCGTCTGCTTAGTGCACAACTCTATGGCGTTTGCCAACCAACAGGGTCTGTACGCATGCGTGATGTAATTAGCATATTTCATGGGAAGGGTCCATTGACTCATTGAAATGTGCTAGAATCCAGCACTAGGCCTGTATTTTAATGACTGCCAAACCTTTCAGATCGTTCCAACCACAAGTTTGTTTACACTAAAGCCAGTCTAACCGCATGTCTTTAGTGCATTTGGGAACTGTGCACTTAGCTTGGGCGATATTGATTTTTTTTATTCACAATATATCGCCTACAATATATCGCGATATTCGATATAATCGCGATTAATTAAATTTGACATCATCAGTCTTCAAACTCCAAGTGAAAGTTGTAGAAGAGACAGTCATAGCATAAGAGAGGTGTTCTAATGACCTATTCTTCTGGTTTTACTCCAAACCTATGGGGTGCGAGATGTCTCAGCTAGAAAATTACACCACGATATTTAATCGATATCGATTATCGCGATATATCGCGATATATCGATATTTCGATTAAAACCAAATTCATCCGATATCGAAATCGTTTCCAAATTAATATCGCGATATTCGATAATATCGTGATATCGCCCAAGCTTAGAAACCGATCAGAATTTGATAGTTATTAAACCCATATTGTGTTTACAATAAATATTGATCTTTTTTCCCCCCACTACATTGGTTTGTGTGCTCTTTTCTATAGGTGATGCAATTGCTGCTGGTGACGCGTTGTGTGAGATCGAGACAGATAAAGCAACACTCACATTGGATGCTGATGATGATGGAATTCTTGCTAAGATACTGGTAAAGCTATCTCTTGTTTTCCAGTTTGAATAACACTGTAAAGAATAATAAAAGGTATCATTATAAAGCGTGTTTATAACAAAAACTAGACACTTACCAGAATAAGATGAAAAACAAAATACAAAGATGAGGGTCGCAGAACAAAACTGTTTAAAGGCAGTGGACACTGTTGGTAATTACTCAAAATATTTATTAGCATAAAACCTTACTTGGTAACAAGTAATGGGGAGAGGTTGGTAGTATAAAAAAATTGTGAGAAACGGCTCCCTCTGAAGTGGAGTAGTTTTCGAGAAAGAAGTAATTTTCCACGAATTTGATTTCGAGACCTCAGATTTAGAATTTGAGGTCTCGAAATCAAGCATCTGAACGCACACATCTTCGTGTGACAAGGGTGCTTTTTCTTTCATTGTTATCTCGCAACTTCGATGACTGATTGAGCTCAAATTTTCACAGGTTTGTTATATTTTGCATATGTTGAGATACAGCAAGTGAGAAGTCTGGTCTTTGACAATTACCAATAGTGTCCAGTGTCTTTAAAGGTGTTTCTCTTAAAACTGACGATAGAAGGAGCATTGATGGGGATAGAGTTCAACAGTTTGGGACCAGCTATAAAAAAGGATCTGTTTGAGAGATTTTGAACCATTAGAAAAAGACGGAAGAAGTTAATCACCAGAAGGCAAAGTATAATGCCATTACAGACAAAGTATAATCTTAGGTTATGGAACCGTTTGATTGGTTTAATCTTATATAAATGAAGATATATACATATTTAAACTAGTTAGTGAAAATTTCATTTCAAAAGTCACGTTTTTTTAAGATATCGCCGGAAAATCTAGAGCTTTTTTCCTTCTACATCTACATCTATGATAATACTTGTCAAAGCCTTTTCAGCATCTAGACAAGGTGAGAAGTCAATGAAGAAATTTCAGTTTTAGAAGTGGGCGGAAAACCCCAGAGAATTGCTCCAGGGAAAACCCACAAAGTCAAGTAGGGACTGAAAACCCCAATCCACATAGAGCCCATCACAGAGATGGAAGGCGAGGCAAGACACCATACCTGACTTCCCTCCTTTTCATCTTTTTCTTCATAAATAATTTATGTTTACTAAAAAAAATACAAGTTTTGAAGACAAAAAACATCCATACTTATTTTTACAGGTACCGGAGGGCACTTCAGGTGTCAAAATCAGCTCAATGATAGCTCTTCTAGTTGCAGAGGGGGAAGACCACACAGCTGTTGAAATGCCAGGGGAGACTGAAACACCCAAGCAGGCAGAAACGGTTGCTGATGGGCCGATAGAGGGGGTGTCAGAAACAACTCAATTTTCAAGCATGAGACATTCAGTTGGAAAGGATGGGTAGGTGTAATCACTTGACTTTACAGTACCCATGACTAGGCTTCCAAACGAGTCGTTCGTCTGAGTTTCACTGCGCATGTACATTGCTTGTCAGTAGTCTACTTAAATGTGCGCCCTCGAACTTGCTCTAGAATGATACAGGGAGACATGAAAAGTGAATTTTTTTAAAGAGAAATGATGTCTGCATATTCAAAATTTATCTAATTTATTATATATAAAAAAAATGCTAATGCCCTTATAAAGTCAATGAAAACTACAGTCCGACTAAATACAAATTAATTAACCAGTTGAAGCAAGGGACTATGGTTTACAAGGTGCTGTGGTGCAGCTGCAGCCAATCAGACAAAGTACACCGGGGCAAACCCCTTCTCTTTTCGATGCACTGGGTTCTTTTAGGTGCAGTACACAACACATGGGACCAACGGCTTTATGTCCCATCGGAAGGACTAAGCATCATGGTTAAAGGCAGTGGACACTATTGGTGATTACTCAAAATAATTATGAGCATAAAACCTTTCTTGGTGATGAGTAATGGGGAGAGGTTGATGGTATAAAACATTGTGAGAAACGGCTCCCTCTGAAGTGCCATAGTTTTCGAGAAAGAAGTAATTTTCCACGAATTTGATTTTGAGACCTCAGATTTAGAACTGGAGGTCTCGAAATCAACCATATAAACGCACACAACTTCGTGTGACAAGGGGGTTTTTTCTTTCATCACTATCTCGCAACTTCGGCACGATTGAGCTCAAATTTTCACAGGTTAGTTATTTTATGCATATGTTGAGATACACCAACTGTGAAGGGTAGTCTTTGACAATTACCAATAGTGTCCACTTTCTTTAATTGTCTTGCTTATGGACACGGGTTTCACAACTTGGGACTTTAGATTCCAACCAAGAGAGGACTGACCAATACTGTACTTTGTTTTCTGTTATTAACAGAGGTGTCTTGTCACCTGCAGTAAGGCAGCTGTTAGACAGACATCATCTTTCTGCCGATGACATACCGACCTCTGGACCTCATGGAAGACTACTCAAAGGGTACGAGTAAAGTAATAAGAATACTAAAAACTAGACATTTGGTGTTTGTTCCGTGTTGTTTTGCTTTGATAAAACCCTTGATCTTTGACAAACCCTTTTTGTTTCACGTAAGTGAGCCTAAAAATCTAAACGTGGTCTTCATTCTGGTACTGAATCAACAGGAAATTGTGGACCAAAAATAAAGGTCAACATGGGGTCATGGTAACCCTTGTCTAAACTTTAAAGCCATTGGACCCTTTCGGTACAGAAAAAAAAAAAAAAAGTTCACAGATTTACAAATAATTTACAGGGTTTACAGAAGGTAATGGTGAAAGACTTCTCTTGAAATATTAGTCCATGAAATGCTTTACTTTTTGAGAAAACGGTAAAACAATATAAATTCTCGTTAGCGAGAATTACGGATTTATTTTAAACACATGTCATGACACGGCGAAACGCGCGGAAACAAGAGTGGGTTTTCCCGTTATTTTCTCCCAACTCCGATGACCGATTGAGCCTAAATTTTCACAGGTTTGTTGTTTTATATATAAGTTGTGATACACGAAGTGTGGAACTTGGACAATACTGTTTACCGAAAGTGTATAATGGCTTTAAAGGGTTTATAACTGAAAACAAAATTGAAAGTTGGGTGTGCAGTTCTTGAGATATAGTCATACTTCCGGTTGACCTGGAAGTAAAGCTGGGTTACAGTAAGTGGTTAATAACACCCGAACGAAGAGCGTCTCAAAGCGCTTCTAACATTATTACCCCTGGTCACTGAACCATTTAATTCATTCCTTGAACCATCTCAGCTCCCTGGGGAGTATACAGCCTGTGCAACAAATACCCGCTACTAAGCTAAAAATACATCAACATGGTTTTTTTTAAGACAGTTTATTAATGTGCTACTTTTTGCCTTTTAATATACAGTGACGTATTGAAGTTCATCCAGGAGGGAGGGGCAAAGACAGCGCCCTCTATAGACACAACCAAGCCAACCCCAGTACAAGAACCAGTACCCGTCTCTAAGCCAAAGGTTATGCCATTACCCACCAATTACCAACAACAGGTGCGTAAGCAGGAAATATCGCTTAACATTTTTCCGCTAAGCAGAAATGAGCAGGATACCAGTCATAAACTGACGTTTGACAAAGTAATTTGGCTGGAAACCTTATTCTAGTTAGCAAAATTTTGTTATGCTTAGCTACTTTTTGTGCTTAAGCTGCAAGGGGATGAAACAAGGGGAAATGGGGTTGCAGCAAAAAGGATTTTCAGATGTTTCTTCAGTTCAAAGTGGTATCAACTTAACATTTCATATGTATTTAATCTTCTTGAGTCTGTAACAACTCGTACAATTGTTGTCCACAGCCCACTTCACATGACAACCCAAAACTATTGACCATCGTTTTGGGCGCCAGTTGTCTGTCCTTTTGGGCGCCAGTTTTTTCCAGTAGTTCCGACTGTGTATTATTGATGTTATTAAGACCAATTCAGAACTGACTCCGCGGCAGTACAGTTAATTACGATCCTATAAGCTAAAGTAGTAGTCCAGTCTGTTTTCTATACCATCCGCACTGGTAATAGTTAAAAGCAGGACAGTTCTTTTCAGAACTGAGAAGTCTCCCGAACCTCCGATTATCTACTCCGCGGCAGTAGAATAAAAGAAAGACAGTTCTCTAAGAACAAACTCTACCTGGCAAGTAGATACACACATGGTGTTACCGCAGACCAAATATACATTGATATTATTGTTGTTTAATAATCATTGCAGGAAACTTACACAGACATCGACCTGTCTAGCATCAGGAAAGTCATAGCCAAGAGGTTGACCGAGTCTAAGGTTAGTTTGGTTGGATAAACTAGTAATCTTTTTTTTATATCACGCTTAACACACGAAGGGCTTCTGAAAGCACTTTCGTCATTATTACCCCTGGTCACTGGGCCATTAATCATTATTACCCCTGGTCACTGGGCCATTAATCATTATTACCCCTGGTCACTGGGCCATTAATCATTATTACCCCTGGTCACTGGGCCATTAATCATTATTACCCCTGGTCACTGGGCCATTAATCATTATTACCCCTGGTCACTGGGCCATTAATCATTATTACCCCTGGTCACTGGGCCATTAATCATTATTACCCCTGGTCACTGGGCCATTAATCATTATTACCCCTGGTCACTGGGCCATTAATCATTATTACCCCTGGTCACTGGGCCATTAATCATTATTACCCCTGGTCACTGGGCCATTATTAGTTCATTCTTTAAACCATCTCAGCTCCCTGGGCTGCAACAAATGTACGCTACTAAAGATAAATCAATCACAAGAACCATCTCTGCCCTCACAGGTACCCATTTACCCCTGGGTGGAGAGAAGCAATTATATGTGTCTTACTCAGGGACACAAGTGTCATGACTGGGACTCGACCCACACTCTGCTGATCAGAAGCACCGGAGCTTAAGTTTAGTGGTCTTATCCGTTTAGTGCTTTTATCGCTCAGCCACGACACCTGAATGGAGATTTTGGGGTCAAGAGTAGTGTTTGTCTAAACAGTTAATAGAGAGGTTTCGCAAGGGATACTTTGAGTGTTCTCGTGATGCGTTTCCACGACTATCTTTTTTTTTTTCACACACGTTAGCAACGGATACAGGAGCTCATACACGTCATAGAAAAAAACGGATACCGTTTGCAGACTTTTAGTTGTCTTTTTGTCCCAGATCAAAAACATTTTCCACAGTCCCCAGAATTGCTTTCACTGGTATCGTGCTTGATGTGGATAGAAAATTGTTAGTCATTTGCAAGCAAAATGATGAGAAAATGCAGTGTATAAAACACAGGGTCTCTATCGGTCAGATCGGTCATGCTTGTCGGAAAAACACTCATGATGAATTTGAGCGCCCTCAAGTGACACATACCTATATTTTGCAAAACAAATTCCAACACGCGGCTGACGTGTACGGATACGGTTACCATATCCGTATTTGTATACACAGGCTTGTGAAACCTCTCTAATATTTGCCTGAAATTGTTCTAGTGAAAAAGTACTCTTTCTTTGAGAGATCTAAAAGTATTTTGGCTTACTTTACTTGTGCAGAGAACTATTCCACACAGCTATGCCAGCGCTGAGTGCAACATTGACAAGATTATGAGTCTAAGGAAAGATCTTAAGAAGGACGGAGTTAAAGTCTCTGTTAATGACTTCATCATCAAAGCAGCTGCCGTAGCTCTTAAGGTATGGACTGACTTTGTTATTTTTATGTCAAGGCTCCTAGAGCAAGCTAGCTGAAACGTTGAGACCAATTCAGAACTGACTCCGCGGCAGTACAGTTAATTACAATCCTATAAGCTAAAGTAGTAGTCCAGTCTATTTTCTATACCATCCGCCCAGGTAATAGTTAATAAGCAGGACAGTTCTTTTCAGAACTGAGAAGTCTCCCGAACCCCCGATTATCTACTCCGCGGCAGTAAATAAAGCAAGGAACATCATGGACCAAAACTACAAGAAATAGAAATGAATGGTGTTATTATAACATGGATACATAAATAACCTCACATCTGTGGCTTTTTTTACAGGAAATGCCCGATGTAAATGCTTCCTGGTCTGGAACGGAAGCTAAGAAGTTATCAGATATTGATATATCAGTTGCCGTGGCAACAGATAAAGGTCTGATCACGCCCATCGTTAAGAACGCTATCGGCAAAGGATTGGTTGAAATCTCAGCGAATGTGAAGGTAAGATTCAGAGTCACTCACCTTTGACCTTGCTATCGGGATAGACCTTTTTTCTTGGGAGACTCTGGAGTTCAAATAAGCACTTGTCCTGTTGTTTCTTTATCTTTGAGTATAGATAAAATACTGGAGGGACTTCTTTTCATGGCGTGTCGTGCCCGAGCGGAAAAGAGCACTGCACTCAAGCTCTTGTGTTACTGATCAGCAGAGTGTGGGTTCGAGTCCCAGTAGTGACCTTTGTTTCATTAAGCGAGACACTTGACCATTATCGCTTAGGATGGGTTGAAAGCCGTAGGTAGCACGGTATACTGTATACTGTGAAAACAAATCACAGGCATATTACTCGGTGAGATTCGAACGCACGACCTTTCAAATTCTAGTGCAGTGTCTTACCAACAGTGTTGTAGCCACGGTGGGCGGTGCTGGGCGGGCCTGCCCAGGACTCACAATTTTTGCCCAGCACTCTGAGCAAAATACATTATGCCGCCCAGCACAGATTTCAAATATTGTCCACTTTGCATTGGTCTGAGACAAAGCTAATGATAAGAAGTGAGAAAGAACACAATCCAATAGCCATTCAACTATTGGATGGCCCCATAACACGAACAGTTTGGGAACCTGGCCCCACTTCAGCAATAATGGCCCCCTTAATTAAACGTGAACAATTTTGTTGATCTCCTTGCCCTCAGTAGACTTCCAACAAAATTTGATTCACTGCCCACCACTAAAATTGCTTACCAACTAGACCACTGAAAATGCCCAGTAGCTAGAGGCAGATCATTATTATTATATAATTTAGATACATGTATGATGAAGTATGATCACATCACACCAATACTTCATCATCTTCACTGGCTCCCCGTACATTTCAGAATTCGGTTCAAAATCATCCTTCTCACGTTTAAGTCTCTTCATCAACTCGTCCCTATCTACATCCGGGACATTCTACATCTTCGTAATGTCTGGCCTGGTCTACGGTCATCGACTCTCACACTCCACGCACCCATATCCCGCCTCGCTAGCTATGGAGACGGAGCTTTCTACAGCATTGCACCTCGTCTTTGGAACTCACTGCCGCTTGCCCTCAGAAGTAATCCCTCAATCTTCAAACGGCAGCTCAAAACACACCTCTTCAAACAGTTATCTTAATCATGGACTCTTGACTTTCGGAACCGGCGCCCTTGAATGGCATTTTCTTTGTCAGATTCTGTGCGCTTTATAAGTGCTGTATATTATTATTAACGTACAGAAGTTGATTCCACTGTTTTGTTTGTACTTGGTATAGGATCTAGCAGCTAGAGCGAGAGAGGGCAAACTACAACTCAACGAGTTTCAAGGAGGCTCCTTCAGGTAAGTTTCTTAGCTCTGCAGGAAACATTAATAACGGATCTACAGTCTTAAAGGCAGTGGACACTATTGGTAATTACTCAAAATAATTATTGGCATAAAACCTTTCTTGGTGAAGAGTAATGGGGAGAGGTTGATGGTATAAAACATTGTGAGAAACGGCTCCCTCTGAAGTAATTTTCAACGAATTTGATTTCGAGACCTCAGATTTACAACTTGAGGTCTCGAAATCAACCATCTAAACGCACACAACTTCGTGTGACAATGGTTATTTTTCTTTCATTATTATCTCGCAACTTCGATGACCGATTCAGCTCAAATTTTCACAGGTTCGTTATTTTATGTATATGTTGACATACGCCAACTGCGAAGGCTAGTCTTTGACAATTACCAAAAGGCAGTGGCGAATCTCAAAAAAATATCAGCATGAAAACTTACTTGGTAACGAGCAATGACGAGCTGTTGATAGTATCAAACATTGTGAGAAACGGCTTCCTCTGAAGTAAGGTTGTTTTCGAGACAGAAGTAATTTCTCACTCAAATATTAAAATCTGACACATGTCTGATAAAAGACTTCAGGCCTGAAGCCTTGTTAGTGCATCTGAAAGCACACAAAGTTTGTTTACTGATTCTGTCATTCAATCTGATTGATTTTGTGTTCTCATTTCATTGCCGTATTACGTATCTAAATTGATTTTGTCTTTTTTCTTTCATATGCATTTGTGTTTTATTTATTTTTTATAAGTTCATATATCTTAATTTGGCCTCTTGCTGCCATGCGGTTTTATATAAAAAAAAACATTTCAATGAAATTCAATTTAAAAAAAAAAATCTGCATTTTGTTAATTTCTTGTAATGTGCAGTAGAGCGGTTTATTAATGTAGGTGTTACGCAATATAAATGTCAATAAATTATTATTAATATTATGTCAATCCTTACTCAACTTTCTTTTTTTTTTGACAGTATATCCAATCTGGGCATGTTTGGGATCAGCGAATTCAGCGCCGTCATAAACCCACCGCAAGCCTGCATCCTCGCTATTGGTTCAGCTCGTATGACCCTCAACCAATCAATGAAGCCACAGGCTATGACAACAGTCATGCTCTCTAGCGACGGGCGGGTCGTCAATGACGCACTCGCTGCAACGTTTCTTCAATCCTTTAAGAAAAATATGGAAAACCCACTTAGACTGGGTATCTTATGATTTAAAAGAATGTACTGCAATAGAATAAATCTGTATTATAGAGAAGTAACTTTAAAAAGTGTTGGTTTCAGGGGTCAATTTCACAAAGAGTTATGACTAGTCCTAACTTGGACTAGTCCTTGGTCCTAACTTAGGACTAGTCCTAGGAGATATTAAAAACCTAAGTTAGGATGAGTAACTCGTCTTAACTCGAGACAAGACTAGTCTTAACTCTTTGTGTAAACCACCCCTGGTTTGCAGAGATTTTTTTATGTCTGGAAATTTATAGGATGATTGTGTATCAAACATTCAGAATACACAAATGAATTTAAAATAAATTTTCAATAAATTTTAATTTATTTTTGGTTTCTGCTACTTTTGAGTAAAGAGCAATGAATGATTTGTTTTTTTTATGATAAAAGTTTGCAAAGTAGTTACACCATTGACACATCCAGTTAATGTGTTATTTTAGCACATTAGGTAAATTACCCATAAACCAAAATCTCTACTATTGGTAATTTTCAAAGACCAGTCTTCTCACGAGTTGTATTCTCAAGATATGCATAACATAACAAACCTGTGAAAATTTGAGCTCAATTGGTTATCAAAGTCGTGAGATAATAATGAAAGAAAAAACACCCTTGTCACACAAAGGTGCGCTTTCAGATGCTTGATTTCGAGACCTCAAAATCTAATTCTGAGGTCTCAAAATCTAATTTGTGGAAAATTAGTTCTTCCTCGAAAACTACGTCCCTTCAGAGGGAGCCGTTTCTCACACTGTTTTATACTATGAACAGCTCTCCATTAATCGTTAAGTTTTATGCTAATAATTATTTTGAGTAATTACCAATAGTGTCCACTGCCTGTAGTTGGCGATGTAGTGCAGTAGATAATAAATTATTATTTATGTTTTACCCTTACACGGACGTGTAGACTTGTGGACAAGTCGTTAACGGTCTGTCGCGGTGATAGTTGAGTCATGGTGGAGTGATGTAATGATTCAGGTTTCTGCGATCAAATACTGTTCTCGCAAGATCACTGCTCTCGCACGAAGCTGCTGGCTGCCGACTACCCCCCCCCCCCATTAACTACACAGGGCGAGAGCAGTAGTCTCGTTGGGGCCAGCAGTCTCACGAGAATATCTTCAGTGTTGCAGAAATCGCGGAGAGAGACAGAACACTATCACCGTGACAGACATTTGACGATTTGTCCCCAAGTCTAACCGATGTGTGGCGCTTCTTGAGACTGTGGCGTCATAGGCAAGGGGTCTAAAGTGTTGTTTTCAAATGCTTGACTACAGTGTTTGTATCATAAGAATAAAGTATATGGATTGAATACGGAAGGTTTCAAGACTATAATTTGAGTGACGACCCTGAATTTTATCATTTTCCCAAATTTGAGAGAAAAAAAACCCTGCCTATTTATATACAAGAAGACCTACATGTAAGCATAAACATGTAGTGTGTGGCAAGTCAGTCTGCTTCTCTCACTTGCTTGACTCTCGAGCACCTAGCGAGTATTGTTTTTACACCTTTGGTACTATCATTACATTAAAGGCACTGAGCCGATTTCAATAAACTCTAAGATTAATCCTATCTCGAGTTAGGACGAGGACGAGTAACCCATCCTAACTTAGGATGGGTTCTATGCGTCCTAACGTCTATGGATACGGAATTTAACTCATCCTAAGTCCTAATATCCTAACTTAGGACGAGTAGGTCAAACGTGGGTTCAGTGCGTCCTAACGTCTATGGATACGGAATGTCCTAAGTTAAGAGGACGGGAATTTGCATAACTCTTATTACTAACTTAGGATGGGTTCAATGCATCCTAACGTCTATGGATACGGAACTTAACTCATCCAAAGTCCTTCGATTAATCCTAAGTTAGGAGGAGTTTGGTGAAATCGATGGCTGGCACCTTTGGTAATTGTCAAAGACCAGTATTCTCACTTGGTGTATCCCAACATCTGCATAAAATATCAAATCTGTGAAAATTTTTGCTCCATTGGTCATCGAAGTTTCAAGAGAAAAATGAGAGAAAAAAACAGATGCCTAAAACAGACTTCAGGCTTGAAGTCTTTTAATGATTGAGTGAGAAATTACCTCTCTCAACAAAAACTATTTTACTTCAGAGGGAGTCGTTTCTCACAATGTTTTATACTCTCAACAGCTCTTCATTGCTCGTTACCAAGTAAGTTTTTATGCTTACATTCTAAAATACATCGGTGCAAGTAATGTGGACAAAATTTGATAAAAGTGCTAGACTAATATAAGGCCCTAGACATTATGATTTTGTTTACCAAACTGTACAAGAGCAGGGTCTTCAAATTTAAGCTATATTTTATTGGTACGCTTTCTAATAAATAAAGTAAAATTATCAAAATTGCATCTCTGCTTTTGGACCAACAATACCTTTGGAAAACTTTCTGTATCCTCCCACCACTTTTTACACAAAGGAAATAAAATGCATTGATACGGCTATTGTAAAATGCGCCATAAGACCTATTATTATTAAATCTCATTTAGGTAAAATAGGTACAACTTGCGTTTGTATTTTATTTCAAAACAAATGAAAAAGTGGTGGCAGGATACGGAAACTTTTCCACTTCTTTAAACCTAAAAATGCTTTTACCAAGTGCCTGATAATTAATGGAACACACTACTAAAATCCAAAAGGTTTTCTCCATAAACATAATTAAAAAGAACTTGCGATCTGCCGAGCTCAGCTCTCCTCTGTGCCTCACCAGCTCCAATACATCTGTGCCGCACCATGCAAGGAAGAACTCTGACTGCCTATCTCCACTGCACACACCTCACCCCTCTGACTTCATAACTGGTACTCTGCACATAGATTCACTTTCTCCCCTTCATATCCCATACTACCACTCTGTTCACTAATGTACACCAGTGACAATCCCAAGACATTCCTGAAGGGACTACGCCCCACAGAACAAAAGAGACTGACCCTAACAATGCCTTTGTACTTATATTGCAAGTACTACTGCTGCACAGTAGCACTTGCACACCTGCCCAAACTATGTACAACAAAGTAACTACTGCACAGTAGCAATTTGCACTAGCAATTATTTAACAGTAAGCAAATCATGGCAAAAAAATAACAATTTCAACCCAGTCTAGCTGTGACAACTACATATATATACATATATAGTTGACGCTACTCGGGCCGAACTCGGCTCGAGACAATTGGGTTTGTCCAATGTTAGAAATTCGTCTCTGCCATCCAGGCCAATCCAGGGCGGTATGACAGCTTGAACAGCTTGATCGTGTTGTAGGCCGATGGCGTTGAGGTCGGCTATAAGCTGTGATATGTAGGTGCAGCAAGGCTTCCGCCCTGTCGAAAGGGTTCAGATGGCTGGTTTACAACTACATGTAAAAGTACCACCCAATACTACAATCAGTGAGTCGTACTTCTGAATCTGAATACATATTCTCAACGCTCTAATTAGAACCTACCGAGAAGACAAGATGGTGAAGAAGTTTAAGTTTTAGATGAGGGAGGAAAACCCCAGAGAATTATTCCAGTGAAAACCCACGCAGTCTAGTAGGGACTGAAAACCCAATCCACAAAGTTCCCCCAGTGGGATTCAAGCCAGGGTCCTAAAGGGGGAAGGCGAGGCAAGACACCACTACACCAACCTGACCACCCTGTTCAACATGTAAGACAACGACAATGCTCTTCTCTACAGTCTTCCTAACAACCAGATTTCCCGACTTCAACGGCTCCAAAATACTGCTGCCTGCATTGTGACACTGTCTAGAAAATCCTGTTCTATCACCCCCATTCTGAAACAACTACACTGGCTCCCTATCTCTCAACGAATCATCTTCAAGCTGATGCTCATTGTCCACAAAGCTCTAAACAGCAAGGCTCCCCACTATATTTCTGAACTGCTTCAAGTTTACACTCCATCAAGGAATCTTTGATCAAGTTCCATGCTTCTCCTCATTGAACCCAAGTCTCGACACTCATGGGGTGACAGGTCCTTTTCTTCAGCCGCGCCACGCATCTGGAACTCTCTACCACTTAATCTTCGATCTTGTGTTTGTACCGCAAAATTCAAGTCTCTTCTCAAAACTTATCTTATGTCACAGGTTTTTAATGACTAATTTTGTTGTGTCTGTTTTTTCTTTGTGTTGTGTTTAGTTTTTTGTTTTGTTTTTGGTTTTACTGCGCCTTGAACACCCAGCCGGGTGGATATGTGCGCATTACAAGTCTTATTATTATTATTATTATGACATCATAAAGGCATTTTCTTGGAGTTGGACCCCTGGGGAATCAGTAGTGGGGATAGAAAGTCCCCCCTCCCCCCAATAAACCTTTTCCTGTGCCTTTTGTGCCTTTAGGCCATTACACAGTGCTCAACAAACAACGGAGACTAAATAGTGTAGTGATCACATTCATGCTTTGCAAATGTTTGCCTCCTCTCCTCTACTCTACTTATACCTAATTGTGGTGCAATCCAAACAGTGTACTATATCAGGGTGTCATAGCTGAGCCGAAGGGCGTCTCAAAGCACTTCCAACATTATTAGCCCTGCCGTCTATTTCACAAAACTCTTCCTAACTTCAGACTAATCTTAGGACTTAGGACGAGTCAGAACCCTGCACTGTAGCACGCTCTTTGTGTAATCGACGGCAGGTCACAACTCCCTGGGAAGTATACAGGTACCCATTTCCCCTTGGGTGGATAGTTATAAAGTGTCTTGCTCAGTGACACAAGTGTCACAACCAAGACTCGAACCAACACTCTGCTGAACAGAAACACCACAGCTTGAGTAAGCGTAACCCATAGCAGTTAATATTTCCATTCTACTCGAGTCTCAAAAAAATAGCATACATTTCAAAAAGCTTTTGATAGCAAAGCATATTTAATAAAGCTTTTATTATTTCGATACTTGTTTCATTATCAAGGACCCGTACAACCAATGATGCACATTATAAGCATTTATGGCACAACTTTATCAACTGGACCAATTTCATAGAACTGCAAAAGTAGCCAGGCCAAAAATAATAATAGTCGCTTTTTATATAGCCCTTTATACACCATCTCAAAGCGCTTCCACATTATTACCCTGGTCACCGGGCCTTAAATCATTCCTCAAACCATCTCAGCTCCCTGGGGAGTATACAGCCTGTGCGGCCAAATATGTATCGCACTATAAGCTAATCAATCACAAGAACCAACTCTGCCCTCACAGGTACCCATTTACCCCTGGGTGGAGAGAAGCAACTATAGTCAAGTGTCTTGCTCAAGGACACAAGTGTCGAGATCGGGATTCAAACCCACACTCTCTCGATGATTACTAAACTAAGCTTACCAGCCAAAACACCATTTTATATAATTTGTTTGCAAGTAGGGGATATTGCACACTTTTGCTCAAAGGCACTGGACAATATTGGTAATTAGGCCTACTCAAAAGAAATATATAGCACACAAATTTGCTTGTTAACAGGCAATGGAGAGCTGTTGATGGTATAAACAATTGTGAGAAATGGTTCTCAATGAAGTAACAGAGTTTTTTAGAAAGAGGTAATTTCTCACTCACTGAGAATACTGGTCTTTGACAATTACCAAAGGTGTCCAGTGCCTGAATCTTAATATCATTATTTGTTAAGCAATATTGTCTATTTAGTGCTGTTATCCTGTTTTGTTCTGTAATCTTGTAACGGGCACATCCGCCACAAGCCTCGGCTTTTAGGATGATGCCTCCATGTGATGTGAATGTGGAAATAAATGTTTTATTGATTGATTGATTGATTGATTGATTGTTTGCCAAAGCAGCTCCATGAAATTGGCTCCAAGTTATGAATTTATTTTTTTCATGCATGATGCAAAATTACCATCAGAGACTTAACTTGAAAATCGTAAATAAAATAATCTATATTGCGCGGCAAATTTCCCTGTTACTTATATCATATACATGTAATGCTGTCAAGTTTTAATTTATAATGCACCGCTCGTCACCTTCTTACTCTGAACATAAAAATTAAGCCAAATTATAAATATTTTGATCTCTTAAAGATTCATAGAAAAATTAAGTTCGAAAGGCAAAAGATGACAGGAAAAAGAAAGAAATATATAACACGTACATTGATATTCGTTTCTAAAGATCTATGAAAAAATTAAGTGCAAAGGCAAAAAATATCAGGACAAACAAAGAAATTTAAGTATATTGATATGTGAAATCGTAAAGTATTCCATGATTAAATACATAAAGTTAAATTCAAAATAAATGCCATGCGCTTTAAATTGTAAATAGACCGATCCATTAGGCTCCGCCCACGACGCACGTGTGAGCAAGAACATGTGAGCCTCTCCAATGCCTTTCTGCACAATCTGTTGCGCGCGCCAAGCATATCGGACCTTACACACAAACAATGCCAGCTTTGGAGCCGAAAATAGCAGACTTTGGGCGCGAAGCAGATATGCACACATGACATAATAATTTACCAACAGGATAGTATTAGTACATGTAGATGTTAAATTTGCATCGGGGATAAAGGCAATTAATTTGGTTTTACCCTATACAGAATGTGTAAGCACTGTATACTCGGTACTTAGCCGAGTTCTGCGAAAACAAACCACAGGCTCGGGTTGGATTCGAACCCACGACCTATGCATCTAGAGCAGTGTCTTACCAACTAGACCTGTCAAGATTGCCCGGTAGCTAGATGCAGCTCGAATCTTACATTATAGCAGCGGGTACAGCAATGATTTAAAGGCAGTGGACACTATTGGTAATTACTCAAAATAATTATTAGCATAAAACCTTTCTTGGTAACGAGTAACGTGGAGAGGTTGATGGTATAAAACATTGTGAGAAACAGCTCCCTCTGAAGTGATGTAGTTTTCGAGGGCGAAGTAATTTTCCATGAATTTGATTTCAGGACCTCAGATTTAGAATTTGAGATCTCAAAATCAAGCATCTGAAAGCACACAACTTCCTGTGACAAGGGTGTTTTTTCTTTCATTATTATCTCGCAACTTCGACGACAGATTGAGCTCAAATTTTCACAGGTTTGTTATTTTATGCATATGTTGAGATACACCAACTGTGAAGGCTAGTCTTTGACAATTACCAATAGTGTCTAGTGTCTTTAAGAGATGTTAAATTTGAATACAGTGCTAAACACATTGGTGTCAATGGGTTAAACCCAAAGTAATATTCTTTATCCCTGATGCATAATTTCCATCAATCGAAATAGGATACATGTAGTATTAGATACTAATTAAAAACTGTACATTAAGTAGACTCATTTAACATCAATAGAAAATTTCAATAAATAAACTCCCTTGTGTAACAATATAAATTGTTTTTAAATTTAAATGTATCAAATTGCAAATCAATAACATTTACTTTAAATATTAACGATATAGGGCTGTAGCAGAACATTTTCCATCATAAAAATATCCTGAGCATATATTTATATTAATTTAATATAGAATTATTTACATTTAAGCCATTTATTAAACAAAATAAAAAAAACTCAAGTACTTTGTGATTATATTTTAAAATGAGCATTTAATTTGAGAAATTTAACAGTTTACTGTGTATGTTAATTTTGGTTTGACAACCATATACATTGATGTGTGTCAGCACTGTATACTCCTGAAAAAAATTACAGGCATATTACTCGGGTGGGATTCAAACCCACGACCTTTGCAATTCTAGATCAGTGTCTTTACCAACTAGACCACCGAGATTGCCCGGTAGCTAGAGGCAGTTTGAATCCTATATTTTAGCAGTGGGTACCGCAATGATTTAAAGGATTTGGGTACTTTTTGTAACACAAAACACAATGTCCACAGATTAACATTAAACTTACACCGTTTGAAGATTATGATAGTAGAAAGCGTACTTTAAAAAATAACTTGCCGAGGAGCTGTAGTTTTTGTGAAATGAGTAAAACAATGTTATTTTCATGACATTGTTTTACTCATTTCTCAAAAACTACAGCACCTCAGAAGGTAATCTTTTCGGGGAAGCTTTCTACTACTATTATCTTCAAACTGTGTAAGTTTAATGTAAATTTGTGGACATTGTTTTTTTGTCCCACAAAAAGTACACAGACCCTTTAAGTTTACTAAGTATTTCCCCAAAATAAAACTTTATCTCCACAGTAAAAAAAACTGGTTTTTCCCCAATTAGAGTATACTTTCATATATTTGTAAACAAAATAGACATATAAATGTGTGTAAAGTATATTACCAGAATTTGATAGTACTGACATTCGGTGAGTTTCAACAGGTAGTAATGATTGTTGATAGCAAATTTACAAAATTTCATCTTTGATGGCGAGATACACATTGTACCAAAACACTAAAGGAAGGTCTTACTTGGCAATTACTCCATAAGTCAAAGGCACTGGACACTTTTGGTTATCAATCAAAATATATATTAGCATCAGAACTGACTTGGTAATGAGCAATGGAGAGCTGTTGAAAGGATAACACATTGTGAGAAACGCCTCCCTCTGAAGTAAAGTAGTTTTTGAGAAAGAGGTAATTTCTCACTTCTTGCAATAATTGATGACAAATTGAGCCAGAATTTTTACAGGTTTATTATAATTATGCTGATGTTGTGATACACCAAGTAAGAATACTGGTCTTTGACAATAACCAAACGTGTCCAGTGTCTTTAACATACCCAATATAACATTTAATTGGACGTATTTCACCAAATATAATCTCATACATCAACCTTTGGAATCCTAAAGATAAAGTCTCCTAACAAATATTACATTGGATGTAACGTTACTCTATGGCTACCCATTACGGCTTGGAGTCTTGTACAATATTACATTGGATGTTACTCTATGGTAGCCAATAACGGCTTGTAGTATTGTACAATATTACATTGGATGTTACTCTATGGCTGCCAATAGCGGCTTGTAGTATTGTACAATGTTACACTATGGCTGCCAATAACGGCTTGTTGTACAATATTACGTTGGATGTTAATCTATGGCTGCCAATGGTGGCTTGGAGTCTTGTACAATATTACATTGGATGTTAATCTATGGCTGCCAGTAGCGGCTTGGAGTCTTGTACAATATTACATTGGATGTTACTCTATGGCTGCCAATAGCAGCTTAGAGTCTTGTACAATATTACATTGGATGTTACTCTATGGCTGCCAATAACGGCGTGTAGTATTGTACAATATTACATTGGATGTTACTCTATGGCTACCAATAACGGCGTGTAGTATTGTACAATATTACATTGGATGTTACTCTATTGCTACCAATAACGGCTTGGAGATTTCATTGGATGTTACTCTATGGCTACCAATAACGGCTTGGAGATTTCATTGGATGTTACTCTATGGCTACCAATAACGGCTTGGAGATTTCATTGGATGTTACTCTATGGCTGCCAATGACGGCTTGGAGATTTCATTGGATGTTACTCTATGGCTGCCAATAACGGCTTGGAGATTTCATTGGATGTTACTCTATGGCTGCCAATGACGGCTTGGAGATTTCATTGGATGTTACTCTATGGCTGCCAATAATGGCTTGCTTTCTAGTGGTACATCACATGGTGGCTGCCACCCTGTGGCTGCCAATGACAGATTGGTAGCAGTTGAGCTCGTAACACAGAACACAAGCCTCTTCAGTTACACAGACACGGTGGAATGAATGACCTAAGAAAGAACAAAACCCATTCAAACAGTTATTCATGATACCCCAGATAGTATTGGCAGTCCTATAGATGGATTGCAATATATACGCGTCATCGACCGCCAACTTTGATGTAATAACAAGGAACAAGTGGACACCTGTACGCACTGCGCGTGCACTTTTCCCTTGTTAATACATCAAAGATGGCGGTCGATGACGCATATATTGTTCAGAGGCTAACCCTCTATCCGATTGGATTTTCAGAACCAGTGATTTCATTGGATACATTGATTTCATTGAATAAACGTGCAGTGACGTAAGCTTTCTATATCTGTGGTTTGATTGGTCTGAGCAGGGCCCAATTTCATAGAGGTGCTAAGCACGAAAATTTGCTTAGCATGAAATTTCTTCCTTGATAAAAACAGGATTACCAACCCAATTTCCATTTGTTTAGTGTTGCTTGTCACTGGTATTCAGCTGTTGTTTGCGTATCCTGAAAATCACGTGGAAATTTGGTTGGTAATCCCGTTTTTATCAAGGCAAAACATTTCATGCTAAGCAAATTTTTGTGCTTAGCAGCATTATGAATTTGAGCCCTGATGTTTGGCAGCTGCGCTTTCGGTCATCTGCGTAAGCAGCATTTTTTTGTTTATGTTAACATGCATAGTCCTGGACAACAAGCTCTCTGGAAAATACTTTACAAGCGGAGAAAATTTAATTATTTTGAACTTACCACAGGGAAATGCAATCAGACCAGAGGTTTGTGTAGAAACTGGGGACGATAGGGCTATGCCACACACCTCGCAATCGCTACAAACGGATCAGATTTCTTTAATTAAAATAATTACTATTTCGCAGTGTTCTCACAAGTGGCCAACAAGAAGTCATCGAGGATAAAAATCGCGTCGCTCACTTGCAAGCAGAAGCTGACAATAGGTTGGCTTGCCTTTTTATGAAAGGTATGAGCACTATAGCACTGTTAATGGCAGTACACACTATTGGAAATTAGAAGACGATCAGAGCATACTGATCGAAACGTCGAGTTAAACCAACGGTTCTTTTCAGAACCACCCCAACTCATGAGAGATAGTCATTACATGGTGTTACCGCAAACCTTACTATACTCAATATAGTTTTATAGCATAAAAACTTCTTAATGACGAACAACAGAGAGGGTGAGAACAATAGAGAGCTGTTGATAGTATAAAACATTGTGAGAAACGGCTCCCTCTGAAGTGACTTGGTTTTGAGAAGAGGTAATTTTTCACTCAAATATTTGAACCTAATAGAAGAATTTAGGCCTGAAGCCTTTATTAAGGCATGTGAAAGAGAACAAATTTGTGCTCTCATTGTTCTCTTGCAACTTCGATGACCAATCAAGTCTAAATTTTCAAAATGTTGTTACTACCAAATAATATGTGTGCTTTCAGATGCCTAAAAAGGCTTCAGGCCTGAAGTCTTCCGAATATTTGATTGAGAAATTACCACTGTCTCAAAAATTACTATGTATGATACTTCAGAGGGAGCCGTTTCTCATAATCTTTTATACTATCAATAGCTTTCCATTGCTCTTTAAAGTAAGTTTTTATGCTAACAATTATTTTAAGTAATTATCAATTTTAAGCAGCTCTATAAAAATTGGTCCTAAAGCACACTACTAAACGAGATAGCTACCTGTTTAAAACTACATGAGTACCCCACTGGCAATCTGGATCCTCAGTAAACTGCGCTGGTCCTTCATATCGCTTAGCCATCTCATCTGCTATCTGCAATATTCAAATTGAAATAATAATAATAATAATAATAATAATAATAATAATAATAATAATAATAATAATAATAATAACAGTGGCTTCTTAAAGGCAGTGGACACTATTGGTAATTACTCAAGATAATTATTAGCATAAAACCTTACTTGTTGACGAGTGATGGAAAGAGATTGATTGATGGTATAACACATTGTGAGAAACGGCTCCCTCTGAAGTGCCATAGTTTTAGAGAAAGAAGTAATATTCCACGAATTTGATTTCGAGACTTCAGATTTAGAATTTGAGGTCTCGATATCAACCATCTAAATGCACAAAACTTTGTGTAACAAGGGTGTTTTTTTCTTTCATTATTATCTCGCAACTTCGGCGACCAATTGAGCTCAAGTTTTTACAGGTTTGTTATTTTATGCATATGTTGAGATACACCAAATGAGAAGCCTGGTCTTTGACAATTACCAATAGTGTCCACCGTCTTTAAATTGTTTGTTGACTAAAACGACAATAAGATTAAGATTAAAGATTAAAAATTTTCATTGTCATGATAAAAAACATACACTCTTGTATCTCTCTCTACTTCTTAATCTGTACCACAAAATTCAAATCTCTTCTCAAAACTTATCTAATGTCGCAGGTTTTCAAGGACTAATTTTGTTTGTCTGTTTTCTTTCGTTTTGTTTTTGGTCTGACTTCGCCTTGAACACCCAGCAGGCTGGATATGTGCGCATTTCAAGTCTTTATTTAACTATTTTTAAGTACAGGCATAACAAAAATAAACAACAAAAATAACAAATTACAAATTGACATAAATATACAAATATAAAAGAGCGAGGGCATGTAAAAAGCATCCAAAGGCAGAATAAAGAAAATATTTACAGATAAGAATATTTACAAATTAATAAAAAATACACAAAATACAAATACATAATGTGCAGCCACAGTAACTTATTACTCTGGGCTGCTAAAAAATCCAATGGGGACAGCTGCGTGCTGTAAAAAATACCGGAAAAACGCTGTAAAACGCTATAACTACCACAGCTATATAACTACCACAGCTTTATAACTACCACAGCTATATAACTACCACAGCTATATAACTACCACAGCTATTTAACTACCACAGCTATATAACTACCACAGCTATGTATATAACTACCACAGCTATATAACTACCACAGCTATATAACTACCACAGCTATATAACTACCACAGACTATAAGTCCAGGTGGAACTACACCAAAGCCAGTCATGGTAACTTTCAACGAGACAGCAGAAGAAAAAGTCCAATGTGGATACGACTTTAGTTTGTATCTTACCTTAATGTCAGATTCCTGATGCGTATTCCTCAGGTTGAATTCTTCCTCTATCTGATGGTTGTACGAGGGCGCTATCATCTTATTACGATTAGACCATAGATACGTATCAAGTCCTTCCAGCATATCAAGACACTTTACCCTGACAAGCACAATAAATGAATTTAAAAATGGATTGCATGACAGTTGGCTATTGAGACTGTTGGCCTACCAATGGTCACCGCTACTGCCAACACAAGTACATGCAAACCCAGGTCAAAATTCCAGTTGAACCTAGTTAAACTGGGTTTAACCGGAACTAGTTGAAAACCAGTTGATAAACTAGTTAAACACAGTTAAAACAAGTTGGTTTAATATGGAAAATGGACAGAAACCAACTGGTTTATAATTTTAACCTAGTTGAACACAGTTAAACCTAGTCCAAACCAGTTGGTTAAAATGGAAAATGGACGAGTTTGGTCACTATCCAGTTGAACCAGTTGACACCAGTTAACTAGGTTCAACTGGAATTTTGACCTGGGAAGATTACAATCCCTAAAAACAAAGGAGACTTCCCAACTTTTTCCTTCGCTTTGCCATCTGGCAAACAAAATGAGGGGCGGTTGAAGCTGACATGGTGGCTATCGTTAAAAACACTCACAGTAGGAGAAACAAAAACTCCTCCTGCCACCTCTACATAACAAAAACTAACAGCAAAAAAAATGCCAAATGTGCAGAAGAAATGGGGAGTCACTTGGTGATTCATCCATTAAAAACAGAAATGAGTTTGCCTATGACAAACCATCGTTTGGAAAAGGAATCACATTGAGATAACAGGTGTTAGTTGTCAGATGAAATGGATGTTGTTTTTCTAAGCCTAGCTCTTTCTTTAATGGAGCTTTGCCGTAATGCAATAATTACCTCTCTTGTTTTTCCAAGATGCTGGTCAAGATACAGTTTCTATAGAACTCTTGAGGCAACCCTGCTGACGGCAACCGAGTAGTAAGCAACATCTTAACGGCTAATCCTGCACCAACACACTTGACCAATAGCACGCTAATACTCTCCCATGTGACTGTTGGCAACCAATCAGATTGACCCTTGTTTACATCTTGGGGATCCCCCACCGCCCAATCACACTCAGGTTTTGATGAGCTGTCTCCAAGTGACCAATCATAAACCTCCTCTGATGGGCTTGCTGTGGAAGCTGACCAATGAGGGCCCTGCTTAGTCAGGAGCCTTGCATTGCATTCTACACAGTGGAAGGCGGTGGAGTCCGGTTGCAAGATGCTCATTGAATGCAGCACAAGTAACCACTCATCAGTTGTCCTTGATAGAATTCCTGCATTATTTAAAGAGATAAATCTTTCTTCAAATCTTCTCCGAGAATATAGATCATATCACTCTGTGAATATTATACATGTTAGAGACCTAATTTGCATATTGATCATGTGCCCCTGTTGCAAAAGTTAGAGACCTAATTTGCATATTGATCATGTGCCCCTGTTGCAAAAGTTTCCACACTGGTGGAAAAACGGCAATGGGATTTTTGTACCCCTTGCACAACACGCAACACCAACACGCATAAACTGTCTGTCATTTTGGGTGTCAAAATCGTTTAAAAAAAATTTCAAGGAAGTTTGACTCAATTCAACATGGATGGGTAACTGTCGTTATGAGGCAAAAATTGTCATAAATACCATGAATTTGGACCATGATCTTGGGTTAAGCAAAGTAATAAATGGTGAAATGTATTTATTTATTTTTAAACTGGCAATCCTGAATGAGCATAAAAATTCCTATGTTATCACCATCAAACACACAAACCTTGCTAACAGTTCTGAAAGTACACAGTGGACTTGGTTAATAAACTATCAACCGAGGAAAAGCTTTCAGACATTTAAAGTCACCTGGAAGTGGTATTTTTTCAAAATAAAGCTTTTGTCACTAATATATGTGTTTTGATGAGTGGAATGTGAATAAACAGTTAACTAAGGTTTTAAAAAATCAGTTATGTTATTTACAAATTTAAGAGTAGACCCCGACCTGAGAGGGCGCTGTTCGTGACGTCAATCGAGGCAGACTTTGCCTGTAATGCGTAGAGTAAACACAATTGCAAAGTACATGTACGGACCAAGTCGTGAGTTTGTAAGTTTCAACAAAAAAAAAATTTTTTTTTCCGGCAATGCCGACCAGGTGTATTGCTGCTGAATGCAGAAAAACACTTTTTGAAATGTACCAACTCACGACTTGGACGTACGTGTACTTTGCACGTGTGTTTAATACTATACGCATTGTAGGCAAAGTCTGCCTCGATTGACGTCACAAAAGGGGTAGGCGGAGTCAGCCCCCCAGACAACTTTATATATTTTTTAAACATATAAATCGTGACAAACAATTACTAACAAAATTGTTTTATTGTTCGTAAGCATATACTCTTATGTTTGAAAGAAAACAATTTCTATTTCCAGGTGACTTTAAGGTTTATTCCGTGCCTGTTGTAGAATACCTTTTTTGGATAACAGTTCCATATCCGTAAGTTGTAAGGCAGTCTTGATGGCATGCCCCCTCTCCTTTATGTCTATGCAGAGTTTCAAAACACCATGCCAGTATCTGTCAACATATAATGGTATGTAGATGGAAATTTGGATCGGGATAACGAATATTACTTGTTGTTTTACCCGAATACACTGTGTGTTCGCACCGTATACTCGGTACTATCCCGAGCTCTGTGAACAAAATCACAGGCATATTACTCGGGTGGGATTTGAACCCACGACCCTTGCAATTCTAGAGCAGTGTCATATACCTGTACACTGAGCTCGGGAAAGTACTGTGTATAAAGTGCTAACACACATCGGTGTATATTGGTAAAAAGGGCGCCCAAGGTGCTTCAGAAAAACACTAACAAGTAGTTTTAAAAAACTATACTGAAGAAATAAACGTTACTTAAAAAAGTACAGTAAAAAAACATGAGCAATGACAAGAGGATACTATCTAGAGTTTAAGTCATAAAAGTACTATAAGTATTTAAAATGCAAGCAATGACAAGTGAATACTCTCAAAATCACAATAGCGGAAACAAATGCATCGGTAAAATCCAGTGTAAAGATAACCAGTGCCCAATTTCATAGAGCTGCTAAGCACAAAAATTTGCTCAGCATGAAATTTCTTCCTTGATAAAAACAGGATTACCAGCAAAGTTTCCATTTGTTGCATTGCTTGTTACTGGTATTCAGCTGTTGATTGCTTATCCTGAAAATCACGTGGAAATTTGGTTGGTAATCCTGTTTTTATCAAGGAAGAAACTTCATGCTAAGCAAATTGTTGTGCTTAGCAGCTCTATGAAATTAGGCCCTGGTGACTTACCCATGTTTACAGCACACTTCAAGTAGTCTAGTCTTATGAGTGGTTGGCAATGCCAATATATCTTCCACTAGTCCACTGTGACGCCATTCCTTCATGTGAGCGCCAGGCCTTGCAATAAACCAGACAACATAAACTACATCATCTAAATAATAATATTAACAATGAAATCTTCTAAAGTCACATCCCCTTAAAGTCACTGCGGGACACCTTTGGCGACTGTCACTTAGTGTATCCAAACATGCATAAAAGAACAACTGTGAAAATTTGGGTTCAATTGGTCATAAATATGCAAGAGCATAATGAAAGAAAATACACCACTGTTGGTGTCATGGCCGAGTGGTAAGAGCATCGAATTCAAGTTCTGGTGGAGTCACCGGAGTGTGGGTTCAAATCCCGGTCGTGACACTTGTGTCCTTGAGCAAGATACTTTACTATAATTGCTTCTCTTCACCCAGGTGTATATAAATGGGTACCTGCGAGGGTAGAGGTTGATATTGTATATGAAAAAGCCACAAGCACCTCACAGGCAGCTCAGGGCTGTATACTCCCCAGGGAGCTGAGAAACATTACAGGGATGTTATTGGCCCCATGACCAGGGCACTAATGTAAAGCGCATTGATACGGTTATTGTGAAATGCGCTATATAAGAATTTGTTATTATTGTTATTATTATTATTATTATTATTATTATTATTGTTGCATTACTTTGTGTGCTTTCTGAATGAGAAATGAGAAATTACCTCTTTCTCAAAAATCTACATTCACTTTAGGGGAGCCATTTCTCACAATGTTTTATATCATCAACAGCTCTATTAAAGGCAGTAGACACTATTGGTAATTGTCAAAGACTAGCCTTCACACTTGGTGTATCTCAACATATGCATAAAATAACAAACCTGTGAAAATTTGAGCTCAATCAGCCATCGAAGTTGCGAGATAATAATGAAAGAAAAATAACCCTTGTCACACGAAGTTGTGTGCATTTAGATGGTTGATTTCGAGACCTCAAGTTCTAAATCTGAGGTCTCCAAATCAAATTCATGGAAAATTACTTCTTTTTCGAAAACTATGGCACTTCAGAGGGAGCCGTTTCTCACAATGTTTTATACTATCAACCTCTCCCCATTACTCGTCACCAAGAAAGGTTTTATGCCAATAATTATTTTGAGTAATTACCAATAGTGTCCACTGCCTTTAATTAATAATAGCGCCTAAATGAAGTCATGATTTTGAAAGGAAGATAGCTACCTGGGCATGCGACCACATGTGCAGAACAACTCCATGGAGGAAGGTGCATCCTGGGAAAGGGCAGAGGTCAATAAATGACATCTGACCTCAATGTCACTACAGATTGAGTTCAGCATTGTGTCTCTGTTGTAATAACAAAAGGAGAGACATTTATATGAAATGTATATAAAATTTG
Source organism: Asterias rubens (assembly GCF_902459465.1). Taxonomy (NCBI): domain Eukaryota; kingdom Metazoa; phylum Echinodermata; class Asteroidea; order Forcipulatida; family Asteriidae; genus Asterias; species Asterias rubens. The sequence goes on along the minus strand of NC_047083.1, from coordinate 7,926,790 downwards.
TGGTACAGCTACATGTTTCTCTCTGATTACTGAAAGTCAAATGCAGCATGTGGCTAGCTGTCATGGCCGAGCAGTTAAGAGCATCGGACTCAAACTCTGGTGTTTCTAATCAGCAGAGTGTGGGTTCGAGTCCTGGTCTTGTCATTGTGTGTCATGGCCGAGCAGTTAAGAGCATCGGACTCAAACTCTGGTGTTTCTAATCAGCAGAGTGTGGGTTCGAGTCCTGGTCTTGTCATTGTGTGTTGTGGCCGAGCAGTTAAGAGCATCGGACTTAAACTCTGGTGTTTCTAATCAGCAGAGTGTGGGTTCGAGTCCTGGTCTTGTCATTGTGTGTCATGGCCGAGCAGTTAAGAGCATCGGACTCAAACTCTGGTGTTTCTAATCAGCAGAGTGTGGGTTCGAGTCCTGGTCTTGTCATTGTGTGTTGTGGCCGAGCAGTTAAGAGCATCGGACTTAAACTCTGGTGTTTCTAATCAGCAGAGTGTGGGTTCGAGTCCTGGTCTTGTCATTGTGTGTTGTGGCCGAGCAGTTAAGAGCATCGGACTAAAACTCTGGTGTTTCTGATCAGCAGAGTGTGGGTTCGAGTCCCAGTCTTGTCATTGTGTGTTGTGGCTGAGTGGTTTAGCACACTGGACTCAAGCTCTGGTGTTTCTGATCAGCAGAGTGTGGGTTCGAGTCCCAGTCTTGTCATTGTGTGTTGTGGCTGAGTGGTTTAGCACACTGGACTCAAGCTCTGGTGTTTCTAATCAGCAGAGTGTGGGTTCGAATCCCAGTCTTGTCATTGTGTGTTGTGGGTGAGTGATTTAGCTCACTGGACTCAAGCTCTGGTGTTTCTGATCAGCAGAGTGTGGGTTCGAGTCCTGGTCTTGTCATTGTGTGTTGTTGCTGAGTGGTTACGCACACTGGACTCAAGCTCTGGTGTTTCTGATCAGCAGAGTGTGGGTTCGAGTCCCAGTCTTGCCATTGTGTGTTGTGGCTGAGTGGTTTAGCACACTGGACTCAAGCTCTGGTGTTTCTGATCAGTAGAGTGTGGGTTCGAGTCCCAGTCTTGTCATTGTGTGTTGTGGGTGAGTGGTTTAGCACACTGGACTCAAGCTCTGGTGTTTCTGATCAGCAGAGTGTGGGTTCGAGTCACAGTCTTGTCATTGTGTGTTGTGGCTGAGTGGTTTAGCACACTGGACTCAAGCTCTGGTGTTTCTGATCAGCAGAGTGTGGGTTCAAGTCCCAGTCTTGTCATTGTGTGTTGTGGCTGAGTGGTTTAGCACACTGGACTCAAGCTCTGGTGTTTCTGACCAGCAGAGTGTGGGTTCGAGTCCCAGTCTTGTCATTGTGTGTTGTGGCTGAGTGGTTTAGCACACATGGACTCAAGCTCTGGTGTTTCTGATCAGCAGAGTGTGGGTTCGAGTCCCAGTCTTGTCATTGTGTGTTGTGGCCGAGTGGTTTAGCACACTGGACTCAAGCTCTGGTGTTTCTAATCAGCAGAGTGTGGGTTCGAGTCCTGGTCTTGTCATTGTGTGTTGTGGCTGAGTGGTTTAGCACACTGGACTCAAACTCTGGTGTTTCTGATCAGCAGAGTGTGGGTTCGAGTCCCAGTCTTGCCATTGTGTGTTGTGGGTGAGTGGTTTAGCACACTGGACTCAAGCTCTGGTGTTTCTGATCAGCAGAGTGTGGGTTCGAGTCCTGGTCTTGTCATTGTGTGTTGTGGCTGAGTGGTTTAGCACACTGGACTCAAACTCTGGTGTTTCTGACCAGCAGAGTGTAGGTTCGAGTCCCAGTCTTGTCATTGTGTGTTGTGGCCGAGTGGTTTAGCACACTGGACTCAAGCTCTGGTGTTTCTAATCAGCAGAGTGTGGGTTCGAGTCCTGGTCTTGTCATTGTGTGTTGTGGCTGAGTGGTTTAGCACACTGGACTCAAACTCTGGTGTTTCTGATCAGCAGAGTGTGGGTTCGAGTCCCAGTCTTGCCATTGTGTGTTGTGGGTGAGTGGTTTAGCACACTGGACTCAAGCTCTGGTGTTTCTAATCAGCAGAGTGTGGGTTCGAGTCCTGGTCTTGTCATTGTGTGTTGTGGCTGAGTGGTTTAGCACACTGGACTCAAACTCTGGTGTTTCTGATCAGCAGAGTGTGGGTTCGAGTCCCAGTCTTGTCATTGTGTGTTGTAGCCGAGTGGTTTAGCACACTGGACTCAAGCTCTGGTGTTTCTAATCAGCAGAGTGTGGGTTCGAGTCCTGGTCTTGTCATTGTGTGTTGTGGCTGAGTGGTTTAGCACACTGGACTCAAACTCTGGTGTTTCTGATCAGCAGAGTGTGGGTTCGAGTCCCAGTCTTGCCATTGTGTGTTGTGGGTGAGTGGTTTAGCACACTGGACTCAAGCTCTGGTGTTTCTGATCAGCAGAGTGTGGGTTCGAGTCCTGGTCTTGTCATTGTGTGTTGTGGCTGAGTGGTTTAGCACACTGGACTCAAACTCTGGTGTTTCTGACCAGCAGAGTGTAGGTTCGAGTCCCAGTCTTGTCATTGTGTGTTGTGGCTGAGTGGTTTAGCACACTGGACTCAAGCTCTGGTGTTTCTGACCAGCAGAGTGTGGGTTCGAGTCCCAGTCTTGCCATTGTGTGTTGTGGGTGAGTGGTTTAGCACACTGGACTCAAGCTCTGGTGTTTCTGACCAGCAGAGTGTGGGTTCGAGTCCCGGTCTTGACTTGGTGTGTTGTGGCCGAGTGGTTCAGCACACTGGACTCAAGCTCTGGTGTTTCTGATCAGCAGAGTGTGGGTTCGAGTCCCAGTCTTGTCATTGTGTGTTGTGGCTGAGCAGTTCAGCACACTGGACTCAAGCTCTGGTGTATCTGATCAGCAGAGTGTGGGTTCGAGTCCCAGTCTTGCCATTGTGTGTTGTGGCTGAGCGGTTCAGCACACTGGACTCAAGCTCTGGTGTTTCTGACCAGCAGAGTGTGGGTTCGAGTCCCAGTCTTGTCATTGTGTGTTGTGGCTGAGTGGTTTAGCACACTGGACTCAAGCTCTGGTGTTTCTAATCAGCAGAGTGTGGGTTCGAGTCCCAGTCTTGTCATTGTGTGTTGTGGCTGAGTGGTTTAGCACACTGGACTCAAGCTCTGGTGTTTCTGACCAGCAGAGTGTGGGTTCGAGTCCCAGTCTTGTCATTGTGTGTTGTGGCCGAGTGGTTTAGCACACTGGACTCAAGCTCTGGTGTTTCTGATCAGCAGAGTGTGGGTTCGAGTCCCAGTCTTGTCATTGTGTGTTGTGGCTGAGCGGTTTAGCACACTGGACTCAAACTCTGGTGTTTCTAATCAGCAGAGTGTGGGTTCGAGTCCCAGCCGTGACACTTGTCCTTAAGCAGGACTCTTAACCATGATGATTGGTCCTTCAGATGGGACATAAAGCAGCTTGTCCTGTGTGTTGTATAATGCACAGAAAAGAACCCAGTGCACTTATTGAAAAGAGAAGGGGTTCGCCCCAGTGTTCCTGGCTGAATTGGCTGCATATTGCCCCACAGCACCTTGTACATTACATGTAAATGGTGCTATGCTTAAAGGAGTTGATCTCCTAATTAAAAATACTGAATGTGCGCTTATAAACAGCCATATTTAGCCGTCTAATCAAAAAAAAATCTTATTTATTTATTTGACCTGTACAATATGAATGTTATAATTATTTACCTGTCCATTATGTTCATAGTGTCCAATAATACCTAATTGACTTGTCCAATATGAGTGTAAGAATTCTTTACCTGTCCAGTATGTCCATAGTGTCCAATAATGCCATGGCGTACTCTAAGAAGCATGATGATGGAATCTGATGAGATTGAGTCAAATACATGACTTCCCACGCTGGGAGACTAGGGAAAGATGCAACCATTAACTCACCACACGCGTTCCATTCACCACACGCCAGTAACCTGTAACCACACCAAGAATCATACATTGATATTCTTAAACCAGTAACTGGCGTGGTTGGCTTGTGCGTAAAGCGCTCGCCTCTCACCCAGGTGACCCTGGTTCGATTCCCGGCCAGGGCCATATGTGAGTTGAGTTGTGCGTTGGTTCTCTGCTGTGCCACAAGGGTTTTCCAGACCATCTGGTTTTCCTCCCTCGGGAAAAATCAAACACTTTCGATCTTTGGCTGTGCTCCATGGTCATAATGGGTTGATGTGGCTGGCAGCCAAAGGCGCCCTTGCATGCCTACTTCTCAAACATGTTGTAGCCACGTCCTTCGCAATGGACCGTTCCGGCTTTCCACTAAGCTCCGCCCACCGCACACGTGAGCAAGAAACGTGTACGAACACTCCCAATGACATTCTACACGATTCCGCCGCGCGTGCCAAATATACACGCACGCATGACAGAGTTTGTCCGACCACAATCATTGCTGTGATTGGTCAAATGGGTGAACGCGAACAGTTTGATTGATAGGCCGGATCGGTCCATTCAGCTCTTAGCTGCGAGTAAGGATGATTAGCCCCCCAAATAAAATGAAAAATCTACATGTAGTATCAATGTATAGACCTTTTTACACTACTCTATTATTTCCCGGGCCTGTCCCTGGGGTTGTACCTGGGGAAACAAGGGTGGGTTTTCCCGTAATTTTCTCCCGACTCCAATGACTGATTGAGCTTAAACTTTCACAGGTTTGTTATTTTATATATAAGTTGTGATAAACAAAGTGTGGGACTTTGGACAATACTGTAATACCGATAATGTGCGATTGCTTTAAATGTATTTCACAGGTTAGCAAAGACTTTTTGTTTAACAGAACATTCTCCTTTCAATGTGCGATGGATTTGCAGTTAATCTGCTGCAGTCAGCAGCACTACATGTTTGTTCATGATCCAACTAAAAGATTAGGGATAACAGGTGTGAGTCATAAAGATAAAAAGGATGTGTTAATCTGGCCATGATTTCTTACCTCTGAATATGAATGAGATTGAGAGGTTTCCCTTTCAGTGAGTTCTTTTTGACTACATCAATTAGTCTGGTGTCCTTGGTCTCACACAAACTCCCTTCCTCACTCACTGAAAAGACATCACAGAAATAATCAACACAGAAATAATCAATCAGAAAACAGGATGGTTACAAATTACTCAAAATAATGATTAGCATAAAAACATGTTTGGTAAAGAGCAATGGAGAGCTGTTGATAGTATAACACATTATAAGAAATGGCTCCCTCTGAAGTAATGTAGTTTTTGAGAAAGAGGTCATTTCTGACTCAAATATAAAAAGACTTCAGGCCTGAAGGCTTTTTAGGCAACTAAAAGCACACAAATTTGTGCAACACAAGCGTTTTTTCTTGTATTATTCTCTTGCATATTCGAAATGAACAATGGGAAACTTTTGACTATCTGCCAATCACCAAGAGAGGGCGCTCTTCACCAGGTAATGTCAACAACTTAGGAATAGGAGAAGCATGAGTGATGGTCACTGACAGCAAATACCATGTGTTTTTGTTTTTGTATTTAGATTTAGCCAAACTGTATTTTGTTTTTCATAACACAATGCCAGCATAAACCAAAGTGTTTCTTCTAGGGTAATTAGAAAAAATTCCAAAATGCTGACCTACCAAAAATTGAGAAGAAATCTGAAGTTTAGTTGTATGACAATGTATCTGATTTAATTTTCAAGAGGCTGAGAGACTCTTAATATTTTTTGAGTATTTTTGAATTTTTAGCATTTACCATTGTTTGCTATAGGAGTTGTGCACTCTTACCTGGTAGGTCTGCTGCCCTCTAGTGGCAGAGCTTTCAAAAAGTCTCCCATTGAGTCAAAATTTTCACAGATTTTTTACTTTATGCATATGTTGGGATAAACCAAGTGAGAATATCAGTCTTTGACAATTATAAATGTACCAAAGGTGTCCAGTGCCTTTAAAGGGAAGGTATACGTTTGGTAATAACTCTTAAACTTATACAATACAAAGTTATGGTTAGGCCAACAGATGCTTTCAAATAGGTAAAAAGAATTTTGGGAAACATTTCGTGAAATAATGTGGTTATGTCAAAAGATATCAGTTTGCTACGGCCCAAATATTGAATCTGAGAAGTGTTACAGCAGCAACGATTCTCAGATTGTGTAGTCTATGGATTATTCTACATGGAAATGTTTGCCCCTACGTGGAAATTTTGCTCTGGATTTGCTTAAATATGTGACCACCTTTTGAAATGAAATTGTCATGAGTTAGTTTTATTGTATATATATGCAGCTTTATATTTGGTTGAAACAATGGTAAACTTTAAGAGACACTACTTGTACATGTATGCAGATTTATATTGTATGGTCAACATCATACAAACAAATCATGAACTTACGTTCCACGCACTCCAAGATGGCTGCCATAGTTAGATGTCTGCAGTCTTCTCTTGATTCTAGTATCTTCCTAAGTCTCTCCACATCCAGCAAAAAGAACAGAGATTTCACAAAGTTTGTAGTTTTCTTAGCGGAGTCCGCTTCTGATATCTGAGACTGTGGGATGCTCGAATCAAAAGCATCATGGCGCCCTGTTGTACATTTGAACTCCTCTGCTTGACATGTTGCGACACTCTCAATTCTATCCTGTGGATCATTAACCGTTAATGGCGACTCTAAGCCTTTTTGAATAGTGTTCATGTTAGGGTCTACTATCGATGGACTTGATTGGTCAGTTTCAGGTGAAGAAGACTCTCCGTCATTATCAGACAGCCTGTCCGATTGGCTGACTGAGATTGTTTTGGCGATGTTTTCATTACCAAATACTCCCAGCTCAAAACACAGCATGGCTAGTTCTGCCGCATCATCTAGAATTGGTGTTGGAAGCCCGAATGGATCTGTCAGGTTAACACTACTCCTGGAATAATTCCTGTGCAGGCAATCGTCACTGCTCTCAGTCATTGACTCTGTGAACGTCTTCAGGTGGTTGACAACTTCCTCTTCGATGCCTTCCTTGCCAATCTCTAAACTAGACACCTTACTACTACTATCTTCTTCAATATGATCAGTATTTCCTTCACAATTCCTTCCTTGTATTAACTCATCAGAATCGCTTGGACTATCCTCACTACCTAACACCTCTCTCCTTTGATTTTTCTCAGCTTCTTCCTTAGTACTTTCTTGATGTGAAACATCGGCACATATCAAAACTTGTGCTGGAGTGGCAAGAGTTTCGACAACGTCTTCTTTTTCTGTCAGTTCGCCATCCTGGGAGTTCCTTGGTTTGTGATCCATTACTTCTACACTATGAGACTGCTTCCGGGGAGGGTGGCTCTTTGTAGCTAGTGCAGACTGGAGTTCCTGTAACCACCTTTCTAGAACTTCAGAAGCTCCTTTAACACTCAGAGCCAGAGAAGGATCTTTAAGCTTATGTCTGACAAAGGAAGATTAAGTAAAAAGAAGTAGATACATGAATATGCTAAATCCATCACGAGAAGCCTTTTCTTCCTTAAAACTCAATGAAAAGGAAGCTAACTGGGTAAATTTTAACTGATTTTGGGGTTGAACAGAGAATAAATTTGACAAAAAGGAAAACGTAACAAAACAGCTCAGAAAACGCTAGAGGTAAGAGCTTTTATAACCATACTCAAACCATCCCTGGGGTGGATTTCACTTTAAGTTGAGACTTACCTTATCTCAAAGTTAGGACAAGTTATTTGCCTAACTTGGGACTAGCCTTAAGTTTTTTTAAACTCCTAAGACTAGTCCTAAGTTAGGACTATCTTAGGGGTGGCACGGTTGGCTTGTGCGTAAAGCGCTCGCCTCTCACCAAGGTGACCCCGGTTCGATTCCCGGTCGGGGCCATGTGTGAGTTGAGTTGTGCATTGGTTCTCTGCTGTGCCACAAGGGTTTTCCAGACTATCCGGTTTTCCTCCCTCAGGAAAAAATCAAACACTTTCGATCTTGGCTGTGCTCCGTGGTCATAATGGGTTGATGTGGCTGGCAGCTGAAATTATTATTATTATCTTTGTGAAATCTACCCCAGGTTACCTAGTACAACTGTCTGAAAGAATTGAAAAGTTGATGTACTTGACTTCAACGTTGCTGCTGCTAATTGTTTATTGATATCATAACTAAGGACTAGCCTTAAGTTTTTAATAACTCCTAAACTAGGACTACCTGTGTGAAATCAACCCTGGTTACTCAAGTCTGAAAGAATTGAAAAGTTGACGTACTTGGCTTTCCACGTTGCTGCTGCTAATTTTCTGCCGATACCGTCATCACGTGGCAACTCGTGGCAATATTCAGCAAGCGCCTTCCCTTCATCAAAAGGTAGCATAGTAACAGCTGCGGAAGGTACCTGGAATGTTAGTCTAGCTGGCTCGCAGAGCTGTCGATGTGGACGATGCATTGTTGATACTTCGTCTAGCCCAGGAGTCGACTTGGGATGGGACGTTTGAGATGCAATGAATGGCCGATGGGATGTTTCCGTTGCTGTAGAGACGGGGAGTTCCACTTGCGCGACACCTGCCTCTGGATCACTCATTTGCTTCAAGAATGTCTTTGTTTTCACCAACTTTGACGATAAGCTACAATTTTGGAAAAAGGACAGGATAAAAATGTAACATATTATTATTATTTCTTTTTTGCAAGTTGCCAGACACACAACGCCTGAAGGCCACTTCAAGGTGTGGGCTACAAATCAACTATTTTTCCAGGGGCAGTTGCCACCTTTTCCTGGGGCTGAAACAGGGTTACCCCCTTTACATTCCATACAGATGTAGGCTTGGGTATCATCCATCAGAAGCCTGGCTGGTAGAGCAGAAGGCACTACCCCCCAACTTTACGAAGCAATCATGGTTAAGTGTCTTGCTTAAGGACACAGGTGTCACGACCTGGACTCAAACCTACACTCTGCTGATCAGAAACACCAGAGCTTGACGTTGCACACGTTGCCTCGAGATTGCGTGGTTTACCTTTTACTTTGCGAACTAACACGGTCGCCCATTTATGGGAGTCAAAAATTTTTGACTCCCATAAATGGCCGACCGTTTAAGTCAACAACGTAAGAGGAAAACCGTGCAATTTCGTTTGGATCATTGTATTCTACTTTTACAAAACTTTCTACCTATATGCATTTTACAACAAACGGTTACAAACGCTTTTCAAAGACCAACTCGACCGATCCAAGGCAACAGGTTCCTTTAACTGCTAGGCTGTGATACGACACGCCATATTTTATGCATTTGTAATGCCTTAAACCATTTTTTTCCCAGGGCGGTTGCCATCTACTCCTGGGCTAAAACAAGGTTACCCCTTTACAGTCCAATTGGATGATTGACTCGTAGCCATAGAGTTATATATAAGAACTAGAGGGCGCCACTGGTGATGCTTCTTGCACAAACGCGACAGGACCGCAAGGAGACACGCGCGCCATTCTGCGCGCACGTTGGATCTGAGGTACACATTGGAGTTTGTGTTTATTGAACGCTATGCGATGCTGTTTTTTCAACTTACAAAATGGTCGCACAAACACACGCTAAGCAATGCCTGTTTTGTCAACTTAGAAAATGGCCGCCTGTGCGCATGCCGGGTCGCGTATATAGGCCAGTGCGCCCTCTAGTTCGTATATATAACTCTATGTTCGTAGCCCACACTTTGAAGTGGCCTTCAAGCCTTGTGTGTTTGGGTTGGTATTCTGAACAGTTTTCCGTACTTCTGCGATTTGTTTAATACTTTTTTTACATACCTCACTTTCATAGCAGTAAAAGACGGCGCCAGAAGCTGTGCAGCTACTTTGGGTCCAGTCAGGGCGAACATCATGGGAGAAGCTGCCCAGAAATTCTCTTCATTACTTTCATATTCTCTCGATCCTGCCCAGCCCTCTTGCGTCAAACTCACAGATCTAGAATAGCCAGGTTCCCTGGAGGTTGGGAATGGCTCTGTGCGGCTAGTAGGTGAGGAGACAGGGGATACGACTGCTGGTGGTAGAGAGGACAAACTGGCAGAGCGTTTGGTCGGGGTGCTCGTTGCAGGACCTCTGGTTGGCTTGACAGCAGGAGCATCTGAAATTTGGTATAGATTTGATAGAAAAAGAAACAGGTTTAGCAGTTTTCATGATTCCTTGAAATATTTTTCGTAAAAGAGATTGTCTAACATCACAAGGCTGGACAATCACTTCAAAGTGAGGGATACACTGGACTGTTTTGGGCTATTGTACCAAAATAGCAGTCACCAAATTGATTTCCCTTTTACTGTCACATTACACTCTTCCACAATGTCTTAAGTCCACACTTGACATGACTTGCTTGAATTTTCACAGAGCAAACAAAGTATCAAAAAGGCTTTCAGTGTAGCTGGGCCAATGATTGGGGAACAATCTTCCCACTGTCATTGGGCAATTTGTTACTTCAACTGTTCAACTATATTTCCTTAAAGCCATTATACACTTTCAGTACAGAAAAAAAAATAAAAGTTCACAGATTTACAAATAATTTACAGGGTATACAGAAGGTAATGGTGAAAGACTTATGTTGGAAAATTATTCAAATAAATGCTTTACTTTTAGAGAAAACATTAAAACAATATCAATTCTCGATAGCGAGAATTACAGATTTATTTTAAATACAATGTCATGACACGGCGAAACGTGGGGAAACAAGGGTGGGTTTTCCCGTTATTTTCTCCCGACTCTTACAAAGAGTATAAAAAAAGGATGAGCTGTTGCAAACTGCTTACCAACAAATATTTAATGGCCTGACATTTCGATCCCTCTAGGTCAAAACGTCAGGCCTTTCAACCCTAGCAGAGTCTTTCGAGAAAAACTCCGCTAGGGTTGAAACGTCAGGCCATTAACTATTTTTAGCCAATTCTAAAGACTCACCATTTTCATGAATAATTGCCTCCATTAAGCTTGGGCGATATTGGTTTATTTTATTCACGATATATCGCCGACAATATATCGCGATATTCGATATAATCGTGATTAATTAAATTTGACATCATCAGTCTTCAAACTCCCAGTGAAAGTTGTATAAGAGACAGTCACAGCATAAGAGAGGTGTTCTAATGACCTATTCTTCTGGTTTTACTCCAAACCTATGGGGTGCAAGATGTCTCAGCTAGGAAATACATCCCGATATTGCGATACTTAATCGATATCACGATATATCGCGATTTATCGCGATATATCAATTTTTCGATAAAAACCAAATCAATCCGATATCGAAATCGTTTCCAAGTTAGTATCGCGATATACGATAATATCGTGATATCGCCCAAGCTTAGCCTCCATGTGTGCTATCCTGGTGGGATAGCGCATTACACATTTTAATTGTGAAGTTATTTTATGCAGTGTTTTACAGTCCTGTTTTCTTACCAAGGTCAATGATTCTGCTTTTCCTGGATCTCCTTTTCTCTTTAGCTGCGGATTGTTTTCTCTCCTTATTCTCATCTTTAAATGAGGTCAAAGGTCGCCTGACTGGAGAAAAATCTTCTTCTTGAATCTCTACACTTTCAATCACTGAAATTACAAAAACCAATCCAGATCTTTTATTTCTGTCTCAAAATTTGAAATCCAGTTAACTTAAAAAAGGTGACTAAAAAGTTGCTTGTTTGGCATACAATTTCGTGGAGACCACCGACATGCAGTAATTGGTCGGGCACACTCTCACCAAGCATGGCGGTTTGTACACAACTCCGTGTTCTTTCCAGAACCAAAACACCCAAAATGAATTTAGAGGAAATTTACTTTATAGTTGAGATTTCTTAACAATACTATTAATGGATCTTTAGAGTGCCTTGCTTAATTAACAGTAAGAACAATGAGTAACAAGAACAATGCAAAAAAGTAGTTAAAATATTTATGTGAAATGGGTGAATTTAAAGACAGTGGACACTATTGGTAATTGTCAAAGACAAGTTTTCTCACTTGAAGCACCTCAACATATGCATAAAATAACAAACCTGTGAAAATTTGAGTTCAATCGGTCATTGAAGTTGCGATATTATAATAATAAAAGCAGAAAACACCCTTGTCACACGAAGTTGTGTGCTTTCAGATGCTTGATTTCGAGACCTCAAGTTCTAAATCCGAGGTCTCGAAATCAAATTCGTGGAAAATTACTTCTTTCTCGAAAACTATGGCACTTCAGAGGGAGCTGTTTCTCACAATGTTTTATACCATCAACCTCTCCCCATTACTCGTATTAAAGAAAGGTTTTATGATAATAATCATTTTTAGTAATTACCAATGGTGTCCACTGCCTTTAAGGCAACAAATTGTTTTTGTAACAAACACACTATTAGACACCAACAGCCAAAAAAACACTAAGGAGCATTAATTTTGTATACCTGGCTCTTGGAAAATGGTCATCTGACCCTCAGCTGCATGGTGAATCTTCATATCCAGTGGTAGTGAGTTAAATGGTAGATAAGCCGGTCTTGGGTTTCTCTCATCATCACCTGGGGATGTGTCCGTTTGAGAATCCACTTGAGTTAACTGAGAATCAGAAGGCTGCTGTTCTTGAACGGGTCCCATGTCAGTACCAGATTGCGGATTGGGCAAAGATTCCTCAGCTGGGCATGTACCCATTTGAGAATTCCCTTGGAATGACTGAGATTCAGAAAGTTGCTGCTCTGAAACGGGTTCCTTGTCAGAAACAGATGGCGGACACGGGTCCATTTGTGAATCTCTATGACTTGACTGATGAGAATCGGACTGTCGCCGTTCTGTAATCTGTCTCATGTCAGTACCAGATTGCAGAGTAGGCAAAGATTCCTCAGCTGAGCATGTGCCCATTTGAGAATCCTCTTCAGGTGAATGAGATGTGGAAGGTTGATGTTCTGGAACGAGTCCCATGTCAGGACCAGACTGCGGAGTAGGCAAAGATTCTTCACCTGGGCATGTGCCCATTTGAGAATCCCCTTGAGTTGACTGAGATTCAAAAGGTTGCTGTTCTGGAACGAGTTCCTTTTCAGAACCAGACTGCGGACATCTGCCCATTTGAGAATCCTCCTGATTTGACTGAGAATCAGTACGCCCCCGTTCTGGAACAGGTCCCATTTCTAGTTGGTCTGTTTGCTGCAAGGTGTCACAACTTCTGTTGCTGTTCCTTCTAATAGAAGTGCTTGCCTCTGATGTAGCATCAGTCAGTAGCACATCATCATGGCTGTTTAAAAATCTCTGAGTCGACTCGTTCAAATCGTCTTCACAAGGTCTTGCTTCAGGTATTGATGACTGGAATGCTGTATTTTGATTGGTCGAGTCCTCTTGGTTACCATGGTGATCATTTTCTGTTTGTCCAAATGTAGACTCAGGATTCTGGATACCCTCTTGGTGATCTGTTTGAAGGTCTTGATCCTTGACTTCTTCAGTGGTGGTTAATGGCGTATCATTTAAAGATTCTGCAATACTGGTGTCCAACTCGCCCTCCTTAACCAATGCCTACAATAACAGCAATGATATCAACATTATCCTTGTTGCCTGTGATATTTTTTCACAGAACTCGGGAAAGTACTGAGCACGTGCTAAAACACAAATTGCTGTATGGGTAAAAAACAAAATTAACATCATACTTTTTCATTGTATGAATTTCCAAAATTAACGAAGTAACCAAAATCACTGAATTCTACTCAGTGGTTTCTGTTTGAAGCACCCAAATTTTGTCTTTCTCTTCCGAGCAAATATCATATTCACGAACAGTGAATTGAAAAAATTTGGCCGTAAGACACAGCCACCAATTGGGCCCGTGGCAGAAACAGTCTTCTCAGACTTACCTCCATCGAAACCGAAATACAATCACTGGAATCCTCTTTATATGCCACCTTATCCTCTTCTCTCGCAACAATTAATAAACAAAGGCTTGATATCGGGGATTACCATTACGGAGATAAGCTCCAAGTTTGGCCACAAAAACTCAGAAATTATACATCCTTTTCAGTAAGTGAGTGCGTTTTCATTGAACTTAATGGATCAGCAGCTAGTTTGCCTTGGGCATTCAGTAGCACTACTGGTATGTGCACGATCCAAAAGTCTACTGAGAGGAAATGACTTGACAGATGTGAGTTGTTAGCCTCTTTCTTTAAGGGAGCATTCCCATAATGACACAGTTACCCCTGCACAAATTGTTTTGCTAACCTGTGAAATACGCTTACCCTTTTAAAAAACCTGGGCCGAATTTCATAGAGCTGCTTATAAAAGCATAAAAAGTAGCTATAAAAACAACAAAATTAAGCTTAAGAATAAACAGAATTAGGTCACCAGCCAAACTATCATTCCTTGTGTACAATCTGTGACTGGTATCCTGCTCATTTCTGCTCAGCAGACATGTTAAGCAATATTCTTAACAAAATTAAGCTTACCAGAACAAGGTTACCAGCCAAACTATGATTACTTGTGTACAATCTGTGACTGGTATCCTGCTCATTTCTGCTTAGCAGACATGTTAAGCAATATTCTTAACAAAATTAAGCTTACCCGAACAAGGTTACCAGCCAAACTATGATTACTTGTGTACAATCTGTGACTGGTATCCTGCTCATTTCGTCTTAGCAGACAATTGGTACGCAATAATTCTCTTCTTATAAGCAGGGCTATGAAAATGGCCCCATGAGGTTATCGTAAGGAGGTCTTTACTGTGTATATGCACAAGCAAGATTCTAAACACATGCAAGGTATGCAAGCCATGCAATAAGCTTCAATCATGAGTTTGCTTCATAACACTACCAATGGTTATTTGCTATTGCAACATTTCTATATTGCAACATAGCTTACATGTGTTAAAGGCACTGATCACTACTGGTAATTACTCAAAATAATTGTTAGCATACATGTAAAAACTTACTTGGTAACGAGCAATGGAGAGCTGTTGATCATTGTGAGAATACTGGTCTTTGACTAAAGGCACTGGACACTACAGGTAATTGTCAAAGACCAGTATTCACCCTTGGTGTATCACAACTTAGCATAAAATAACAAACCTGTGAAAATTTGGGTTCAATTGGTCATCAAAGTTGCAAGACAACTTTGTGTGCTACATGTGGTACAGTCTTTGTGCTTTCATCCCAGGTCAAAATTCCAGTTGAACCTAGTTAACTGGGGTCAACTGGTTCGACTGGATAGTGATCAAACTCGTCCATTTTCCATATTAACCAACTGGTTTGGACTAGGTTTAACTGTGTTCAACTAGGTTGAAATTATAAACCAGTTGGTTTCTGTTCATTTTCCATATCAAAACCAACTGGTTTTAACTGTGTTTAACTAGTTTATCAACTGGTTTCAACTAGTTCCAGTTAAACCCAGTTTAACTAGGTTCAACTGGAATTTTGACCTGGGATTTCTTTTGAGTAATTATCAATAGTGTCCAGTGCCTTTAAGTGCTACCAATTTCTTCCTGGATTTAGTCCGAGAAAGGAAAATTGAGCATTCACATGAACAAGCAAGGCAATGCAACACACCATTCAATTCTATCCATTGCAAATGGCTTTAATAATGAACAATATACCTACATGTACGTTCATATGGTCGTGATCTGTGGCTGGCTGTTATAAAAAAACAAGGTACATGTTCACAAACATGGTTACAACTTTGTATAGACTTTGCAACGGCGGAAATCACAAGACTCTTTGGCATCCATTTTGTGTTGCAATTTTCAATAGTGAGCCAACAGAATGAGAACAATTTAAAAAGCAGGTAGACTTTCGGCGGCTCACATGTTCTGCAAAGCTGCTAGGATTTAACATAAAAGTTATATAAATTTTTAACATTGAAGGGAGTCCTGCTTGGGCGTGGAGAATTTGACAGAGTGCATAGGAGCCACAAGGCGCAGGAATTACTGCAAAATATCATTTTTGAGCAGATGTCTTACCAACTAGACCACCAAGATTGCCCGAGGCCCGAGCTAGAGGCAGTTAGAAACCTATATTTTAGCAGCTGGTATCACAACTAAGCTTGGGGCGATATCACGATATTATCGAATATCGCGATACTAATTTGGAAACGATTTCGATATCAGATCGATTTGGTTTTAATTGAGAAATCGATATATCGCGATATCGCGATATCGATTAAGTATTGCAATATCGCGATGTTTTTCCTAGCTGAGACATCTTGCACCCCATAGGTTTGGAGTAAAACCAGAAGAATAGGTCATTAAAACACCTCTCTGATGCTATGACTGTCTCTTCTACAACTTTCACTGGGAGTTTGAAGACTGATGATGTCAAATAATAATTGATCATGATTATATCGAACATCGCGATTTATTGTCGGCGATATATCGTGAATAAAATAAATCGATATCGCCCAAGCTTAATCACAACGATATAATAGATAAATATATTTCAGACCTCACATTTCAGTACAATGCAGCTAGAGGTTGTGTAAGTGTCCCACAGGAGTTGAGAAAGTTTAAAGGCAGTGGACACTATTGGTAATTGTCAAAGACTAGCCTTCACAGTTGGTGTATCCCAACATATACTGTATGCATAAAATAACAAACCTGTGAAAATTTGAGCTCAATCGGTCATCGAACTTGCGAGATAATAATGAAAGAAAAAAAACACCCTTGTCACACGAAGTTGTGTACGTTTAGATGGTTGATTTCGAGACCTCAAGTTCTAAATCTGAGGTCTCAAAATCAAATTCGTGGAAAATTACTTCTTTCTCGGAAACTATGGCACTTCAGAGGGAGCCGTTTCTCACACTGTTTTATACCACCAACCTCTCCACATTACTCGTCACCAAGAAAGGTTTTATGATAATAATTATTTTTAGTAATTACCAATAGTGTCCACTGCCTTTAACGAATGGTCTAAGACCGCCTGATTAATCAAAAAGCACCTTGATCTAAACCTAAGGTTCCGGCCGGTGGTTGGCGCCATTTTTTGGAGTCAAGTTTTTACTCCAAAAAATGGCCGACCGTGTTAGTTCGCAAAGTAAAAGGAAAACCGTACAATTTTGAGGCATATTTGTGTGGATCATTATATTCTACTTTTCAAACATCTTTCTAACCATATGCATTTTAGAACAATTGGTTACAAACGCTTTTCATAGACCAACTCGACCGATCCAAGGCAACGTATTCCTTTAAGAGCTTTCATATGGTGCCTAAATCATATGTATAGCATTACGGTTTACCTGTGCGATTTCACCAAGAATGGAGTCTTGACGAGAGCGTGTAAGCCTTCCTTGTCCAAAGTCCCAACTGATACCAGCTGGTCCGGTCGGTGAATCTACAACACAATCCACCTCATCCTCAACCCTTACTCCAGTTTCCAGCGCCACGTCATGGTGGTCACTCACTCCTGAACTTGTAGTCTCGACCCTGGAACCACTATCTGCATCTTTAATAAGGGAATCAATGTGTGGTGAAGAGGTTTTCAACTAGTGGTTTAATCCCAACGAGGCCTGGTTCTTGATAATTTTACCGAGACGGTCATTGCTTTGGGGCCCTTGAAATGCTCCAGTAGAAATTTTCAAATTGTGTGCCCTTTGTCAGGGAGAAAATGCCTCCAAAACAAAGCATACAGGCCTGTGCCTGTGATTTGTTTTTCGCAGAACTCGGGAAAGTGCTAACGCACATCGGTGTATAAAGGATAAACCAAAATTAAAGGCAGTGGACACTATTGGTAATTGTCAAAGACTAGCCTTCACAGTTGGTGTATCTCAACATATGCATAAAATTTGAGATCAATCGGTCATCGAAGTTGCGAGATAATAATGAAAGAAAAAAACACCCTTGTTGGACGTAGTTGTGTGCGTTTAGATGGTTGATTTCGAGACCTCAAGTTCTAAATCTGAGGTCTCGAAATCAAATTCGCTGAAAATTACTTCTTTCTCGAAAACTATGGCACTTCAGAGGGAGCCATTTCTCACAATGTTTTATACCATCAACCTCTCCCCATTACTCGTCACCAAGAAAGGTTTTATGCCAATAATTATTTTGAGTAATTACCAATAGTGTCCACTGCCTTTAATAAGGGAATCAATGTGAGGTGAAGAGGTTTTCAACTAGTGGTTTAATCCCAACGAGGCCTGGTTCTTGATCATTTTACCAAGACAAAGTCGAGGTAAATTATCAAGAACCACGCCTTGGCGGGTTTAAACCACTAGTTACACCGATTCACCTTTTCGGTAAAAAACATCAACACTTTTTGGTCAAAAATTATAATTTAACACTTTTTACTGGTCATAAGCAAAGGTTTATACACACCCACGAGACGCGCTCTCCACCAATAGAAATAGCGAAACTGTCTGAGGTATTTATAAATAAGGGAATAAAAGAAGAGGCAATGAGGTGTTCAACAACCATTCAAGACCAGGGCCCAATTTCGTAGAGCTGCTTAAAAGCATAATGTTGCTTGACAAATTTCTGCTTATAGCAGGACACCACTCACACACTGTACATGTGACATGATAGTTTGGATGGTTGCCATATTCTTGTAAGCAGAATGTTGTTTGCATCAGGAAAAATAACGTAGTTACAGTGTACCTGTTCATGTTTGTTGTGTCCTCATTTAGCCTTTTTTAAATAATGTAAAAGTTTTGTTTTATCCTTACACCGATGTGTGTTAGCACTGAATACTCAGTACTTTCCCAAGTTCTTTGGAAAAAAACCCAGGCTTATTTACTTGGGTAGGATAATCTGATAAAATATAGGGTTGGAACTGCCTCTAGCTACCACCAGGCAATCTCGGTGGTCTAGTTGGTAATAGACACTGCTGTAGAGTTGCAAAGGTCAAAGGTTCAAATCCCACCCAAGTAATATGCCTGCAATCCCGATACTTCACGGAGGCAACGAAGGCAACTACCTCCATACCCCTGGTCATTGCTTTGGGGCCCTTGAAATGCTCCAGTAGAAATTTTCAATTTCCACTTTGGGTGCCCTTTGTCAGGGAGAAAATGCCTCCAAAACAAAGCATACAGGCCTGTGCCTGTGATTTGTTTTTGCAGACCTCGGTAAAGTGCTAACGCACATCGGTGTATAGTGGATATACCAAAAATTAAACTGCACATCGGTGTATAGTGGATATACCAAAACTTAAACATACCTGCATCTTGCTCTTTTTTATGATCTGAATTCCTGTCAAACTTCAATGTCTCATCATCCATCTGAGTTTCCCGATCAACAAGAAGCGGCAGATCGTCCGTAGAATCCTCACTGCAGGTTCGATTCCTAACCAGGTAAATCCCAGACTCTAAACGCACCCCTTCGCAGGAATCCAAGCTACTGCGACGGCTACTCCCCGGAGTCGACAACCCATCATCCTCCATTTTGCCAAGTATATCCTCCAACTGACCAATCAGAGTGTAGTCTGCGTTCCCGTCCATAAGCTGATAGTTGACTTCCCTTATCAAGGTTTGTGGAACATACCGACGAGCGTTCCCTTTTTGAATCCTCTCCGCGAAGTGGACGGCTGTTTGCGCGCACTGTTCCCATAGGCTGAGAGCAAACAGCTTAGATATGCAGCGCTCAGCGCTGAGTAGTGTATAACAGCTGACTTCATTGTTGGAATGCAGGCAGTAGACGCGAGATTTGTAAACACAAGCCCATAAGATATCTGTTATCAACAAGAAAATTTAACAATAAAAATAAATTTATGCCATCGGTCGGTTTTGAACAGTCGGTCTGTAAACTTGGAAACCCATCTGTTTAAAGGGTTTAGGTTCTTAGTACGACACAAAACACAAACGTCAACAGATTCTTTGCACGGTTTAAAGAAAATGATGGTAGAAAGCTTCTCTTAAAATATTGCTATTGGTGCTGCAGATTTTAAGAATTCAGCAAAACGATTTCACACACAAAAGAAATCATCTTTAGCGGGATGAAAACTATTTTTTCCCCTGAAAACATTGCTCTATGATTTTAACCTTTTTTTCAGAAACAACTAATGAAGCTGAAACTTCTTCAAGTAAATTATGTTACATCCATCTCCATTCATAGGGAGTAGGGATTCAGGTCATGACCAAAAACTTCATCTACAAAAGGTAGCAAAACTCTTTAAAGGATCTGGACACTAATAGGTAATTACTCAAAATATTTGTTTAGCATAAAAACTTACTTGGTAACAAGCAATGGAGAGCTGTTGATAGTATAAAACATTGTGAGAAACGGCTCCCTCTGAATATCATAGTTGTTGAGAAAGAAGTAATTTCTCACTAAAATATTTGAATTGAATTTGAGACCTCAGCTGAAGTCTTGAATTCAATGCATCTGAAGGCACACAATTTGTACAACAAGGGTGTCTTTTCTTCCATGTTTCTCTCGCCAATTCAACTACCAATTGAGTGAAAATTTTCACAGGTTTGTTATTTTATGCATATGTTGAGATACACCAAGTGAGAAGACTGGTTTTTGACTATTATCAAAAGTGTCCAGTGTCTTTAAGAGCTTGAACAATATCCACTCACCTTTGAAGTCTCCAGACCAAACAGTCACACCTATGTTTGCTGGATCAAATACATAAACCGCATTGCTCGTCCAAGTCAGCAAAAGATTACATCTGCAACATGCAATGAAATTAGGATAAGTTATCACACAAGCGGAAGTGGAATACGGAAAAATATAGCGCGTCTGCGTCCCATATCCAACGAGGCCGAAGGCCTCGTTGGATATGGGACGCAGACGCGCTATATTTTGTCATATTTCCACGAGCGCGCGTGTGATAACGTATTTATCTTCAAGCAAACTTGGCGCGTGACATAGAAGACGCAAGACGCAGGTAGTGATATTAGCCGTGCAAAATAGGTTTTTATCACCACTCCATTCTGCGAATCTGATTGGAGGATTAGCGCGTACTTGAAGATAATTAATAATACAATCATTTCTTATGTTTATTATAGCGGAGAAATATACATTGAAAAAGTAAATTCCATGTACCCTTTAGAAGACTGGACAGACCAGGGGCCAATTTCATAGCCTTGATTCAAGGCTGTTGGCTTAGTGTGCCCGGGCCCGGTGCGACACGCTTGGGCAACAACTGCAGTGCATAGACAGTGTACACGAATGTACAGTACATTGTACAGCGAGAACAGTATAGCAAAACCGTGAGTATGGTCGATCTTATTTCAACCTCGTATGCGTGACTCAAACACAGACTGACATACAATGTACACCGTACAGGTGTTCATGCATAGATGTACACGTACATGAACACGTACATGTACATACACTTTACACCTGTACTAATAATAATAACAATAATAATTTATTCATTTATTATGCGCAAGTTTCATAAAAAATATGTACAGATGCGCATTACAACAATATACAGATATTAACAATAATTTAAACAGATTTAAAAATGGTAATTACACTGAAAATTACGATAACAGTAGCTACACACTGATCCACGCACTGTGTATGTATGGGGTGCGCTGGCGGAATTCAGTGGGGAGCGGATAAGCCGGGCGCGGCCGGGCGCAGCCGGGCACGATCGGCTGGAGCGCCTTGATCAAGGCTACCAATTTCATGGCTCTGCAAGCAGCTGTGAAAGGAATGAAATTGTGGAAAGTATGAATCATGCTGCCGTCGATTTCACAAAGAGTTAGGACTCGTCTTATCTCGAGTTAAGACGAGTAACTCGTCCTAACTTAGGATTAATCTTAAGGTCTGCATGCTACAGTGTAGGGTTGAGACTCGTCCTAAGTTAGGAAGAGTTTTGTGAAATCGAAGCTGGGGACTCACCCATGTCCGAAAGTCAGAAGTTGTTGAAAACTGAGAGACTGTGGTTTCTGAACTGCATCTTTATCAGGAAAACGAGGTGTTCGCCTGCAACAAAAAGCACTGTTCACTTCAAACAACAACTCTTATTATTGTTTTATGTTAAGACATTGGACATGCTTGGCAACTGTCAAAGATCAGTATTATATTGATAATAATTTTTTTAAACTTTGGCTCATTTGGTCATCAAGATCGCAAGAAAATAATGAAAGAAAAAAACCTGTTTTGCACAAATTTGTGTGCTTTCGGATGCACAATAAAAGGCTTCAGCTGAAGTCTTTTGCTGTTTGAGTGAGAAATTATCTCTTTCTCAAAAACTAGGTTACTTCAGAGAGAGCCGTTTCTCACAATGTTCTATAGAATACAGCATTCCATTGCTCTTTCCGAGTAAGTTTTTATGCGAACAATTATTTTGAGTAGTTACGTAACCATTATAGTGTTCAGTGCCTTTAAGGCACAATACTGAACAATTTCTTAAAATAAAAAGTAAAAACGTTTTGTTTTTTTCGTTTTTGGTGCAAAAATTGCTGGTGCAACATTACAATGTCTAGCTACCACAATTTAAAAGTAAGCTTGGGCGATATCGATTTATTTTATTCACGATATATCGCCGACAATATATCGCGATATTCGATATAATCGCGATTAATTAAATTTGACATTATCAGTCTTCAAACTCCTAGTGAAAGTTGTAGAAGAGACAGTCATAGCATAAGAGAGGTGTTCTAATGACCTATTCTTCTGGTTTTACTCCAAACCTATTGGGTGCAAGATGTCTCAACTAGGAAATACATCGCGATATTGCGATACTTAATCGATATCACAATATATCGCGATATATCGATATCGCCCAAGCTTATTTAGAAGCTTAATCTTCTGAAGCGCAATTAAAATTAAAGGCCTCAGTTAACATCGTTTTCATGTATAATGAAAACTAAAAAAGAAATGGTTTTGTAAACTGTGTGCTAGTTTGTAGCGTCGGTGAACAATTATTATCCCCTTATAACATATTACAAAAGACGAACATTGGGGCGTGACATTAGCATTGTGGTGTGTAAACTGATTAATTTAGCCAAGTTCCATCAGCATGGTGAATTATAAAAGGGTTAAGGGTCGATATTTGTTTTGTTGTTTTAAAAGCACTGGACACTTTTGGTAAATACTCAAAACATTTGTTAGCAAAAAAAACTCCTTGTATTGGTAACAGGCAATGGAGAGCTGTTGATAGTGTATAAAACATTGTGAAAAAAGGCTCCCTCTGAAGTAACGTACTTTTTGATAAAGTAATTTCCACTAAAATATTTGAACTTCATTTGAGACCTAATAATTAGAATTTGATTTTCCGAAACCAAGCACACAAATTCGTGTGACAAGGGTGTTTTTTCTTCAATTATTATCTCGTAACTTCGACGACCAATTGAGTTCAAATTTTCACAGTTTTGTTATTTTGTGCATACATGTATGTTGAGATACACAAGTAAGGGAGAAGACTGATCTTTAACAACTGATTTCGAGACCTCAAATTCTAAATTCAAGGTCTCGAAATCAAATTCAAAGAAAACTACTTCTTTCCTGAAAACTACTTTAATTAAGAGGGAGCCGTTTCCGACAATGTTTTATACTATGGACCTCTCCCCATTACTTGTTACCATGTAAGGTTTTATGCTAATAACTATTTTGAATAATTACCAATAGTGTCCACTGCCTTTAATAATAGTAATAATAATACAAATTACCCAAATCCAAGTATTGGCAGAGATGGCACAGCTAGGAGACGTTTCAGCTGATGAGTTGTCTGTACTTGCCCGACGATATTCACCTTATTAAAGACAGTAAGAATAATGTAATTGTGGCTTCTTATGTAGCGCAAAGAATCTCATACCAGATAAAGGGATGCCAGTGACTCTTTCCCTCAGAGCCTGAAAAATTGCTGCGAAGGAGAAGGGGTCACACCCCTCCCCCCCCCCTTGGCAATTGGGTCAAGACTAGTTCATACCTGCCATCTGCATAGTGGTTGAGTTGATGGCGAGTTGACGGCACATTTTCTCCGGCAAGATGAAATACAGAGCGCCGGAAATCTGTTTTCAATAAAAATATACTTTCTCCGGCCAGATGAAATACGAAACACCGGAAATCTGTTTTCAATGAAATCTATTTTCTCCGGCCAGATGAAATACGGAGCGCCGGAAAAAATCTGGGGAAATTTGAAAAAGACGGAATTCCGGCAATAGCCGGAAAACTGGCATCCCTGCAGATACTGTAAATCACACCATGCTCTACTGCACAGTTCAAACTTCGCATACATGTTTTGTATTATTTCAAGCTGCACGTCAACTTTGCTTGAAGATAAACTTGTGGAACATGTGTTCAACAAACACAAACTCCAACGTGTACTTCATGTTCAACATGCGTACAGAATGGCGCGCGCGCGTCTCCTTACGGTCCCATCACATATGTGCAGAAGCATCACCAATGCAACCTCTATTTCTTTTATATAACTTGCATACATACCTCCCATATTCTGCTTCCTGGGCGTGCTGAGTAGATGACTGGGAAGTCTTTGGTTGGTTTCTTAAGGAAGCAAGCACCATATTGGCCATCCCTAGTAAACAAAGAAGAGGAAGAAAAAAATATATATATATATAGACCGATCCAGGCACGCAAGTGCTGGGCGCCGCCATGCGCTGTGCGCCACTGCTGGGGTTTCTTTGTGCCTAGTTTTATGCACAAAGACATGAGAAAATTGTTTTCCTTTTCACTTTTTATGGGAATTGAATTTTCTTCCTCGACAATCTATGAAATTTCCTTGATGTGACTGCTTGATATAACAATGTACTATATTCTTGATAAATTTTTAAAATTAAGCAGGAAGTACAATGCTGAAATTCTGACAAAATACCTTGCCGATGTAATGCATTTTAGCGACTATTATGCAGTTTCCGCGTCTTTGACCCCTAACTCGCCTAAGACAAGCACCTTTTTTCAAGATGATCCGGCTTCTATTTTGTTGCAAATGTTTGTGGTCAGTGATCTACATTGGTATATCATGATGTCCTGTTAAGGAAATTGTGTTCTTCGTTGAGGAAAACATCTTGTGTCCATAAAGAGTGAAAAGAAACATGATTTCCTCATGTCTTTGTGCACAAAACTAGGCACACGTACACCTCAGCAATGGCGGTGCTCAACACGGTTGCGCCCGGTGCGCGTCGGATCGGTCTATAGTAAATATTCTGTAGCAGAACAGTTCATTCGCTACTTGAGACTAGCAGAATGTCATTCATCGAGGTCGCTGTCACAGTTAACTTTGACCTATGGGATGTGACGTGCCTCAATTGGCGTAGTTTTCGCGCGCTGAGTTCGTTGGCCATGTTCAGCTAGTCCAATTAAACGAGTACTGTAGAGAAACAATAGCAAACCTGTTAGTGTTACATCACGGTTGCGGTAAGCTGCCAGGGTAGGTCAGTTTACCATGAGTTCCCATTGGATTTAATTTTGTCACCCTACAGAAAAGTCACGGAACTCTAAAAAAATAAAGTCAACTGGAAACATGGCTTATGGCCCTCTTCTAACAATGGCTTTCCCTTTGGCTTGGGCTTATTGGCTCTGTCTGCCAATTTTAGTCCAAAAAATCAAAGCATTTCTACAGAAAAGTTGCGGCGCTCAAGCAACAAAAAGTCCACAAACATGGTTTATGGCCCTCTTCAAACAATGGCTTTCGCTTTGGTTTGGGCTTAGAGGCGCTGTCTGTCTATTTTAAGCTGAAAAAGCACATTTTTTAAAATAACTAAAGGAGCCTAATCAATACAGCGGAATAGAAAATGAACTCACCTTGGCTTGGTGCCTACAGCATAAGCTTGCTTCCTGTGAAAGACAAAGAAGAAGAATTTTACATCAGAGTAATTAATTTAGTGAATGAGGCGCAGGCTAAGTTAATTACTTTTCCCCTACCTCTTCCTACCCTTGATGATGTCCTTTGTTTCTATCTTCTTGCGGTCAAACCAGTCCCTTCCCTTCAACCGCCCCTTTTTTCTCCCTGTTCATTGTTTACCCCTTGGTTTTTTCTGTATGCTTTCTTACTCAATTCATGTATTTCCACTTCACTGCTTATGTCACTTTGTTGTGTTGTTATTTAGCCTTCGAGAAAGACTCTGCTAGGGTCGAAACATCAGGCCATTAACTTTTTTTTTGCATTTATATCATTAGGTCCATTTGGTTGGTAAGTTGTCTGCGACAGCTAATGTTTTAATTTCTCAATATCTATGTTTGAGTGGACACTATTGGTAACTACTCAAAATAATTATTAACATAAAACATTACTTGGTAACAATTAATGGGGAGAGGTTGGTAGTAAAATACATTGTGAGAAACGACGCCCTTTGAAGTGGAGTACTTTTCGAGAAAGAAGTAATTTTCCACGAATTTGATTTCGAGACCTCAGATTTAGAATTTGAGGTCTAGAAATCAAGCATCTGAAAGCACACAACTTCGCGTGACAAGGGTGTTTTTCTTGCATTATTGTCTCGCAATGTCGATGACCGACTGAGCTCAAATTTTCACAGGTTTGTTATATTTTATGCATATGTTGAGATACAGCAAGTGAGGAGACTGGTCTTTGACAATTACCAATAGTGTCCACTGTCTTTAAGCAAGCAATTCTCATTATTTTCATGCAAAATTTGCATATGTTGGTTATCGTTACCATGGTTATGAGATTTTTTTGGGTACCTACGAGCATAGTAAATTTTAATTAATTCGGAAGACATGAGGTAAAAAATGCCTTGGTCTGGCTTATGGAATTACCCTTTAACCCTTCAGTCCCTGCACCGCCCGAGTTTGCTGAAATCCAATTTCTCAAGATTCTTGCAGTAAATTACTGGAATCGTAGTTCAAATTTTAAAGCCATTGGACCCTTTCGGTAAACAGTGTTGTCCAAGGCCCACACTTTGTGTACCACAACTTCTATATCAAATAACAAACCTGTGAAAATTTAGGCTCAATCGGTCATCGGAGTCGGGAGAAAACAACGGAAAATCCCACCCTTGTTTCCGCGCGTTTCGCTGTGTCATGACATGTGTTTAAAATAAATCCGTAATTCTCGTTAACGAGAATTTATATTGTTTTGCTGTTTTCTCAAAAAGTAAAGCATTTCATGGAATAATATTTCAAGAGAAGTCTTTCACCATTGCCTTCTGTAAACCCTGTAAGTTATTTGTAAATCTGTGAACTTTTTGTTTTTTTTCTGAACCGAAAGGCTCCAATGGCTTTAAAAGATAGCCACGGCTTAATGTGTATGCACAATTTTTTACCCTTTCGGTAATATTTGTATAAAAGTACAAGTTCTCATGGGAACAATAAATGCCTCTCGTTAAACGGCTACGGTAATTTTTATGGCGAATATTTTTTGTGCACGGATAAAATGAACAATAGCTTTTCAAGGCTTGTGTCTGGCTCAATGCTCATACTGATTAAATGCGAAGGCATTAATTTTCGACAATATCATCATAAATGATGAACAGTTTTCTGAGAGTTTTATTTTTCGTAAGAGCTAAATTATTTTATTATCATTAGCTTCGACAAGTCAACTGTGAAGGGAGAATTAATAACGATCTATAACAACTAGATATACAAAATTAACAAATGCGTAGACCTACTAATGACTATCGAGTGTTATTTTGATGTTCCTTTTTTTCTACAAACACACGCTAGCGAGGTTTCCTCGATCGTACCGCATACAGTGTATCGCTATATGCGGCTGGGCGGTACAGTGGCTAAATGGTTAAAAATAACTCTCTTATTTGGGTTGCTAACCAACGGTAATGGCCATCATTTAAGATGAATCCTCATGAATATTTATTTGCATAATGGACTCTCCAGTTGGGAGCTGGAAATAACTATCCAATAGCAAGAGGAGTATCAAAGAAATGTTGAATATTCATGAGGACACTCAGGCTTTTTGTATAAATATTTAATTTCATAATGGACTCTCCAGTTGGGAGCTGGAAATAACTATCCAATAGCAATAGGAGTATCAAAGAAATGTTGAATATTCATGAGGACACTCAGGCTTTTTGTATGAATATTTAATTTCATAATGGACTTTCCACATGGGAGCTGGAAATAACTATCCAATAGCAATAGGAGTATCAATGAGATGTTGAATATTCATGAGGACACTCAGGCTTTTTGTATGAATATTCAATTTCATAATGGACTTTCCACATGGGAGCTGGAAATAACTATCCGATAGCAAGAGCAGTTTCAATGAGATGTTGAATATTCATGAGGACCATCAGTCTTTTCATATGAATATTTAATTGCATAATGGACTCTCCGGGTTGGAACTGATAATAACTGTCCAATAGTATGAGCAGTCAAAGACATGTTGAATATGCACGAAGATTTTGCTGTGCTACAATACATATAGGGAAATCGTGTTCTGGATGCCATTGCAAAATATTTCAACGGTGCACGGTGAACGCTAATATTGAGAAGCAAATGATGAATTTTGAGTCACAACCAACACATTTTACGAAGCACTTTGTTCTGCTATCCAAAGGAAATCGTTCACAAAGTTTTATTTACTGATTGCAAACAAAGTGAAGATGTCGGACCACCATAATTTGGTAACTATGCTGTTGGTAACTTTAACAACCTGTCCAATGACATGTGTAGCTAGCGATAGGGGACAGTGTACAGCTTCAATCCGCACTAATAGAGCAGAGTGTCCACCCGGAACTAAAGAATGGCAGAGTCGGTGTTATGGCGTCACTAACACCAAACAAACCTGGGAGAATTCATTACAGGTATGTCAGGCGCTTGGCGGCAAAATGGCTTTCCCCGAAACAGCCGAGAAAAACGAGTTCATCAAGACGGAAGTAATGGGTAGCAATCTAGAATATAATTACGAGGCAGCTTATTTGAAGTGCCAGGGCCAAGCTCTTCTGTGGGATTGCATGGGGGATGGCACCTATGTGAATTGGTCCCCGACGTCACCCAGTAATGGCACTGATGAAAACTGCATCATAATGTACAGATCTACCGGAACTTGGAGTGATTCCACGTGCTGGAGAAGCCGACCTGCATTATGTGAGTTTGAGAAACAACCCCGAGGACTTCTTCATTTGTAGGCTGGGACTTCAGTTAACTTGTGTACGAGTTGTTAATGATTTGTCACAGTGACAGTTGAGTTGTGGTGATAGTTGAGTCGTAGTGGTGGCGTAATGATTCAGGTCTCCGCGATTGAATACTGCTCTCGCGAGATCACTGCTCTTGCCCGAACAGCACTATTTTCCGGAACTGCCGGAAAGATACGTTTTTGAGAATGTCGTTGCCACAATGAAAAAATTAACTTGCTATTAGTGAGTTTGAAAAACAACTCACAGACTACTTCATTTGTAGGCTGGGACTTTGGACAAACTTCCCATGCACCATACGGGACTGGAACAACCTCCCAGATGATCCTGCTGCGTACCCGTCCCTTGACGCCTTCAAACTGGTGTTAAGAGACCCCCGCCTCAAGTACATCATCTCCAGCTTTTTACTCGCACCTGTACAAAATGCTATCTACACCTGACACATATTCCTGCTGCCTAAGTTAACCTTAGCGCTCACACGCAGTACGTCTTCAATCATTTGAAGGCTGCACTTTTCAAGGAAGAAGAAAAATGTCATAATGGGACCAGCATGTCACTTGGCTTTGACCATCGCACAAAAAAAAAGAGGCAGGTGTATAGAAAAGCAAGTTTTATCCTTTTTGTCATCCTTTTTCTGGTTCAAAAGAAATTGTGTGTGCGTTTTGCGCTTTAGAGGCACTGATGGACACCTTTGTTAAATGTTTTTTTCTAATGGCATAAATCCAAAAGTTAAGGCTTTTCTGAAGTTAAGGCTTTTCTTTGACCTTTGAAGTACAATTTTTCTATTTTTACTACGAAAAGCGCATCGAGACATTATTCATAAATACCCCCCTGACAGTTTTGCTATTCCTACATGGATTAGTGGAGAGCGCGTCTTGTGTGGGGTGTTTATACATGAAGCTGGATCTGTTTAAGACCGGCTGGTTTCGCATGTTCAGCGCGCAAACTTATGTGTCAATTTACTTACACAGAACGCAATATATAGCTATTAGTACCCTCGCATTATTTATCTGTAAACGTGCATACTCAACCCAATACGCACCAAAGATTATTACAAAATAAAAACATTGACAAATCTACAAACTTTGAAATTTCCCTATTGACCCAATTCAACCAACTCGTTTTGGGGCCTTATGTTTTTCTTTACATTTGCCAACGATTTTGGTGGGAGAAAATGTAATGCATAATGCGTTAGCGTGGTGAGTTGCTGGCCAATAAGAAGCCCAATTACTTGTATGACGTCACAAGAACGTTCGATGCAAATTCGTTACATTTTCTCCCACCAAAATCGTTGGCAAATGTAAAGAAAAACATAAGGCCCCCAAAACGAGTTGGTAAAGGCGCTTCGCGGCTTCGCCGCTCGAGGTGATAGTCTTTTTTCGTGCGTTACATTTTTGGGGTTGTGCATGCCATCCGGTGTGCCGCGTGCGCCTTGACTAAAGGCTAACCAACATGGTGAGCGTGGCATAGTCGCCGCGTGTGACGTGCATTCAAGGGGTAATTAGAACCAGATTGTCACAAATTTTCATTTATTTATTTTTCAATAAAAGGGCATTTGTGAATGGGATTAAAGGCAGTGGACACTATTGGTAATTACTCAAAATAATTATTAGCATAAAACCTCATTTGGTAACGAGTAATGGGGAGAGGTTGATGGTATAAAACATTGTGAGAAACGGCTCCCTCTGAAGTAACATAGTTTTCGAGAAAGAAGTAATTTTCCACGAATTTGATTTCGAGACCTCAAGTTTAGAACTTGAAGTCACGAAATCAAGCATCTGAAAGCACACAACTTCGTGTGACAAGGGTGTTTTTTTCTTTCATAGTTATCTTGCAACTTTGGCGACCAGTTGAGCTCAAATTTTCACATTGTTATTTTATGCATATGTTGAGATACACCAAGTGAGAAGACTGGTCTTTGACAATTACCAATAGTGTCCACTGTCTTTAAAAGAGAGGTGACTTGTACTTAATTGGCCATCTAAAACCTTGCAGGGTCGTGGCCTTGCGATAAAAGGAAGGTAACGACCTTGCTGGTTTTAAACAGCCTATTTAAAACTCGTCGCAACTCTTTTATTTATGGCCTACATAAGTACCAGTCATTATTATTATTGTTATTATTATAAATAGGAAGGTCTTTTAGTTAGAAACAAAGTAAGGCATAAAAAAAAAATGTTATGTTGGCGTATACAGACCTACCCTAAAAATACGGCCGACCCTGGATATTTTTTTTTTTTCAAGGGAAGAAATTTAATAATTAAAATCTATTAAAGACATGAAAATCAAATAAAATGTCATCAAAAGTTAAAAAACATGCTATCTGTTCTGTGTAGCCTTGTTTTATTTTGTTATCGTGTATACTAACAGCTGAATCAATTAGAAAACATGTAATTTTCGTTGCTGGGAGGGAAAAAAACAAATAAATATATTTTAAAATCCCAACCTACCTTCCCTATTTTTTGGGGGCCATTACGCCAACATAACATTTTTTTTTATGCCTAAACTGCACAACACAGCAAGCAGCACTTCAGAGACTTAGAAGAATATTTGTAAATAAAGGGTCTGATAAATATCACAATTAACCTTCTAGTCCCTGCACCGCCCGAGTTTCTGAAAACCAATTTTTCAAGATTCTTGCAGTAAACACCTGGAATCGTAGTTCAATTTTTAACAGATAGCTTAATATTTATGCACAATTTTTTACCCTTTCGGTAATGTTTGTATAAAAGTACAAGCTCCCATTGGGAACAATAATAGGCTCTCGAATATTTGTTTGTAAGGATAAAATGGACACGATAGCTTTTCAAGGCTTTTATCTGGCTCAATGCTCATACTAATTAAATGCGAAGGCGTTAGTTTTTGACAATATCATCATTAATGGCGGGGCTTAAAGATGTTATGTAAGATTTTTGGCCGATTTGACCCCAACATTTTTATTTCAAATTCAATAGGTATTTTGATGGGGGTCGAGAAAGTTACAAGCTTTCATTTGAGCCATTGCTCGAAAAAGTCCGCCAATTATTAGTAGCAGTGAAATAAAGTGCTCAAAATTAGTTTTTGTCGGGATCCCGACAATATATCACGTGACCAATTCTTATGTGTTTTATAAGAAACGTTTTAAATTTGTGTCATGGTTCCTGACCATTAAAAGTAAAAGTTAGAGTGGGTGATACTCTTTGAAATACCATTCACTCAAAAAAATCTATTTTTTAATGTTTGGGGCCAAAAATCTGACATGGCGTCTTTAACAATATTTCTAAATCGAGACTTACTTTTTTGTGTCGCAGATGAAGCATTTTGTCAGAGTAGATGCTAGTAGTTTGTCATCGCAGAAGTCCAATTGGACAATAGTGGAATCTGCATCCATTACAAGCTCCGTTGGTAACTTGAATAATCCAGAGACCTGATACAACAGAATCCAGTACAAAGTGTTTAGTAATAATTGGCAGTGTCATGGCCGAGCGGTTAAGAGCAGTGAATTCAAGCACTGATGTTTGATCAGCAGGGTGTGGGTTCGGATCCCGGTCATGACACTTGCTACATAAAATTGGGGAGGTAGTGCTATCTGCTCTACCGGCTAGGCTTCGAATTGAAGATACCCAAGCCCACATTCGTGTGGACTGTGAAAGGGGTAACCCTGTTTCAGCCCTAGGAGTAGATGGCAATGGCCTCTGGAAAAAAATAATTGTATCCCACAACTTGAAGTGGCCTTCAGGCCTTGTGTGTCAGGCGACTTGCATAAAAAAAATTAAAAAATAATAATAATAATTATAGTGGCTTCTTATATACATGTAGCGTCCATTACTGTCACTTTAACATGCAGTATTTTCCTGTGAGGTATGTGGGACTACATTTGAACTATAACCGTTAGTTTTTAGACCTATACAGCGCTTTTCACCCGAAGGACGTCCCAAAGCGTATCACATTATTACCCCTGGTCACTGGGGCCTTAAATCATTCCTTAAACCATCTTAGCTCCCTGGGGAGTATACAGCCTGTGCAACAACTATGCGCTACTTGGCTAAATCAATCACAAGAACCATCTCTGCCCTCACAGGTACCCATTTACCCCTGGGTGGAGAGAAGCATGTTGTTAAGTGTCTTGCTCAGGGACACAAGTGTCACGAATTATGAGACCTATACTCCTTTTAAAGGCAGTGGACACTGTTGGTAATTACTCAAAATAATTATTAGCATAAAACCTTTCTTGGTGACGAGTAATGGGGAGAGGTTGGTGGTATAAAACATTGTGGGAAACAGCTCCCTCTGAAATGCCATAGTTTTCGAGAAAGAAGTAATTTTCCATCAATTTGATTTCGAGACCTCAGGTTTAAAACTTGAGGTCTCGAAATCAACTATCTAAACGTACACAACTTGGTGTGACAAGGGTGTTTTCTTCTTTCATTATTATCTTGCAACTTTGATGACCGATTGAGCTCAAATTTTCACAGGTTAGTTATTTTATGCATATGTTGAGATACACCAACTGTGAATGCTAGTCTTTGACAATTACCAATAGTATCCACTGCCTTTAAATAGCACCATGTAATTATTTACAAGGAGCCGCTATGCAATTTTAGAATAATTTGATGTGACAAATTTGTTGTGCCTGCATACCAAGGTTTGTGTGCCGGTGTCCCAGGGAAATCTGTACGCTAGAGATTTTGTTCCCCAATGGGAAATTAGCATGGACTGTAGGAGGAGGATTCAATAGAGGGCGCTATCAGAAGAAGTTTGCCAACAACAGCCGAAATTATAATAGGTTTGCATTGTTGTGGCTGGTACTCGACTCAATTTTTGCTTAGCAAAGAAATTTGTCAAGAAGTATTTTCTGCAGAACAATAAAATTGGGCCTCAAAAAAGGGTCTTATTTCCCTTGGTTTAGTTTTGCCTGCCATCTCTAACTAGGTCCAATTTCATAGAGTTGCTTAAGCACTGAATATTGCTTAACAATTCTCTGATGAGCAAAAATGAGCAGGATACCAGTCACAGATAGTTCATTTGAAATTGGTAACCTTATTCTGGTAAGCATATTTTTGTTGTGCCTAAAAGATTTGGGTACTTTTTCAAAATGTCCATAGATTTACATTAAACTTACAGGGTTTGAAGATAATGATAGTGGAAAGCTTCCCTTCAAATATTACTAACTAAGGTTGTATAGTTTTTGAGAAATGAGTAAAACAAGTCACAAAATAATTTTGGTCTCATTAGCACGTAAAATCCCCTTAACCAGTTATGATATTATACCAAAACCATAGCATAACTGGTTAATACGTTTTTACATGCTAAAACTGAGACGAAAATTATTACTTTTACTCATTTCTCAAAAACTATAGCACCTCAGTAAGTAAAATTTCAAGGGAAGCTTTCTACTATCATAATCTTCAAACTGTGTAAGTTTAATGTAAATCTGTGGACATTGTGTTTTTTGTTAGGAAAAAGTACGTAGACCCTTTAAGCAGCTGTTGTTACCTTTCTATGGTAGGCATTAAGGAATGTGATTCTTCCTTGATCGTCTCCAGTGAACAGTCGCTAGCTTGAATCATTGACCAGTTACAGCGACAGGAGCATCACTGAGTGGCGAATATGCGCGCTATAAAAGAATCCACTATTATCACTGTGTTAAGCCCGGTTCATACGAAGCGAATTTGAAGTGAATTTGATGTCACACCCTCCTTTCGCAGCGATTATTCGCATGGGAGTAGAGCAGAATTCAACTGCTGCGAATTGTTCGTTGCAAATTTGTGACGTCAAGATTCGCTTGGCATTCACATTCGCAGGAAGTATGAACCGGGCTTTTCTGAATTGTTACCTTTCTATGGTATGCATTGAGGAATGTGATTCTTCCATGATCGTCACCAGTGAACAGTCGCTGGCTCGAATCATCCCATATCATCGCAGTAACCTGTCCATTACGATGAGCCGACGATATCGCTAACCTCTCGGAGGAAAGTCGTCTCTCAATGTTCAACTCCAACACCACCACAAAACCTTGGCTGCATAAATATACCAGAATCAAAACATTTAATAGTATGTTAAAGACACTGGACACTATTGGTAATTGTCAAAGACCAGTCTTCTCACTTGGTGTATCTCAACATATGCATAAAATAACAAACCTGTGAAAATTTGAGCTCGATTGTTCATGAAAGTTACGAGATAAAAATGAAAAAAAAAACACCCTTGTCATACGAAGTTGTGTGCTTTCAGATGCTTGATTTCAATACCTAAGAATCTAGTTCTGAAGTCTCGAAATCAAATTCGTGGGGGAGCCGCCGTTTCTCACAATGTTTTTATACCATCAACAGCTCCCCATTACTCGTTACCAAGTAAGGTTTTATGCCAATAATTATTTTGAGTAACTACTAATAGTGTCCACTGCCTTTAATAGTTCTAAGTTAAAATTTAAATAAGTTAAATTTTGGATAGATCTCCACCCCACAACATGAGTCTTCTAATAATAATGAAAACTGGTTCTTATCAATAACGTATTTTGCAATTATAGTGTACTTTCTTGTATTTTTGATTAATATTTTATTGTTCAGCGCATTTGAACAAAACTATATTTGAGTTTAAATTAATAAACTAATTATAAATTATGTACATTAAATATTCAGGGTAGATCACCTTGTTGCTATGCCAACAATGTTGTCATCAGGAGCAAACACAACTTTTGTCAGTCCACCTTCCTACACAGAAAATAAGAATAAAAATAAATTTTTCATTTTCAATTTTTTTTTGCAATAAAAATACTAACAAAAGTGGCTTCTTAAAATAGTAGCGCTCAGGTTCATCACTCAGTGATGGACATGAGGCTTCAACATTATTACCCCTGGTCACGGGCCATTTAATATATTCCTTGAACCATCTCAGCTCCCTGGGGAGTATACAGCCTGTACAACAGATATGCGCTACTCGGCTAAATCACTCACAAGAGTCATCTCTGCCCTCACAGGTACCCATTTACCCCTGGGTGGAGAGAAGCAATTATAGTTAAGTGTCTTGCTCAGGGACACAAGTGCCATGATGACTGGGGTTCAAAACCACGCCCTGATTACTTAGTTATAGCCACAAAAACTTGAATTCTATGCTCTTAACTAGGCCTGGGCGACTAATTTGAATATCCGGTTAATGGCGAATAGGTTTTCCTATCCGTAATCGCGAATGCCTTTTTTTTCTTAACCGGATATCAGCAATGGGCGCGAAAACCTATTTATAAACCGGATAGTCCTGTAATTACAACCAAGTCACCGGATATTCTTTAATATCCGAATATCCGCGGATGTCGGGCGACAACTGATAGGAATGTTTTGTCTGAATCCATAAGAAACTTCTATTAAGACAGCATAAAACAGCATAAATTAAGTATTTAACTATGCTCACCTCCAGGAAGAGTTAAAACAATGACATTTCTGACGTAATTGTTCAAAGATTACGAAAGTTTTCCTTCACGTAGAGTCAATCACGATCAAAAGAGTTATTTTTATGAATGAACCGAGTGACACTGTCTAAAACTAATATCAATCCGCCCATAAGATCTCATTCACAAACGAACAGCGCCCTCTAGCGGCAAAACAGAATATTTTTAATATTTTTTAAATATTTTTTTTAATAGCGCCCTCTATCGGCGAAAAAAAATTATTCGAATTTCCGGTTAATTTTGAATAGTTGGCCAGCGATAACCGAATACCAAAATTTCACTATTCGCCCAGCACTACTCTTAACCACTCGGCCATGATACCCCGTAAATGTTATACCGGGGGTCAGTTGTTCAACTCTTCTGTTCAAACCCCAAATAATTTATTATTTATCCAGGCAGTTTCCCTTGTGGTGTATAGCTTAATATTTAAAACAAACTGTTTGTGTACAATGTATGATCAACATAAAATGTACACTGTACACAGGAGTTGGACTGTGATCCTATTGAAATGATAACAGATTGATAAAAGCTGTGTGTTTCAGTTTGCCTTTCATGATTGGAGTGAAAAAGATAAAATCAACACTAACAAAACATAATACGTGTAACATGGAAAACAATTTCCTTACTGGCAATTCCACAGAAACTCACGTTATGTTTGTGATGTACTTTTGAGATTTCCTGTGCTGGTAACTACATGTACCTTACTGGAAATGTGGCATGTATGACGAATATGATGTACTAGACAAAATTGGTTACTCACATTACATAAACGTCCAAAAATATAACGTGAGCAACAAATTTTGTGTGTTGGTTACTCACATTACGTAAATGTCCACAAATGTAACGTGAGCAACCAATTTTGTGTGTTGGTTACTCACATTACGTAAATGTCCACAAATGTAGTTAGAGCAACCAATTTTGTGTGTTGGTTACTCACATTACGTTAATGTCTGGAACTGTAATGCGAGTAGCCAAATTTGTGTGTTAGTTACTCAAAATAGCATATATGTCCAAACATGTAACGTGAGTAACCAATTTTGTGTGTTGGTTACTCACATTTCATTAACGTCTGGAAATGTAATGCGAGGGACCAATGCGTGTAACATGGAAAACAATTACTGGCAATTCCACAGAAACTCACATTATGTTTGTGATGTACTTTTGAGATTTCCTGTGCTGTAGCTACATGTACCTTACTGAAAATGTGGCATGTATGACGAATATGATGTATAAGACAAAATTGGTCACTCAAATACAGAAATGTCCAAAAATATAGCACGAGTAAACAATTTTGTGTGTTGGTTACTCACATCACGAAAATGTCCAAATATGTAATGTGAGTAACCAATTTTGTGGTGGTTACTTACATTTTATAAATGTCTGGAACTGTAATGCGAGTAACCAATTTTGTGTGTTGGTTTCTCAAAATAACATAAATGTTCAAAAATGTAACGTGGGTAACCAATTTTGTGTGTTGATTACTCACATTCGGAAATGCCCGAAAAAGTAATGTAACAGATTTTGTGTGTTTGTTAACCAATGATGTGTCCTCGTTACTCACATTATGTAAATGACCGAAAATGTAACGTGAGTAACCAAGTTTATGAGTCTCAAACATCAAACGTACATCTCAAAACCATCTCTTTCGTTAAATGGTTATAAATCAATAAACTAAATAACTGAAGGAAAAATTCTGAAGCAAAGGACTCACCGAGTTGGCAAAGGCTTGTAGATATTTGAGAGTATTCCGATGGAAGACATAGAGACTTCCAGATGAAGCCCCAAGAGCTATGTAGTTTCTGGATACCGCTATACAGGTATACTGCAGACAAACAACACATTAGCAACGTTAGAAAATCACACCGGGGATATAGGATCCATAAAGAGTAACGACTTTCTTGCTTCAAAGAAAATATAGCAATAATAGTGGCTTTTTATAGGGCTCATAATAATACTAATAATAATAATTGTGG
Organism: Asterias rubens; assembly: GCF_902459465.1. NCBI lineage: Eukaryota > Metazoa > Echinodermata > Asteroidea > Forcipulatida > Asteriidae > Asterias > Asterias rubens. The sequence goes on along the minus strand of NC_047083.1, from coordinate 7,888,634 downwards.
CTTCTTATATAGCGCACATGTCCGTCACACAGTGATGCTCCTGGCTCTGTAACATACAGTATTTCCTGCCAGATGTGGGACTACGTTTGAATCATGAGACCTAATTCTGATACAGCAACATGTAATGCTTAACAAGATGCTGTGGCGCAATTTGCTATCGATCGGAGGGCACGTATCTACCAACAAGGTACTCAAGGCGCTGAGTATACAAACTTTCAGAAAGATAGGTTATCGCAGTGATAAATTCTGAGACCCAATTATGTAGCCCCTTTTAAGGGTTTTACAAGGTGCTACGGCGCATTCAGCAGCCACAGCTAGGAGCACCGGGGCAAACCCCTTCTCTTTTCGATAAAGTGCACTGGGATCTTTTACATGCCTTACACTACACATGGGACCAACGGCTTAACGTCCCATCCGAAGGTCGACGCAATGGTTAGCTGTCTTGCTTTTTAATAATGTAGTGATCTACCCTAAACCAACTGCAAAGCGTGAGTTAATTACTAAGCGCAAGCGTGCGTGCGGTTGGTTTGGAATTAACTGCAAAGCATGAGCTAATTACTAAGCGCGAGCGTGCGCGCGGTTGGTTTGGAATTAAGAATATTGTGATTTAGAAGATAATTAATAACAAGGTTTGGAATAAAGAAAAGGAATGTAAAAGGAAGAGTTGAGTTTTGAGCTAGACTGGAGAACAGGAGGGTTCGAGAAGAGAACTCTTAATAAAATCATTTATCGTGACATCAACTTACTTTCGAGTTCAACTTGTCAACTTTAATTATTCAACGTCAACTTCAAGTTCAAGCCCTCCCGATTAACTCACTACTACTACTCCGCACGTACGTGAGGAAGAAGGACCCAAACCCAACCAAGAATATTACAATAAGGACACAAGTTATTACCAAACATTATTACCTGTGGTCACTGGGCCTTAATTCATTCCTTAAACCATCGCAGCAGGTGCTGCGAGTTACAGCGCTCCAAACTAATCATTCACATAAACCATCTATGCCTTCATCGTTATCATACATGAAGGTACCTATTTTACACCTGGGTGGAGAGAAGCAATAGTTTAAGTGTCTTGCTCAAGTACACAAGTGTCACGACCAGGAATCGAACCCACATCCCGATGAACCATGCTGCTCAGCCGTGACACACCCATCCAGTGTCAAATTTGAGCCCTGATGCATTTTGTGTAACATACCTTGATTCTAGCGGAGGCTTTGATAGGAGTCATCAACCCATCGGTGGATATCAGCTGAGCTAGAAGATGGTATCCATCAGGATAAGTGGATGATCCACTACTCCTTATCTGCTCTGTGGATATCTCAGCCATTATCCACTCACATCATCAACATACTGGAAATGGGATTAAGTAATAAATAAATAAATAAATAGGAGGCATCAACCCATCAGTGGATATCAGCTGAGCTAGAAGATGGTATCCATCAGGATAAGTGGATGATCCACTACTCCTAATCTGCTCTGTGGATATCTCAGCCATTATCCACTCACATCATCAACATACTAGAAATGGGATTAAGTAATAAATAAATAAATAGGAGTCAACAACCCATCGGTGGATATCAGCTGAGCTAGAAGATGGTATCCATCAGGATAAGTGGATGATCCACTACTCCTAATCTGCTCTGTGGATATCTCAGCCATTATCCACTCACATCATCAACATACTGGAAATGGGATTAAGTAATAAATAAATAAATAAATAGGAGTCATCAACCCATCGGTGGATATCAGCTGAGCTAGAAGATGGTATCCATCAGGATAAGTGGATGATCCACTACTCCTAATCTGCTCTGTGGATATCTCAGCCATTATCCACTCACATCATCAACATACTAGAAATGGGATTAAGTAATAAATAAATAAATAGGAGTCAACAACCCATCGGTGGATATCAGCTGAGCTAGAAGATGGTATCCATCAGGATAAGTGGATGATCCACTACTCCTAATCTGCTCTGTGGATATCTCAGCCATTATCCACTCACATCATCAACATACTAGAAATGGGATTAAGTAATAAATAGACCTTATGCATTGACGTCATCCAGCCGCCATCTTTGAGGTCAAACGGTGACGAAACAATCAAAACGCACATAGATTGACCAATGAACAATCTCCTTTTGACCTCAATGCGGGGGCGCCGTACTGAAATGACGTCATGTGCATAAGGTCTATAATAATAATAATTACAACATTTATAGAGCGCTAAATAGGGAAGTTTCTAAGCGCTAGCCTATAACCAGATTGACAGAACAGATGGGTTTTAAGTTGAGATTTGAAAGTGTCCAATGAAGGAGCTGCTTGAATGTGGGTGAGTAGCTTGTTCCGTAGTGTTGGAGCTATGACTGAGAGGGCGCGATCGCCATAGCATGTCATGGTGCAGGGTGCCAGGAAAGCTGGAAATGAGCGATTGAAGAAGAGCGACGACGTCGGGTAGTTGATGAAAGTGAAGAAGAACGAAGGGCTATGGGGTCTTAGAGATATCTGAGCCAAATTATGAACAGTAAACATGGTAAAAGAGAACACATGAACAACTGGGCTTGATTTCAAGGCAGGGTTCTGCCCATGATTTTTTTTAGTGGTGGAAAAATAATTCCCTGGAAACCATTGCAAGATGAATCAGGTTCGTGGTAGATCATATAAATGAGACTCAAATCAAAGAAGTGCTCAAAATGAATGGCTTCAGATACCATTTTTACTGGTAGATACCCAATTTTACACTCCGCTGAAAACCTTTAAAACTGTAAGTGTAGTTAAAAAATATGGAAAATGTCTGGTGGTCAGAATTAAAGGAAATTCTTCCAGTGGCGGTTGGGGAATCCTGAGTGCCAGGCGGGTTTTCCGGCACTGACCACTGTGGGCAGAACCCTGTCATTGCCATAATAAAAGGGTACCAGTATGTGTACACTCTCTAAGGTTCCCAGACGCGTGGACAAGTTTGGTACACAAAGCACGGATCGGCTATTTTTTCTTTCCAGGACGAACGTGTGCAGATAATTCTTCATGTTCGTCCTGGGGAAAAAAATATGCGCTTGATCAGCACATGTCGTGACCTCGAGACGTGTCGGGGACAATCATCATTTGTAGTATAGTGGTAAAACGGAATAGTTGTGGACTGAATTTAATACGGTAAGAATTTAATTTTTAACAACTTTTGAGATTGCGGAGTGGATTTCCTGGACCAGTTCGTAGGTCAATGACAGTTTAAAGAACACATAGAGCCTAATTTTGGCGTGATTTGATTTTAAAAAAGAGAGATTTGACCTCATATTGAAATGCCAAAACCCCTTTGTTTGTGTTGTGAGACATGTACTCCTATGATGTTACGGGAGACGATAGTCGAACGAACCTCATGTCATACATGTCATATAGTTCTAGTCTAGGACTAGACTCGAGAGTATTTGTAGTACTAGTAGGATAATTTTCTGACTAGTATTGCTGAGGAGAGTGAGATGTCAATCAATGTTGAGCAATAAAATAATTAGACAACAGCTGTATTCCTTTTTCGGGATAACTTTCCGTATGGCGCCACCACTTTTTCACTCATTTTTACAAAAAGGGATATATCAATCAGGTAAATTAGATACTATATTATTTTATTTCGAATGAAAAAGTGGTGGCGCCATACGGAAACTTTTCCCTTTTTCGAAATGTTGACATTTTCTGATGTCAAAATTTTGAAAAAGGAATACAGCGCCCCAGTTACTGGGTCTAACAGCTCGTATAATATCAGCTTTATTATTGGGCGCTTTTCTTTATCCCTCATTCTATGTCAAAATCTAACTTTCTATTCATAACAAATAAAATGCAACCCCCCCCCCCCCCCCAATCAAAAAAATAGTGCAAACTTATGGAGTGACCTCGATCTGTCCCGTCTGGGAGAGCCCCTGTCTGTCCTGTTCAAAACGATGTCACTGTGATCTGTCTCACTAATATGGGTGGAAACGTTGGATTTGCACTGTTGAATACTTTTATTAGATAATCATACCTTAGACAATAAACATCCGAGTATTTCTCGTGACCACTTCTTAAGTTCTTTCTTTTCCGCCGACCCTTGCACACACCCGACCGGTATACCGTGCCTGATGTTTACATCGCCTACTAGTTAAAGGACGCCCTCTTGTGGTGTACTATTTCTATTAGTAGACTCAAACTAGTCCCCTGTCTAGTCAATCTATGCACACAAAAATGGCTTGACCAAGACAATTTGCAAAAAAAATTTCAGCAACCGTCTCTTTAAACCCTTCCAAACATCGGAAACACGGGGAGGGGGGTTATACATAATTTGCATGAATTAAAAATTGCCGTTTTTGTCCCTTGCATAATTGTGCACATGACCAGGATAGACCTACCTTTAAAAAAACTAACCAGTGCCTTGTCAACCTTCAGGCACCAAACATAATTTAAAGGGGCAGTCAGCAGTTTAATATTTCATAAATTTTTAGTGCATTGTAATATACGAATGGGATTTTAATTAATTTAATATATTGGAACCCCCGTTACCGGGCTAGGCATAATATTGTTGTAAAGTTCTCGCACCTCCCTAAACTCTGTTGACCTCCATGTAGTGGTGCCCGCGCGCGGTCCAAGACGTCAACCATCATGAGGGGTAGTTGTTTAATGCAGCACATCCGAATTAAATAAATTGCGTTAAGAAAACCCCCATGACCCAGCTGGTCATCATAATATTGAAAAGTTTGGAACCTCCCTTATGTCTTCTGATCCAGATGCCCAGTCAAGGCGTCAACCATCATTTTAAGGAGCATACAATATTGAATTTCTTGTGCATACACACATAAACTTAATTAACCCACTTTAATTTAACTATTTTTGAAGCTTTCATACTTTGAATACTTAGTTTGGGAGGGTTTTCTGGTTTCAAGAGACATTTGCATCAATTCTACAACCATCAGGGCGTGTGCATTAATTGTGAAAATATGGGGCAAAAACACCATTTTTGTTTATGCAAATTATGCATATTTGCACTACTTCCCTTTTTCTTCTTTTTTTGAGACTTTCTCAGGGAGGGTTTTTAATAACCCAATTGTTTCAATTTCACTCCTATCAGGGCAGGTGTATACATACATTTTTCAAAATAGCGGCAAATGGAAATTTTTAATTTATGCAAATTATGCATTCCCTTGCTTACATTCTTCTACTTTTTTCTATCAGTTTGTTCTGGAGGGTTTAAAGAGACTGTTGCAAAAAAAAAATCCATTGCCATTGCCAAAATTGCCATTTTGTCTAGGTCAAACCTGATTGGCTAGACTAAAATAGGAAAAGTTTCCGTATGGCGCCACCACTTTTTCATTCGAAATAAAATAATATAGTATCTAATTTACCTGATTGATATATCCCTTTTTGTAAAAATGAGTGAAAAAGTGGTGGCGCCATGCAGAAAGTTATCCCTAAAATAGGACACAGGTACAACAGGGTCTGTCTTTAAAGGGAAAGTATAAATTCGGTAATCACAATTCAAATTAATGCAAACAATTAGAACCCTACAGCTGATTTAAATAGTGGAAAGCATTTCAGAAAAATTTCACTCCAAAATTTGCATTTGAGATTGTGTATTCCTATATTCTTCCATGGATATCTATAAACTGTGACCACCTTTTGCAAAGAAACTTCCCAATGATAGTTTTATTTTACAACAATCATACTGTTCAAAAAAACCAAAAGTATATTTTGCATCTAATATCGCCAAACCTAACAAAATGAATTCTAATAATCTTGTTATAAGGGGAATGCATTTGTATATTATACACAATCAACAAGTCTCATTCAGAACCAAATAAGTCACTGAAGATTATTTATTTATTGTATACATGTATTATTTATTCGAAAATTCATCAGGCAACATTACAGCAATCAATTATACCAAAACATGTCGGGTACAAAAATATTAGCAAAATTTACAAGAAAGATGTGATTGTTTTAATAACAAACATTGTTGTCAGTTCCTCAGAAAAGAAAGTTAAAAATACACTACAACATTCGGTAAGTAGAGAAGAACACAAATATCCTGAGCAAAGAATCTTACTAATAATAATAATAATAATAACAGGTATTTAGAAACGCTCCCCATAGAAAACTATATCACAGCGCTTACAAAAGCTGAAAAATAAAAGCACAATTAAACAATTAAAAAAACTTATCGAAAAAGCTACATACACAATGTTTGAAAAAGCATGAGAAAAAGAGAAAAGCCTAAACAGGAAAGCCTAATACAGTTTTTACATAATGATCAGTAAGAAATTCTTTTATACAGTAGGATATTTATGATAAAATGTCAATACTTTTACTTTGGAATAACATTGCTTAGCATAACATTTTTAAGCACCTTTTCTGCTTACCAGCTCTATGAAATTGGGCACTGGGCAGAGAATCTGGCTACACACTATTTAATTATAAGCAAGAAATACTTTTAAGGTAGTGGACACTATTGGTAATTACTCGAAATAATTATTAGCATAAAACCTTACTTAGTAACGAGTAATGGGGCGAGGTTGATAGTATAAAACATTCTGAGAAACGGCTCCCTCTGAAGTGACGTAGTTTTCAAGAAAAAAAAACTAGTTTTCGAGAAAAAAGTAATTTTCCACGAATTTGATTTCGAGACCTCAGATTTAAAATTTGAGGTCTCCAAATAAAGCATCTGAAAGCACATTCGTTTTTTGTTTTTGCATCAATGTCATGCAAAATGCGTAATTGTTTTTTCACTACTTTCTCGTGACCCAGATGGCCGATCGATTTAAAACTTCTACAGGTTTGTCAGTTATAAATGTATGGTGGATTACATAAAGTGCTTACACTACCAGCAACTATTTAGTTAGCAAAACTAATTCTATAATGTTCCTTTAAGCAGCTCTATGACAATGGGCCCTTGTTGGTAAAGACTTGGTATGAGATTGACTACTGTTAATGGTCACAGCCAACCCAGGCGCAATTTCATAAAGCTGTGTAGCATAAAACACAAAATGAGTGGGGCCTAATTGCAAGTTCAATGAAAACACTATTAAATTTTGGACGATTCTGTTAAGCAAGATGTTTCTGTGCTAAGCAAGTTTTTATGCTAACAGGCTTTATGAAATTGGGCCCAGGTCATTACCACACAGTGAAGACCAGCATCCTGCATTGTAGTTTCCTATTAATATATACCTTTATCAAAAAAGGAACAAATTATCAGAATTTGGGGGTTTACTTTCACTTAGGTATTTTTTAGAAATGTACTCATGTTCAAGGGCCACTCCTTGGGCTGTTCATCTTTAGCATAGCACATATCACTGACCATAACTATTTAGGCATATTTTAAAGATCAAAACCAGGAGGTAAACATTATAATATATTGATATACATTTACCAAAGTTTATTTTGTACAATTCTTTTTTTTTGAAATCCTACAAACAATGATCGCAGTGTTTTAAAGCTGACTTCCCAAGATTTATTTGGTCACAATTTTCGAAATGGTATTTTGAAGATCACATGATGAGCTGTAACCAATACAACATTTTCGCAGATCATGGATTATAACATTTTTGCAATTAATAATAATAATAATAATAGGACTTGTAATGAGCACATATCCACCCTGCTGGGTGTTCAAGGCGCAGTAAAACCAAAAACAAAACAAAAACAAAACAAAAACAAAACACAACACAAAGAAAAAACAGACACAACAAAATTAGTCATTGAAAACCTGTGACATAAGATAAGTTTTAAGAAGAGACTTGAATTAGAGTTTCATTGAAAGATCAGTTGAGGTGTACATGTATTTATGACAGCAAATGTATTATTACACCAGTTTCTTATATAGCGCTTTATCATGGCCCTAGGGGTATATCCACAAGCTCTCAGTATTCTTTCCTGCAACCTTTGTGGAGCTACGTTTTGAAGTGTGAGACCAGTTAATTTATAGCACTAGTTAACAAGTTGCTGTGGTGTAATATGCAGCCAATCAAACCAGGAACACCAGGTGGACCTATTCTCTTTTTAATAAGTGCACTGGGTTCTTTTTTTGCGCATTACACATCAAACGGGACCTACGGCGTTACGTCCCATCCGAAGGACGCAAAAAGAAAAACAAAATGCATTGACTATTGATTTAATCAACAAATGTTTAAAATGTTGCTAATGTTATTAAAGTTGAATATGAAAGTAAAGAAGTACTTCAAAGAATTAGCTTCATCGTATATATATATATATATTTTTTGTTTTAATAAATAATAAAAAGAAGAAGGGGGAAAAATGTAAAAAAATTCTTGCGCGTCCTGTAAAACTAAAGCATCCTTCCATGTTTCAGGCAACTCCCTACGCTGGCAAAATAAGTAACAGTTCTTGACTAAAGACCGAGACAACAATGTATACAACGGGACCAGCTGTGTCCAGACACACCACTTTATGTTTTTAGGTGACTCGCTACCACTATATGTTTTTAGGTGACCCCCTATGCTGGCAAAATAACTAGCAGTTCTCGACTAAAGACCGAGACAACGATGTACACAACGGGACCAGCTATGTCCAGACACACCACTATATGTTTTTAGGTGACTCGCTACCACTATATGTTTTTAGGTGACCCCCTATGCTGGCAAAATAACTAGCAGTTCTCGACTAAAGACCGAGACAACGATGTACACAACGGGACCAGCTATGTCCAGACACACCACTATATGTTTTTAGGTGACTCGCTACCACTTTATGTTTTAGGCGACGCGCTACCATTATATATGTTTCAGGCAACAAGCTACGCTGGCCAAATAACTAGCAGTTCTCGACTAAAGACCAGGACAACGATGTATACGATGGGACCAGCTATGTCCAGACACACCACTACATTTTTGTAAGTGGATTAAGAATGTTTCCCTAACCAGGCTTTCGAAGAAAGGGTGAAATTTCAGTAAAGACAACACGTTCATTGAAGTGGCTGGAGGACTGACTTTCCCTCACCAGGTTTTCTAAGAAGGGTGAAAATTCAGTGAAGACCATGCGTTCGTTGACATGGCTGGAACAGTATGCTAACTTTCCCTCACCAGGTTTTCTAAGCAGGGTGAAAATTCAGTGAAGACCATGCGTTCGTTGACATGGCTGGAACAGTATGCCGACTTTACCTCACCAGGCTTTCTAAGAACGGAAGAATGTATATTCACTGTTAAAAGCAATGTATACTGCTTTCCGAGTTGTGTCTTCAGATCTACAGGCTACTTGGGCGGGACTCGAAACCATGACCTTCCTCTTTCTAGTGCAGACGTCTACAAACAAGACCACCGACTAATGCCCAGGAGCTAGAGGGGAGATTGAGTCTTAGGAAGCAGTATGGACCTTGATTTCCAAGTAGAGTCCCACAATGGAGGACGTCATTACACCTCACAGAGGAAACTGGGAAGATTCCCTTGCGATTGTCATTACCAATACTGCACACAAAACAGCTGCTTCAATGGGAGCACTAAGGTAATGTAAATGGAGAACATTTTTATTGTTGATACTTTTTAGCCTCAAAACCAAAGGAACTCTTCTGTAAAATTTTGTTACAAAACTCTAAAAACACTTGAACCCTTGCATCAATAGCATGACTTTTACAAATCTGCTCCATCAGTGGATGTGTTTAAGATGGTTCTCAAAATACCTCCTTCCTAATTGATTTTTCTTGTTGTTTTGTTTGTATGTTTAATATAATTGCTCTTTCTATTGTAAACGCTGTGAATAGCGTACCTAAATGCATAAGAGTAATAATAATAAGTGGCTCATTAGTGGCCTCAGCGAACTAACTGCAGTGACCCTACAGGGACACAAAATCACCCCTGCACAAGCGGCCACACACCCCAGGAGAAGTTGATCATTGTTGCGTCAACAGGCAGCAGCCTATGACGACTGATAATGATGACATTGAAGAATGCACTTGATGCTACCCCACTGGGTCACTGTTGCGGGGTTGGAAGACCAAAACTCAGCTGAATCAACGGACTCACCAGGTGGAGCTCCCTCAGCAAGAATAACGAACTGCCGCAACCCTACAGCGAACGCAAAATCACCCCTGCACCAGCCACACAACCCAGGAGAAGTTCACACAGTTGTTGAGTCAACGCGCAGTAGCCCGACGACTGATGATGATGAAGGAAGCGTTTGATGGAACCCCAACGTTAGAAGACCCTCCATCGATAGAAATGCCTACCCTGACCAAAGAACCAACAACTTTATCAGAATCACCAACTGTCTCTGAACCACCAGTACAAACCCCCGCAGATCCTGACCTGTCTCAGGACTCAGATGAATCTGTAAGTGCCGTTTTGCCAAATATATTGCCAGTGATTCTCATTTTTTGTAATGATTCAAGACAAAAGAAGGTCACAATTTAAAAAAACAAATAATAATCCAAGTCAATGATTTCTTTTGAAATTGTCTGTCTATTATGCAGGATGAGGCTGTTGGCCCCGACAATATCCCCGGATTTGACAAGGTGGAGGCTCTGGCTAACTACCTTCTCCGGTTCCGACAGGAGAGTGGCGTCATCAGTCAGAGCCACGCTGGCAAGATCGTCAATCTATGGGACGCCCTCCATAGTTTTGATCGCACTGTCAGCCGCAAACCACACCACCAGCCGAAACTGACAAAGGGACGTTTCATAGGCATCCTGTTATTCCTGGATTTGACAGTACCAGAAGATAGGCAAACCTACAAGCTGTTTTACTAAGAAACAACTTTAACATTCTATACTGTAAAAATCACCTCCAGTAGTCCTACATTGCTGTTGCTTTGACCGACCTACTTCCTCCAATCAGAATTTTTTAGCGTGACACCAGACAAAAAAATTCACGATTACTGCATCTCTTTGGAACTCCTTGCCTGCAATCTAGACTGTTTCACGAGGAATATCAACTCCTACCTTCAGCTCCCCGCGAATTTGCATTAAAAAAAACAAATAAAAAAAGGGTAATGAATATCTGATTTTCTTAATTCGTTCTTTGCAGATGTTTCTTGGGCCAAAATACAGGACCAACTACCTGGCCAGGTAGAGGGAGTGCCTCATTGACAAGCTGTGTTCCCTCTTTCCGGGGAAGGTCCGAGAGAGGGGTCAGACAACACAGCAATGGGCACTCATTTCCTTGGCCTACAGAAACATCAGAAACAAGGTGCTGCACAACGCCACTCTCACCAGGGACACTCAGCTTCAGTTAATGGAGATAAACCAACGAACTCTTATTCAGTGGTATACATGTCTGTTTTTTCGTTCTATAGCATCAGCTATATTCTCAAACTACACTAACATTGATACTGTAATGCAGCGTCTGCTTTTTAAAACTATATCTTATTTCTTTCTTTCTTATTCTGCTGTTTATGTATTTACAGGCACAATGAGAAATCCAAGACAAGGGAGCGGCGGGTACTGGAGATGGGTATCAGCGTACCATGACCCCGATGACATCTGCAGAGCCCCTCCCTGCTCCACTTGAGAAACCCAGCAGACTGACTGTGCCTGGTGTAGAGCGACAACACCAGTTCAAAGATCCGGCAAACACTGCTTGAAAGGGAACACCCGTGCGAGCACCACGTAAACAAGTTCCAACTCCCAGACCAGTGCCCAGACCAACATCCGACACGACACCTTCGGACCAGCCTGCACCACCCATATTCACCGTCATATTTCCTGGGTCACCAGCAGCCAGACCCAAGAAAACCATCCCCTTGTTCAGCCAGCCTCTGAGGAACAGTTAAGTTTGAGTCCAAACTAGTGAGGCCGGTGTTGAGCGCAAGAGGAAGAAGTACGCTAAACGAACAAAAATAAAAACTTGCAGCCAGTGTAAGAAACCACGGGATTCGGAGAGCCATGTCATGTTCTATTTTCTGTTAAATTATTTATGTAAAGTTTGTCTTTTGGTTTTTTTGGTCTTTGTTTATCTGTTTCTGTTCATCGCTTAAATTATTGCTTATAGTATTTATTTAGTGCATACGTACTGTATTGTGTGTTAGTTTCTTTTTGTAAACTGATTGTTATGCCACTACAATTTACTCGCTCTCGCCACAGAATAGTTTTGCTTCATTGCTTTCGTTAGGGGGGTCCATACTCGACAAGCTTTGCTTTTTATGGGCCCCCTCCAATGCCATCACCTTGTGCTCTGTTTTGGGTTTTTCTTTGTTTTCAGTAATTTATTTTTTGCCTTTGCTTGTAAATGTTGTATTATAGTATTACTTCATGTATTATCATTATTCCATTTGCTTGTAAAACATAATTCTTTATTCTGTCCTTTTAATCTGTGTAACATTGTTTTTAACTAATAAATGTGTCATTCTTATAATGTGCTACTGGAAACTAAATTTCTGTATATTTATGATGCGGACAAAAACACATTCTAATTCTAATGTACAGTTATTTCTGACGCTGTGATGTTGTCCATTTTAAGAGACATTTAAAAAGGAGGATCATGATTTAAAAGTGAAACTGAATATTTTTCCTGTATTGCAGATTTTTTAGTGTATTTTTAACTTTCATTTCTGTGTGTAAACCTTCTTTAGGCTCAACATTCAAGTGGGTCATTTCAAACAGTCTGGGGTGTTGTGCCAACCTGGTGTGTGGACTAAGGAGTGAGAGTCAAAGCGCCTCTCCCCTCAGGGTCAACAAATTCTCTCTCAAGGAGTATCTGGAATCCTTTCCTGAGGGGCTGGAAGCAGTAAAGATGAAGATGAAGGAAAAAGAGCCACGCCTTAAACGCGCTTTGAGCCGGCCACCTTTATCATCAACAGCCTCTTTTTTTGTCTTTTCTTATTTTGTCCCAGTTGTCCTTGTTTATCTGATATGTGTTTCTCAGTGTTGTCTTGTCCTTGTTTGTTTTTGGGGGGTTATTTTATGCGTTGTTTGCTTAATTGTTGGGGTAATTGTAGTTGTTGTGATTTGTTAAGGTGTCACTTGCTGAGGTCTTTGGTTTTGTTCCACAGTTGTTCTTGTCCGTTGTTTGTTTTGATAACATTTATTTGATTGTTTCAGAGGTTTTTTTATTTAGTCTGTTTGTTTGTTTGTTTGTTTGTTTGTTTGTTTGTTTGTTTGAGTGTTCCAGAGATGTTTGTGTTTGTCCAGTGCAAGGCGAGGCTCATCTTCCAGCCAGCCATCTGCTGCAAGGTGGCAGCAAAGTCTGACTGAGGTCGACCATCACTGGGTTTCACAAGCACTGTTCAGGATGTCTAAAAAGGGCAAAGCCGAGCTCAACTATGCAAACATCAACCGCTTCTGGTATTATCCTCCCAAACCACGCCTCGACCACACCCAAACCACACCCACTCTTAGGTCAACAACCCAGAGCTCGACAGTTTTTCACCCACAAGCTTCTCCTATGGATGCCGCGAAAGCTGTGGGCACTGAGGCTGACTTGCCCCACGAAGACCTGTAAGGACCGGGAACTCCACTCAGCCGGTATGTACCCACATGTGCGTCAGGTTGTGGACATTGATGGGTGGTACAACCTGGCAGCTGAGTACTTGGAGTGCTCTCGCTGCAAGAAGAAAATCATCAGTTGGAGCCAGCCCATCCTGGACCAGCTGGATGTCCAGGAGTGCTCTCGCTGAAAGAAGAGAATCATCAGTTGGAGCCAGCCCATCCTGGACCAGCTGGATGTCCAGGAGTGCTCTCACTGCAAGAAGAAGATCATCAGTTGGAGCCAGCCCATCCTTGACCAGCTGGATGTCGGCCATCGTCTGCAGTTTCCTGCAGTTCTCACTTACAAGTATGCCTGCGATCTTCGGGTAGTTCGCCTACCGAGGTGTAGAGTGCTCGGGAACAGTCCCTCCCAGCTCCAGCGCAAGCTCCAAGAACAGCACAGCGAGGCGTGGCTGCAGAAAACTGCCCAGTACCTATCACAGTGTCAAGAGTTTTCTGGAGAAGGGGGCCATGGTCTCATCTCCCACCCTTCATTCGAAGACCCACCCCCTTCTGACAGTCCCTTAAAGCTCCAGTGAAAGCTACAACAGCCTGGCTGCAGAAAACTGCTCACTTCCTATCTCAATGTCAAGAGTTTTCTTGAGCAGGGACCCAGGGTCCAGAGCTGCCAACTCTTCTGGATTTTGCGGAAGACTCCCGTATTTGACGGCAATCTTCCGTCATCCCGCAAGCAGTCAAAATCTCCCGGATCCCCAACCTGTTAATGAAAAAATAATAAAATTGACGAATTTCCTAGCCCTCCGCCGTGGCCCGTGTGTGTATAACGTTTGCGCGCGTGCATATTTAATTGCATAGATGCGCAGAAAAAGTTGTTCTAACCTTAGTTTCGTCTTCTGCGCACCCATACATGTGCATGCACTGATCAACCTCGCCACCATGGGTAGCGCGCTATATCGATACCTCTCGTCACTAACCCCTGGAATAGATGATTGCACTTACAGTGGCGTATACTCGTGTGGGATCGTTACGACGCACTGCCCACGATCGAGCAAATGACGCTGCTACATCGTACACCACTGGGAACGTGGTTGGGAATGTAAAGCAAAATGGCGCCGCACAGCAGAGCAACTGGTTAGTCGGTAAAGAAAATTAAATACGCTCAAAAATACATAGAAGACTACCACAAAGAATGGCCTTGTATAAAGAAATCATCAAAGGATGAAAACCATGCCTTTTGCACTACGTGCAATTCAGGTATCTGTGAAATACGGCGGACGAAACGACACATTGAGACACATAGATTCCGACAAACATTGCAGTAGTGCAACAGCACGATCCAACACGCTAGGCATTGCAGATTTTTTTAGAAAATCGGGCTCTGATGACAGCAGTATAATAAAGGCGGAAACTTTATTCACAGGGTTTATAATTGAACATAACTTAAACGTTGCATCTTCTGACCATGCTGGTCCTCTTTTTAGACGAATGTTACCCGACAGTGCTTCAAAACTAGAAACATGTGCAAAACATGTGCAAAACATTTAAAACATAAACAGCAATATTCTTTAGTAATATTTCAAATGTATATGTCTGTACATGAATATTGGTTTTTATGTCCGCAAAAATCGTCATGACGCGTGCTGAGATTGAGTCTTTCTGACTTAAAAATAAAATCTTCCTGATTTTCAAAAACCAATGTTGGCAGCTCTGCACCAAGACTGGAGAGTCGGTAGTTGGTGGTGTCACTTTACCGATCTTCAGATGTGCTCGAGGGTTGACCTCTTCCGTCTTCCATCTTCCATCTTCACCTCAACAGATTCATCCATGGTAAGTTGTTTTCCAAAAGTTTTTTTGTTGTTTTTTTTGGTCTTCAATTCTTTTTAAATTTGAGATTAATTTTTTTTTTCTTCCATCTTATAAAAACTCTTTGCAGGAACTACGGCAAACGACGTCCACTTCCAAGCCAAACTGATGGAAGGGCTTGTTCGTGGGAATGCAGACCGTGCTTCAGATGCCACCACGACTGAGTCATCAGAACATCAAGTGTACAGTGGATTTCAGCAGTACGCTGTGGACCAGCTTGGACAGAATGTGCTTGGTCCGAGGATCAACTCAACTCACACCACCACAGAAGTACACCGGTAGGTACAAAGACTCGTACAAGAAAAAGAAAAAAATCTGAATACTTCCGTTTCCATTTCATTACACTTTGGTCTTTTCTCTGGTGTGTATTCAGGAGAACTCATTGGAGTTGCATACCTCTACAGGCAAACTGACAAGGTCCTTGGGAAGAACACTCCTGATGCTGCCGAGGGAGATGAGACCCCTGATGATGCAGAGGGTGATAAGGATTCTGAGGATGAGAGCTTTGCGGACGTTGGCCCAGACCTCACAATCCCCCCTATCGATGGCTCACCCAATGCTCAAGCAGAGTCTTCAAAGATCAATAATGAAAGTGAGTGGTCATTTTCATTGTTCCAAGCCACAAGGAGTCGCAAGTGCTGGGTGCTAAATTTAATTTTTCAGAGGCAGCACCATCTCGAAAACGAGGATTCAACTGGCCGGGTAGGTCTGGCGGATCAACTGTGACCCCCCCCCTATGGAAACTGTACCACTGATCTTGGACAACCCATCAGAGACCACTTCATCCACACCTAGAGCAAAGGCCACCGCAACAGTTTCCAGGAGAACACCCAGCCCTCCATCAACCCAACCTCAAGCAACCCTGCCATTTGGAGATGCAGAAGAAATGGATGTGAGTACTGCCATGAAGGACTAACTGTGACTTGAATTTAAAAATGATTTCAAACATTGTTGTTTATTGTTTAATGGTACACCAAAACACTACTAATAAAACAAATATATTGTTGTATTAGTTGTCAATGGGTGTGCCATAAAGCAAATTTAAATATTTTTAAAAGATTGAAAACTGTTTCATTTTTAATCATCAAAGGCTTTAGCTCAGAACTTTCCCACATTATGTTTATATTTTCTTAATTCTGAACTCGTGTCTTTACAGGACGATGCTATTGGACCCGACAGCATACCTGGCTACGACAAGGTCGAGGATCTAGCCGACTACCTCCTACAGTTCAGAACCGACAAAGGCGTCATCCATCAAAGCCAGGCTGACAGAATCACCAAACTGTGGGATTCCCTCCACAGTTACGATCGTACTGTCAGTCGTAAACCACACCACCAGACAAAGATCACTAAGGGAAGGTTCAAGGCATCCAAGGGAACAACCGTAATACCCGGAGTGGATAGCACAAGAAGGTATTTATATAATAATATAAAAAGATAACAATTTTCTTCACAGGTTGAATGGAGTTTTTTTGATATGTTTATACTGTCATTTTTTTATTTAAGAATTTTTATGAAAAAAAATGTTTTTTCCACAGATGTTTCTTAGGGTCTATGCTGGTCCTTCCTCGTAGCCAGACAGCAACAGGTACATGGACTGCCTTATACACAAGCTGTGCTCCCTCTTCCCGGGACTGGTCCGACAGCAGGGCAAGAGAGTCATGCGATGGGGCCCCATCTGCAGTGGTTACAGAAACATCCGCCACAAAGTTATGTCCAACGCATCCATCACAACCAACACCCAGATACAGCTAATGGAGATTAATCAGCCAACCCTGTATATGGACTGCCTGATAGATAAGCTGTGCTCCCTCTTCCCGGGACTGGTCCGAGAGCAGGGCAAGAGAGTCATGCGATGGGGCCCCATCTGCAGTGGTTACAGAAACATCCGCCACAAAGTTATGTCCAACGCATCCATCACAACCAACACCCAGATACAGCTAATGGAGATTAATCAGCCAACCCTGTATATGGACTGCCTGATAGATAAGCTGTGCTCCCTCTTTGCGGGACTGGTTCAAGAGAAGGGCAAGAAAGTCATGCGATGGGACCCATCTGCGGTGCTTACAGAAACATCTGCCACAAGATGATGTCCAATGCATCCATCACAACCAACACCCAGATACAGCTAATGGAGATTAATCAGCGAACCCTTAACCAGTGGTGAGTTTTTCCCTAATTTCTTTTCTACCCCATTCGTGTACTATGTTTAATCGATTAACTGTTTGTGTTAATTTTCATTTGTTTTCTCATACAGGCACAACAGCAAATCCAAGAAGACGGAAAGGAAAGTCTTGGAGATGGACATCCGGACACCGATGCCCCCCATGACATCTTCCGAGCCCCTCCCGGCCCCAGTGGAGAAACCAATGACTCTCAATGTGCCTTCGATTCCTAAGCCATTTATATTCCCGGATCCCATCAACACTGCAGGAAAGGGCACCTTTAGGTCAAGATCATCACAGTCAGCACCCCCCCCCAACCCACCCACAGGAATCACAGCACCCTGCAGTCCCCCCAGTATGCTTCTTTTTTCCCGTCACCCCCAGCCAACTATAGCCAGCGACTCAAACCCATCCTAGGAATTTCGAGGGAAAGCCCGTCCCTCGCAGTAAAGCACATTATCGACGACGAGCCAGTGGACGAGGAGACGGGCATTCCCCACAAAAGGTATGCTGCGCGCCTTGGACTATTAATGTGAAGTAAATGCAACTTACCAAGATCTTCAACAACCCATACCCAATATTACGGCAACTGGTACTGCGCCAAGACATCAACTGAAACATTAGAAGACTGGCGGGCAAAGAATGTCCAATCAAAGGTATGCTGCACGCCTTGGATTATTATGTGAAGCAGGATGCAAATTACAAAGACTTTCAACAACCCACACCCAATATTAAGGCAACTGGTACTGCACCAAGACATCAACTGAAACATTAGAAGACTGGCGGACAAAGAATGTCCAAGCAAAAGGTATGCTGCACGCCTTGGATTATTATGTGTAGCAGATGCAAATTACAAAGACTTTCAACAACCCACACCCAATATTACGGCAACTGGTACTGCACCAAGACATCAACTGAAACATTAGAAGACTGGCGGGCAAAGAATGTCCAATCAAAAGGTATGCTGCACGCCTTGGATTATTATGTGTAGCAGATGCAAATTACAAAGACTTTCAACAACCCACACCCAATATTACGGCAACTGGTACTGCACCAAGACATCAACTGAAACATTAGAAGACTGGCGGACAGAGAATGTCCAAGCAAAAGGTATGCTGTACGCCTTGGATTATTATGTGAAGCAGATGCAAATTACAAAGACTTTCAACAACCCACACCCAATATTACGGCAACTGGTACTGCACCAAGACATCAACTGAAACATTAGAAGACTGGCGGACAGAGAATGTCCAATCAAAAGGTATGCTGCACGCCTTGGATTAACAATGTGCAGCAAATGAGAATTACAAAGACTTTCAACAACCCACACCCAATATTACGGCAACTGTTACTGCGCCAAGACATTAACCTTAACATTATAAGACTGGCGGACCGAACCACTGAATGATGTCAAAATAGCTCTAGCAAGCCAAGCAGAAAAACATACACATGCAAACAATGTGAACAGCCAATGTCTACAGAGGGTAAAAACTCAGTTCTGTGGGCAACGTTATTGCCCTCACGTCGCTGCACAGATTAATATGGAGGAATGGTTTAAATTAAAGAAGGAAGAAGTTGAAAAAAACAAAAAACAAAAGAGCTTCAGTGTTACAGTAGCAGGGCTCGAATTTCACGCTGGACCGCAGGCCCGAGGCCAGTGATTTTAGCTTCGGTCCAGTATACTTTATGCCGAACAAGTCCGGCGGTCTTGTGGGTGTTTTTTATGCATACTAATATAGTTACTATTACAAATAATTATATGAAATATATTATCTTTCATTAAAAAATGTATTACAATCTCATTTAGAATAAAAGTTTTTGTTTTACTTGTCTTCAAATCAGTGTTCTGAGCACGCATGCGGAACGTCAATCCGTCCTCTTTTCACGTGCATCAGGCTGCATACAAGTTTTCCATTCAGTTTACTCATGCCTACACCTTGTACATCTAGTCTCAAACCATTTATGTTTATGCACCCAGGAGTGAGCGAGCCGGGACGAGGCAGTGATGTGTTGGTACCCGGCGCGGCGGCACACCTCAGTACAGCGATGTTTGTTTACCACTGACCATGTGTAAAGTCTGTTACCTTACAAAGGAGTGTTGAATTTGCATTAAGAAGGTCTGGTTGCAATACCACACATCCCTGTGTTGCATGGATTAAAAGTAAGGTCTTGTTGCCAAACGTCTTGATTAGTATGGCTACCAACAGTGATGAGCTTCTGACTACTGCTGTCAAATTTTTGGTCAGCCTTTTTTTATGACGATCTTTTTATGAATGCTGCACGTTGCAGTGTTTTGTTGGTGATTTGCCTGTCAAATCAGAATTTTTTTTTTTTGAGGCGGCGAGAATGACGTGAAGTAGGTATATGGAACTTTATTGATTGGGTTTCACAGCAAAAAAAAAGCCTCCTAAGGGATGAAAAAGGCCTGCTGTTCTATCGTGTTAACTTTTTTTTTTCCTAATAAAATTTTTGGTCTTGTAAAAAATCTTCCGGTCCAGTAAAAATTCTGAGCAACAAGCCCTGCGGTCTTGTGGATTTTTTTCCCAAATTCGAGCCCTGAGTAGCTTTGCAAGAATGACATAGTTGTGAATGGACTGAGCCAAAGAGAAAGTCTTGCAGCCAGCCACCAACACACATGACCAGTCTTCACTCAATCAGTGTGCATGAACTCTCAGAGAAATACCCCACATTATATATTAGCATGGCTTAAAACTTCTTTGGTTGCATCAAAGGTCCAGACTTTTTGCTTGAAAACTTTACATTGGAAAAAAGTAAGATTTTGTGAGGGACAATGCTGGCAAAATATCTCAAATTAGGAATCCAAATTTCAGGAGGCCTGTTAAAATGATGAAGCTCACCTTTTGGTAACTCTTTCAGTTTGAGATTTCATGAAGCCTCTAGAAGAAGTATCCTTGTTACTAGTGAATGCAGCGTCTGCTTTTTAAAACTCTATCTTTTTTCTTTGTTTCTTATTCTGCTGTTCATGTATTTACAGGCACAATGAGAAATCCAAGACAAGGGAGCGGCGGGTACTGGAGATGGGTATCAGCGTACCACGACCCCCGGATGACATCTGCAGAGCCCCTCCCTGCTCCACTTGAGAAACCCAGCAGACTGACTGTGCATGGTGTAGAGCAACAACACCAGTTCAAAGATCCGGCAAACACTGCTGGAAAGGGAACACCCGTGCCAGCACCACGTAAACAAGTTCCAACCCCTAGGCCAGTGACAACCGACACGGCACCTTCGGACCAGCCTGCACCACTATTCACTGTCATATTTCCTGGCGCCGCCAGCAGCCAGACCCAAAAAGACCATCCCCTTGCTCAGCCAGCCTCTGAGGAACATCAAAGGTCAGAGTCCAAACCAGTACCACGCAGCACAAAGCATTATCAGTGTTGTGTGGCTCAAGAGGATGAGGCTGGTGTTGAGTGCAAGAGGAAGAAGTACGCCAAACGAACAAAATTAACAACTTAGAGCCAGTGTAAGAAACCATGGGATTCGTAAAGCCACACCCAGTACTACGGCTGCTGGTACTGTGCCAACGGTGCCAAGGTGTCCTATGAATGATGGCTGTCGAGGATGGTGGCCAAGCGGAAGGCAATGAAGCAAGAAAAGAAGAAATAAAGACCGACTGTGAATGGTTGCAGGGCACAGCTGGGCGAAGGACGTCAGCAGTACTACGGCTGCTGGTACTGTGCTGTTACTTAGTGCTAAGGGTGCTTCACGGACTGGCAGGCAAGGATGGTGGTCAAGCAAAAGGCAATGAGGCGAGAAAGAAACAGGAATAATGACGGAGACTGTGAATGTAAAATGGTTGCAGGTCACAGTCTGTTCAGATCTGGTTGGGCGTCAACTACTACTCGTGGTTGTTTTAAAAGAAGGTTTTTTAATGCTGCCAAATCCAAGAGCGATGATTGAAAGTTGAGTACATTTTAATAAAGAGAAGATCCAACATTGATGAAAATCACCAGGCAAACCCAGCTTCAGTTGATGGAGATTAATCAAAGAACTCTCATTCAGTGGTACATGGTTTTTGGTTTAAAGAACAACGTCTTCTCTCAGCCCTAAGTATCAAAACAAAACTTCTTGTCCCGTCTTTCCCTTTGATCACCCCTTATGTTCCTTTTTCTATTTATTCGACAGATGTATTCAGTCTAGTGCCTTCTAAAAGTTAATTTCCTTAACTGTTTTGTATTAGTCTAAATAAGTTGTTTCGTAAGAGAACCGAGTGCACTTATCGAAAAGAGAAGGGGTTCGCCCCAGTGTTCCTGGTTTGATCCGCAGCATATTGCGCCAAAGCACTTTGTAAACCATTACATGTTCCTGCAAAGGAAAAGGTCTCACACTTCCAAAACATAGCTCTACATACCTTACAGGGAAAAAATACTGAGTGCTTTGATATGCCCTTTAGGGAAGTGATTAAGCACTATATAAGAACCTAGTATAATTATTTTTTGTTTTTTGTAATGTTCAAATGAATTATTAATTTACAGTCAATTTAATCTTCTGATTGCTGATTGGTTTTTTATATATTGAAAAAATAAAAAAATTGGGGGGAAAAAATAACAGATTTTCATCGTCATCATTGGTTACAACATATCACGTGACCTTCATTTGACCTTTGCAAAAGATCAAGTTGTGTCCAAGACAGAACTTGGGAAATCAGCTTGGAACTTGCGTACACCTCGACTGAAGTCATGGTTTCTAGAATAGATTATTTGTAATTTACATATCAAATGCTGATTTACAGTTTAGATTACTCGACAATACCAGGGGTGGATTTTACAAAGAGTGGAAAGGAATAACATCAATCATTTCAAATTACCACTCCTCGGACTTGCACAATCTCTCCACAGACAGGCGTCTTGCAGGCCTCCCAGTCTTACATGCAGCCCACTCAGGATAAACAACTTCTTGAAGAAAAGGCTGGCTCCATTAGGTGACAAGAAACCATTGAAATCTCCATTACTCAAGTCTGGTACCCAGTCCCTCCATAATATGAATACGAGATCTTTCACCAATCAAATCTGCAGTTGACAACATGAATGCAAAGGGAATGTTATTGAGGTTAAAGCCAGTGGACACTATTGATAATTGTCAAAGACCAGTCTTCTTACTTGCTGTATCTCAACATATGCATAAAATAACAAACCTGTGAAAATTTGAGCTCGATTGGTCGTCGGAGTTGCGAGATATCTATGAAAGAAAAAACACCCTTGTCACACGAAGTTGTGTGCTTTAGATGCTTGATTTCGATACCTCAAATTCTAAACTTGAGGTCTTGAAATCAAATTCGTAGAAAACTACTCCACTTCAGAGGGAGTCGTTTCTCACAATGTTTTGTAATACCAACCTCTCCCCATTCCTCTTTACAAAGTAAGGTTTTCTGCTAATAATTATTTTGAGTAATTACCAATAGTGTCCACTGCCTTTAAGATACAGCGTGCACCGTTTCCCAGTTGCAACAGAATTTGCTTCGATTTCGCAACTCTGATGAAGTAAGAAGCAGGCTTTAGCATGTGGAGTGTCACGGCTGAGCAGTCTAGTTCACCAGGCAAGCTCTGGACCCAATTTCATGCTTTATAGACAGAGTATATTGCATAGCAATTGTATGCTAAGCAGAAATGAGCGGGATACCAGTCATAAACTGTACTTCGGACACGATAGTTTGGCTGGTAACCTAATTCTGGTAAGCGTAATTTTGTTTTGCTTGCTACTTTTTGTACTTAGCAGCTCTAATAAAATTGGCCCCCACTTATGCCCTTGAGCAAGGCCCTTAATCATAATTCCTTCGTAAACAGTTGGAAGGGTAGTACATTCTGTTCTACAAACCAGGCTCCTAGTGGATGATACCCATGCCTACATCCTTAGGGACTATGAATGATATAACCCCGTTTCAGCCCCAGGAACAGGTGGCAACGTACCCCTGGTGACAGTTGATTTGGTTCTCTCATAAAAATAACAAAAACATACAAAAAAACAGGTTTGATGAAACTGGTCCTATTTCTGTGTTTTTTAACTAGTACTTACCTTCAGATCGTGTTCCTGATCTTGTTTTCAATGATGTGGACAACCAGTTCCTCATCATACCTATAGACCAACACAAATAACACACAAGTTGGTCAAAGAAACATACATTCTTTCAAAATGCTCAAAATTAGAGGCTTGCACAATGGCCAAGAAGCAGACTCTGTGGGGTTTTGGGTCGACTCAGAATGCCTGCTACCAAAGCAAAATGTTGTGTAATATTAAAGACACTGGACACTATTGGTAATTGTCATTGACCAGTCTTCTCACTTGGTGTATCTCAACTTTATGCATAAAATAACAAACTCCTGTTAAAATTTGAGCTTGATTGGTCGTCGGAGTTGCTAGATAACTATGAAAGAAAAAAACACCCCTGTCACATGAAGCTGTGTGCTTTTAGATGCTTGATTTCAAGACCTCAAATTCTAAATCTGAGGTCTCTAAATCAAATTCGAGGAAAATTACTTCTTTCTCAAAAACTACGTCACTTCAGAGGGAAATGTTGCTCAGAATAAATTATACTATCAACCTCTCCTCATTACTCGTTACCAAGTGAAGTTTTATGCTAATAATTATTTCGCGTAATTACCAATAGTGTCCACTGCCTAGCATTGATCAAGTGTAGTATGCAACTTGGGTTTTGGCTTTGAGCTGTTTAAAGATGCAATATAAACATATGAGAAGTGTTTACACTTTGCGCGCAGGCTCATACGCAGGTGCTACTTTATGCATTAGATAATGTATATCAATACTCAATGTACAATCTATTAGCCTGCCAGCGAAACACAACCAAAGGACTCGACAGGAATTGAAAATTTATACTGAAATTTACAGATTTTAACAAAAAGGGCATTCATGATTGGGAACAAAAAGAAAAGTTGCTCCGCCTTTAAACGGCCTTTTAAAACTTTGCAGGGTCGTTTGCCTTCTGCTCGGTCATTTAACGCAGGGCCACGACCCTGTCGATTTCAAAACGGTCAATTATGACCGTGTTAATTACTCGTAATAATAATCAATACTCACTCGGTGTTAGTCCAGTGGGAACTGTGACACAGGATAGCCACTAGCAGAGTAGAGTTTGCCTGTAAATGCCACATCTACCCTGATCTCCTTGCTTGTTAGCTAATGAAGTCGAGACTCGATGAGGCAAAACAGCACATGCTTGACTTGAACCTGGTCGTAGTTCACTTGACCTGTATCAGTGATAAAAATCACGGACATATTACTCGGGTGGGATTACGACCCACGCACGACCCTTGTAATTCTAGAGCAGTGTCTTACCAACTAGACCACCGAGATTGAAGGGTAGCTAGAGGCACTTTGAATCCTATGATTTAAAAGAACACGTTGCCTTAGATCGGCCGAGTTGGTCTTTGAAAAGCGTTCTTTACCGTTTGTTATAAAATGCATATGGTTGGAAAGATGTTGCAAAAGTAGAATACAATGATCCGCACAAACATGCCTTGAAATTGCACGGTTTTACTATTACCTCGTCGACTAACACGGTGGGCCATTTATGGGAGTCAAATTTTTGACTCCCATGAATGGCCGACCCTGTTAGTTCGCACAGTTAAAGGAAAAACCACGCAATTTCGAGGCAAACTTGTGTGGTTCATTGTATACTACTTTTAAAACACCTTTCCAACCATATGAATTTTATAAAAAAGGGTTACAAACGCTTTTCATAGACCAACTCGTGCAATCCAAGGCAAAATGTTCCTTTAAGCAACGGGAACTGCAGCGATTTAATAGATGTATTTTAGCAATGTATACTTTCCCAGGTTTTGTGAAAAAAATCACAGGCATATTACTCATGTGGGATTCGAACCCACGACCTTTGCAATTCTAGAGCAGTGTCTTACCAACTTTTTTTGTGATTGATTCAGCTTAGTAGCGCATATTTGTTGCACAGGCTGTTTACTCCCGAGGGAGCCGAGATGGTTTAAGGAACTAATTAAATAGCCAAGTGACAAGGGATTTCAATGTTGGAAGGGCTACAGGTGTGTAAAGTGCAATATCAAAAACGATTAATATTATTATTATGCGAGTGAAAAATTTGAAACCTTGGAAGAAAAGTACATGATTAATACCATTTTCTGAAAGTGACTACAACACTTCAGCGTTGGGTAACTACTCAGCCGTCAACCACTGAGTTTCAGCCATAATAAACGACCTGGGCATGATGTTGCTGATCTCTGATCACCATCGGCAAGATAAACCTTGATGTCATCTTAAGCAGATTACTTTGCTGATGTGAAGTTTTCTCGATAGCGTGATAGAGCCGAGGATTCTATAAAATTCCATAAAAGAAGAAGAAACCCAGTTAAGAAAAAAGTTTCAAATTAAACTTTGTGAATGGCTACTCGGATAGCTAAGTTTCAAATCAACAACGGTCAGGCCTGGAATTAAGCCCGGTCCAAACTACCTGCAAATGCGATGCGATTTGACGGGAATTCGACCTCACAACCCTCCCTTCGCAGCGATATCCGCAAGTGAGAAGAGCACAGTTGATGAGCTGCGAATTATTCATTGCGAATTTGTGACGCCAACATTCGCTTCGCATTCGCAGAGAGTAAGAACTAGGCTTTACAGTAAGGGTCTCCCATTAACTAAAAGAGTATCCCTTTAAAGTGCCCTTTGCAAAATGAAAATAAACTTGCCCTTTCAAAACGTTCAAAAAAGAAATTCCAAGGCTGAATTCTTTCCAATTAGACAGCAGTTGAGTGAGTCGCTCTTTTTAATCATGGAACAATCTTTTCTTTCTACATTTAGGAATTTTAGCGCCTCTAGGAAAAACTACACAACGTGCATGACCAATAGTAGCAGTATGAACAAAAATATTTATTTATTGTGTATTTTAAGATTTGTTCTTAATTCTTTTTATTTTGTTGAGTTAGATGAATGCTTTCTTTTTCTGTGGGTTAGTTGTTAGTGCATCATTGGGTATATGAGGCAATCGATTGAAGTGGAAAAATTTGAAGAACTATTTTTTAGAGTTTTGGGGTTTTTTTTCAAATTGCCATTGTGCCCTTCGCAATTCTTATGATCGCCTTGATGCCCTTCGAAAGTTTTGAAAATGGCATTGGTGCCCTTAATTTTTACAAAGAGTCAAGGCAAAACTGCCTTGCCCCTTAAAAGCTTGTGTACTTTACGTAGTTCACGAAAAGTACCCAAGCTTATTCACATAAAACAGCCGTTGATTTGTATTTGCGCCCTCACGGGCCCACAGCTCAGCAGGCCGATGACGTCATATTCCAAGATGACTGCGCCGTGCACGAATCGATGAAATTAGAGTCGGCGAAAGGTAGCAAAGTTATCGTTAACATTTTCCTTTTAAAATTTCATTTGTTTCACTTTTCAATACACACAAAGCAAGCTAAGAGTTAGGTGAACACGCTCATCTGGTTTATACTGCCGGGTGGCTCTTAGATAAGGCGCCAGAATTTTTTTATTTTTTAGCTCCATGGGGAAATGGGGTGGACGTGTGGCTAAGGATTCAGCTATCCTTGGCCACACAAGTGGGGCTATGCTAACCTGTGAAATAAGCTACGTCTTTTTTAAGCAAATATTCTGCTACACTAACACACTACACTACAGTAAGTAAGAACGCAAATTTGCTTACCGTTATAATAAAGCAGCGCTATGAAATTGGGCACAGGCGTTTGAACATGTTCGAACAGTATTTAACAGATGCAATGCAGATGTTTAAATAAAACAAAAGAAAAAACATAAGCCACAAAAAATATCACCAAACAAAAACTGCTTTCCTGTAAAAAAAAAATGTGCTTACATTACAATACTTATTTTTAAATCAAGACAGAAGATGGATTTTTAATTTTAAAGACTTTGTGGTGGGTCCAATTTACGAACATTACATGACAATGACATGGACTTCGAATGGGCTACTAGCATGGACTTCGCCACAATAATGCAATGAGATTGAACATATTTTTCGGGGGCAAAAAAACACATGGACTTTTCCAAATACAATACACACGGGAGTCAGAATGCACAACAAGCAGATATGTCATTCCGTTTAAATTTAACGCCCCTAACTAAAGGCCTAACTAAAATCGGGGAAAAATATACCTTTCTGGTATAAAAACATTATTGTATTATCAACCAAAGTGAAGTATACATTCCAAACCCATTATTTACCTGTCAAGAGATCGTTGACAATATATCAAATAAGAAACATTGAGGGTTTTTCTCTGTTTGCCAAGTGTAACGTCTTGACAGTCCAGCTGCACTCGCTGAAAAGAACGACACCCCAAGTGTGTGAAACGAAAAAGCGAGAGCTATACACGCTAGTCTTGGTTACAAGACCTTCGAGTTCAGCGCACCGTATCATCACCCAATAGCTTTTTAGTATCTTCTCGCTATGGGCAGCGACCTTGACGTCTTGGCCCAAGACTACGTGTGATGATGCGTGCATGCAGTGATAGCAGAACCCGTATGTTTTTACCCCAGCATTGTAAAGGCAAGATTAGCATACTGCCCTTTCATTGGCTTAGAGGCTACTTTGCATAATGCATCGTCTTCAAGCAACCTCACGTGACTCAAAACTTTACTACACAACACATTGTGTGTATGGAGCGCTCCGAAACTATTAAATTCTAAAAATTCAAAAGGTTCAATAACTAGCTCCATTTGACTGTTTTATTAAGCCAATTTTATTGATATTATTTTATTTCTCTCCACTAAAGTTACACACAAAGAGAAATTAGTAGACATGGAAGAGATAACTACTTGTTTCCATTTAAACCAAGTTATTATCCGTTGTTAAGCAGTTTGACAACCACTAATTGTATTTTCTCTTTATTTGATGGTGAAACAATGGGACCAAATTTATTTTCTTCCCACATGGCACTGAAGCAACTTGCAGTATCCTATTTCTTAAAGCCATTGGACCCTTTCGGTTCAGAAAAAAAAATAAAAGTTCACAGATTTACAAATAACTTACAGGGTTTACAGAAGGCAATGGTGAAAGACTTCTCTTGAAATATTATTCCATGAAATGCTTTACTTTTTGAGAAAACAGCAAAACAATATAAATTCTCGTTAACGAGAATTACGGATTTATTTTAAACACATGTCATGACACGGCGAAACGCACGGAAACAAGGGTGGGTTTTTCCGTTGTTTTCTCCCGACTCCGATGACCGAGCCTAAATTTTCACAGGTTTGTTACTTGATATAGAAGTTGTGGTACACAAATTGTGGGCCTTGGACAACACTGTTTACCGAAAGGGTCCAATGGCTTTAAAGGCACTGGACACCTTTGGTTTTTGTCAAAGCCCAGTGTTCCTACTTGGTGTTTCCAAACATATGCATAAAATAACAAACCTGTAAAAATTTTGACTCAATTGGTCAACGAAGTTGCAAGAGAATATTGAGGGGGAAAAAACTTGTTGCACAAAATACTTGTGAGCTTAGAAGCCTTTTTATATTTGGGAGTGAGAAATTACCTCTTTCTCAAAATCTACATTACTTCAGATGGAAACCGTTCTTACACTGTTTTATTATATCAACAGATGTTCATTGTTTGTTACTAAGTAAGTTTTTAGGCTAACAATTATTTTGAATAATTACCAATGGAGTCCTAGCCTTTAATGCATGCCCTTGATACAGACTCATACTAGGGTCTATTTTTGGTTTTAAAGGCAGTGGACACTATTGGTTATTACTCAAAATAGTTATTATCATTAAACCTTTCTTGCAACTTCGACGACCGATTGAGCTCAAATTTTCACAGGTTTATTATTTTATGCATATGTTGAGATACACCAACTGTGAAGACTAGTCTTTGCTAATTACCAATAGTGTCCAATGTCTTTAATTTAACACTGTTTTTACCTTCAATTAGTTTATTCATCTATTAGTAATTAAGGTTTCCCCTCTGCTTTATTATAAGGGCTTGGGACCTTCAAATCCAAGGCAACATGATTGAAAATACAAATAATTTAAATTCAGTTTCGAAATGTGTCTGTAAATGTATTCAGACCAAATTGTTATGAATTTGAAATGCTTTGATCTTCTTTTTATATACTAAATTTTCAATCATTTTTCCTTGGATTTGGCAGCATTAAAAACGTTTTTTTTTTGCTTCCGCTTGGCCACCATCCTCGACAGCCATTCTTCATAGGACTCATTGGCACTGTTGGCACAGTACCAGCAGCCGTAGTACTGGGTGTGGCTCTCCGAATCCCGTGGTTTTTTACACTGGCTGCAAGTTGTTATTTTTGTTCGTTTGGCGTACTTCCTCCTCTTGCACTCAACACCAGCCTCATCCTCTTGAGCCACACGACGCCAATAATGCTTTGTGCTACGTGGTACTGGTTTGGACTCAAACTTAACTGTTACTCAGAGGCTGGCTGAACAAGGGGATGGTCTTCTTGGGTCTGGCTGCTGGCGGCGCCAGGAAATATTACAGTGAATATGGGTGGTGCAGGCTGGTCCGAAGGTGTCGTGTCGAATGTTGGTCTGGGCACTGGTCTGGGGGTTGGAACTTGTTTATGTGGTGCTCGCACGGGTGTTCCCTTTCCAGCATTGTTTGCCGGATCTTTGAACTGGTTTTGTTGCTCTACACCAGGTACAGTCAGTCTGATGGGTTTCACAAGTGGAGAAGGGAGGGGCTCTGAAAACACCTGCCATTGAATTTGATTACTCATTGTGCCTGTAAGATACATGTAACAATAACAGCAGAATTAGAAGCAGAGAAATAAGACGTCTTTACAATGCACTGCGGTACAGTATCAATCTTTGTTTCATATTTATAAACCAATTAGTAGGCCAGCAGCCGATTTCACGAAACGCTAGGACTGATCCTATCTCGAGTTAGGACGAGTAACTCGTCCTAACTTAGGATTAATCTTAATGTCTGCATACTACAGTGCAGGGTTGGGACCCGTCCTAGGTCCTAAGATTAATCTTAAGTTAGGAAGAGTTTGGTGAAATCGACGGCTGGTTCTTGATAATTTACCTCGACTTCTTTCCGGTAAAATTATCAAGAACAAGGCCTCAATGGGTTTAAACCACTAGTTGTAAACCTCTTCACCACACATTGATTCCCTTATGAACAGGCACCTGTGTATTTCTTGGGGGGTGTCTGTGTGGGGTCAATCCTCTGGCTTAGCACACCATGGCCTAATTTCATAGAGCTGCTAAGCACAAAAATTTGCTAAGCATGAAATTTCTGCCTCAATAAAAACAAGATTACCAACCAAATTTTCACATGATTTTCAGGATAAGCAAGTAACAGCTGAATACCAGTAATAAGCAATATGCAACAGATCGAAATTTGGTTAGTAATCCTGTTTTTATCAAGGAAGAAATGTCATGCTAAGCAAGTTTTTGTGCTTAGCAGCTCTATGAAATTGGGCCCATGTCCGAGCTGGTCAACCGTGTACTTCAGATAGCCACTGTTTTGGGCCTTTCGTGCTGATTTGGGCCTTTCGTGCCGAGTGTGGCATCTGCAGTACGGTCGGCATTCCAGGACACCAGCCGAAACAAGAAGAGTTTAACTGATATAAGTAAACAAAAGCAATCTTTGCAACAATGTCTTACCAGGGATGAATCGATTCAGATGGAGATAAAACGACTCAAGTGATGTGGACCCACAAACACATCTGAACACCGGTAGAGTGACTCCGAATAACACCATCGATACACCGGCAGTCTTGTAGCGAGCAGTGATGCCCTTGGCCATCCCTTCAAAGCCTTCTGCTGCTGTCATCAACACTGTCCACACTCATTCCCAAAGTTGGTGGCCCATGCAGAGCAGTCCCGGAGGCTAATCGGTCCAGCAAGTTTTTTGGCAACCTGCATTTCAATGAAATAAATTGCAAAGGAACACAAACTTGCTAAGCACAGAGTACTATTGCTTAGCAGATATAGGTTACCAGCCCATCAGTTTACAATTAGTTAGCATACCACTGTTGTGGCTGGTGCCCACCCCAAAGTTTGCTTAGCAATGCAATTTGTCAAGCAGTACTTATTTCTTCTTAACAGCTTAATGAAATTGGCCCCAGGTAATCACCTACCTGATTGACACCCGTCAAATGCTCTACACATGTCCACAACCTGACGCACATGCGGGTATATACCGGCTGAGAGGAGTTCCCGGTGCTTGCACGTTTGGGTGAGGCAAGTCAGCTTCAGAGCCCACAGCTTCCAAGCTTGTGGGTAAATTACTGTGCAGCTCTGGGTTGTTGACTAAAGATTGGGCGTGGTCAGGGGTGGGCAGGGCGTGGTCAGGGGTGGGCAGGGCATGGTCAGGGGTGGGCAGGGCATGGAAAGGGAGGGTAGTACCAGAAGCGGTTGATGATCGTGTAGTTGAACTCCCCTTTTTCCTTTTTGGACATCCTGAAGAGTGCTTCTGATGGTTCATCCTTCTGAATAACCAGTGATGGCCGTGTTTTCGGGCAGACTCTGCCGTCATCCAATAATGAGATGATATATCCTGAGACAGGAAAAATAAAACAAAAATAGGAATTAATTAACACAACACTAATTATCTACAATCTCAAAGAAAAATGTTCTTTACAGACACTTCATCTGAAACGTACATTGTGTCTCGGTGACAACAGACTCTGGACTCAAGACTGTGGTAAGACGATCCAAGGGAGTAGGGGCCAGGATTCGAAATAACACTGTACAACAGGTTACCTGAGGCCAGTGATTTAAGAATCAGGCCAGTTAATTTATAAACGTACATGTCACGCCACCACTTTTTCATTCGATATGAAAAATAGTATAACAAATAAACCTCAATCAAATATCCCTTTTTGTAAAAATGAGTGAAAGTGGCTGGCGCGGCAGGATACAGAAAGTTATCCATACAAGTTCAGCTATCTTGAATACCTCTCTGCACTTTTAAAACCAATAAATACAAATATTCATCAATTCTTTGTGAGTAGACCTATTGAAGTATACCCATAACATAACAACAAATAAATCAATTTTCTGTAGTTATGGTTGCGTTCGTTTAGCTTCCCTGGGTCGACCCCGGTCTACCCCGGTACGTCCGAATAGCTTCGACCATGCTTTTACGGGGCTCACCCGGGTCAGACCCCAGTGCCCTGCTTGTAGAGTGGGTCACTTGGGGGTGACCCGAGGTGCATGCTGTCACCACGAGAGGGCGATCAGATTGTTCGATTAGCTCTTGTCAGGGGCTCACCTGAGTAAGCACTGCGGGGTCGACCCAGGGAAGCTAACCAAATGCATACCCATTCTGAGTTTATAATTTAATATTTTGGTTTGGAACTTGAATAAAAGATCGGAAGAAATTGCATTTAAGAACCATCACAAATTGTACATTTCATGGTGGGGGGCTTAGCATTAGCTGTAAATAACAATAGGTAATATCACTAAACCAAAATTAACACATTGTTACTAGTTCCTAATGACAAAAATAACAATCAAATATTTTCCCGAAACTGGTTAAACCACACCAATGAAAGCCCAAACTCCTATTCATTTACACTGCAGTACATCGCTGCTGACGGGCGCAAAACAACATATTTTTAGACACAAAAACGATACCAAACTACATGAAAGTTACTGAAAATAATTGTTAAAAAAACTTACCAATATTATTGGTGTTGAAATTCATTTTTTTAAGGCTGTAATGTGTGATTTATGGACAATAGTTCAGTCGAATTTTGGGGGAAAATGCGATCTGGGAGGAAAAATGGTGAAGTGCAAGTACGGAGCGCCAAATGGGTCGATTTGTAATCAGCTCCAATTTTGTTCCAATTTCGTGATTGAGGGCTCTGATTGGTCGAGCCGTTCCAATTGTTGTTCCAATTTCGCAGCAAAGTTAGGGGAAAATCGGCGCGCCATAGAAGTTCTCGGGTTTGCACTCGTAAAGAGTAGATCAAAGTCAAAATCAAGTAATGATGGGCCATGAAATAGGTGGGTAAAGTTGACACAAATACAATCACCTGTTATGCATAACCATTTCCACTGTAATATTAATCATGAAACAGTTTATATATTGGGTCAAACTAAATGTATCTTTTTATAATGCAACAGCAGTATGACAAGGCCAAAAACCATGTGTTGCTAGCTCAAACCACTGCCTGCCCTGACTGCACACAGGTAAAGTTTTGCCTTAACTTTTATCCCATTTTAAACTTATTATTTCTCCTTTCATACTAAGAATTTCTCGGAAGGGTTGTTTTCACTTTTACAGTAAATTAGTATACATTTATTTTATGATACTTCTGGAATTTGAGAGGCTATGGAAATAGTGAATTTTGGGGTTAGAAAAAGTGGTGTTAATTGTTAGAAAAGGTGCCCATTCAGAGGAGGTGCCAGTGAGACTCCATTGTTACAACCCCAATCCATACTGCACAATAGAGGGGTTCATTGCTGTATTAACTCTGCCCTCTTTTATTAAGTGTTAATTATCTGCTCCAAGTTATATGGGGTGTGATGAGACAGTTCACACCTCATCAAACTTGGAAGAAATTAACTCTCTTTCATCTTTACATGTACAGAGATGTTACTTGTTTATTTTGCTCTCCATTTTCTATAGAATGTTTTGGAGGTGTGACTCTTGTACTGAAAATAAGAGCTTTGATCTCTGCCTCCTTTTGAGGTTGTGAGGAGACACTATTTTTTTTTATTGCCCCTGTCCTTGGAAGTGGGAGGATCACCTCACTTCTCATCTCCATCCCATAATTTCCCCAAGATGTCCAATCATTACATGGCATAAAATGTGATTGTCCAATGAGAGTGTAGCTGGTCTAGCTTTTCCGGGCTGATGTTGTCCGGATTTCAATTTTTGTGCCACTCTGCTTTCTTCCATCGTTGCGTTCAGAAGTGTATCCTGCAAGCAGTTTTTGCAATTTTGTGTGCTCTCTTCAAGTTGTCTGCAACTTCTGTTTGCTCTCTTCAAGCTTTCTGCAATTTTGGTGTGCTCTCTTCAAGTTGTCTGCAACTTCTGTTTGCTCTTATCAAGCTTTCTGCAATTTTGGTGTGCTCACTTCAAGTTGTCTGCAACTTTTGTTAGCTTTCTTCAAGCTTTCTGGTAAGTTTTGTAATGTTTTAATGAGCTTCATTTTTGTTATATTTTGAACCTTATAATTCTGAAAGACCACTGTCCACAGCAGAACAATTATGGATTTGAGTTAGTGTGCATTTGTTTTATTAAAATTTTATTGTTTTTGCATGGGAATTTTTGTTGACTCCTTTTTAAAAATTATTCTATTCCAGCATCAGGATAATTTTCAAAGGGACATTACCAAAAAATCATTGCTGGCAGTGTTTAGGGCTTTTGTAATCCACCGTATGCATAAACTTACAAACTTGTTAAAGTTTGAGATTGATCGGCCATCTGCTCACAAGAAAATAGTGAAATCCGGATTACTCCAAACAGGAAAATAGTTTGATTTTGTTCCCATCAATTATGACAAGAGATGTTTTCTGCTATCATAATCATTAGACTGTGTAATTTTAATGTAAATCTGTGATCTTAGACAAGTTTTTTTCCTACCAATTCTAAAAAAAAAAATCATCTCAAAATTGCCATCCATTCGAATTAAGCCCTCGGTATGTGATGGATTTGCAAAACTTGTGGACATTGTTTTTGAAGCATTTTTGGTGGGGGTTTTACTCCACATAATGGCCGACCGTGTTAGTTCACACAATAAAAGTAAAACTGTACAATTTTGAAGCATATTTGTGTGGATCATTGTTTTCTACTTAAAAACCTCTTTCCAACCATATGTATTCATAACAAACATTTCCAAATGCTTTTCATGGACCAACGTTAATTGGTCTCTTCAAACCAACAACTTGTCTGTGCCCAAAACCCCTTAACTCTTAAGCACCATCTTGTAGAAAAAAAATTACGCAGTTTATTTTACAAAAGAATCTTTTCCTTACCCTCTTGGGCTTCTAAATTGCTTTTGTTTTCCTATTTCTTTTTCTCTGTTAGACGCTACGATGTATGCCCCCCGTTTTAAGCGCTACAATGGATTCCTCACTTTGGGGACAAGCGGGGAATCGCGTGCATGGCTCATGGCCAACCAAGGCAAAAGCAAACCGCCATGCAAGTCGCCGGTTGAAGTCAGGGAGGATGCCATTCGTTTGCTGAAACAGCAGGGGGGCAACATCAAAGACAAGTTGGCAGTTCTCTCTGCAACTGAACTCCAGTTTGGGCAATTTCAAGGTAAGTCTTAATCATACTTATGTGCAATTTTTATGTTCTGAGGAGCTGACATCTTTTTATCCTGATGAAGCAATACTGCCAGCAACTGAAAGCACAAAAAGTTGTGGCAACAAGGGTGTTTTTTCTTCCATTTTTATCACGAAACTTCAACGACCAATTGAGTTCAATTTTTTACAGATATGTTACTTAACGCATTTTGTTGGGAGACACCAAGTGAGAATACTGGTCTTTGACAATTACCAGTGCCTTTAAGCTAATTGTAAATTGTGTCCAATAGTTAATTTGTCACTCAGAACATCATAATCAATTTTTTCATCTGACTCTCTATTGATTTGATTAGGAGGAGGATGAAGTGAAATTGAATTTGTTTTTATTGCATTAATGTTTTTTTCTGTGTGTAAATCTTCTTTAGGGTCAACATTCAAGTGGGCCGTTACCCACAATCTTGGGTATTGTGCCTACTTGGTGTGCGGACTGAAGGGTGAGAGGCAGAGCGCCTCTCCCCTCAGTGTCAACAAGTTCCTTCTGAAGGAGTATCTGGAATCCTTTCCGGAGGGGCTGGAAGCAATAAATATGAAGATGAAGGAGAAGGAGCCACGCCTAACACGTGCTTCGACCCGGCCGCCTTCATCTTTTCCCTCTTCTACTGCTTCAGCTCCTCCCCCAACACCATCCGGAGGTACTGTAACTTTCTTATAAGTTTTCACCGTATGGCATTGCTTTCGTATTCATTATTGTAAAACACTGAAGTATGTGCTGCAATTGGGAAAATTTCACAAAATTGCATGATATCCCTTGTAAGAGTATAGCAGAGGGAAATGCTATACAATATGTGTCAGTTGCTACTCATAATCATTATTCCCTATTTAGTTTTCAGTGTGAACAAGACATGTTGAACGTACAAATTTTGCATTGCAATAATACTTGATAAAATCGTTCTTTGCATAAATAATACTAATTTTGAAGTGTTGACCACTTGAAAAATTTACAGGTACTCTTTCTGACATGGAACTTCTGTTGGCCATGGAAGATTTTGACGCAGGAAGTCAAGGTTAGTAATGAAGTTTTGTTTCCTCCATTTCTATTCAAAGGAAGAATGCATTTTTCTTAAATGTATTTTTGGCTGTGTTATTCTCTCCGACTCCCACCCCCCCTCCCCCCCACCTTCCGGAAAAGGACAAAAAACTAAAAACCCTAAAGTTCAACTGTAACTGTTGTGCTTTTTCTGCATGCTGGACAATTTAAAACAATTTCAATTGCACTCATTGAAAATGTTTGGAATATATTGTTGCATGTTACTTTTTCCCATTTCACCTGACTGATTATTTACAAGTGTACATGTGCTACTACTTTTTAGTAATTTTTCTCTCCCATTCTTTATTGTGGGTGTAACGCCACATCAATATAATCAATAATACAGAGAAGAACCAGCCATCCGCTGTAAGACAAGGCAGCCAGCAGCCATCCAGGGGAGGCCGGGGCTCATCCAGCCAGCAGCCATCCAGCGGAGGCCGGGGCTCATCCAGCCAGCAGCCATCCAGCGGAGGCCGGGGCTCATCCAGCAAGCAGCCATCCAGGGGAGGCCGGGGCTCATCCAGCCAGCAGCCATCCAGCAGAGGCCGGGGCTCATCCAGCCAGCAGCCATCCAGCGGAGGCCAGGGCTCATCCAGCCAGCAGCCATCCAGCGGAGGCCGGGGCTCATCCAGCCAGCAGCCATCCAGCGGAGGCCAGGGCTCATCCAGCCAGCAGCCATCCAGCGGAGGCCGGGGCTCATCCAGCCAGCAGCCATCCAGCGGAGGCCGGGGCTCATCCAGCCAGCAGCCATCCAGCGGAGGCCGGGGCTCATCCAGCCAGCAGCCATCCAGCGGAGACCGGGGCTCATCCAGCCAGCAGCCATCCAGCGGAGGCCGGGGCTCATCCAGCCAGCAGCCATCCAGCGGAGGCCGGGGCTCATCCAGCCAGCAGCCATCCAGCGGAGGCCGGGGCTCATCCAGCCAGCAGCCATCCAGCAGAGGCCGGGGCTCATCCAGCCAGCAGCCATCCAGCGGAGGCCAGGGCTCATCCAGCCAGCAGCCATCCAGCGGAGACCGGGGCTCATCCAGCCAGCAGCCATCCAGCGGAGGCCAGGGCTCATCCAGCGGAGGCCGGGGCTCATCCAGCCAGCAGCCATCCAGCGGAGGCCAGGGCTCATCCAGCCAGCAGTCATCCAGCCAGCAGCCATCCAGCGGAGACCGGGGCTCGTCTTCCGGTCAGGCACCAGGGATGGCCGGAATGTCAGAAAGACAAGGTATCTATCTTGGAGTATCAATATAAATAAAAAGTGCAGGTTTTGTTTGTTTGTTTGTTTGTTTTGTTGGCTGAAGAGTTGAATGAGATTTTAATTACTTCTTTCTTTACAGAGTCAGGAATTTTTACTTGAACAAATTATTCATTTTGGTTTCCAATAATACCCACCGATAGGGTAATAAAAGAGTGGCAACATGCTCTTAAATGCCCCTTTGTTAAAAAGCGTAATAATTGCACCTTTTTCAGAAAACTCAGGTATGTTTTTAAACTACCCTACATTATGCGCTTTCCACCAATAGGAATAGCTTAACTGTCTGGGGTATTTATGAATGTAGCACTGTATACTCAGTACTTTCCCGAGTCATGTGAACAAAATCACAGGAAATTTTAACAGTGCTAACACACATCAGTGTAAGGGTAAAACAAAAATTAATATTCTTTATTTTTATGTATTAAATGTCAAATTAATTGTTCATTTATTTCAGAGTATCCTCTTACTGAGGGCTGGCGTCAAAGCCTGCCAGTAGAGGACCACCGCTGGGTATCACAGGCGCTCTTCCGACTATCAGTCAAAGGAAGAGCTGAATTGGACTATGCCAAAGTCAATCGCTTGTGGTACCAACCTCCCCAACCACGGCTTATCCACAGTCAGCCACCTAGGGCAGCGCCCTTTTACACGCACCGCCTGCTACTGTGGATGCCGCGGAGGTTGTGGGCCCTGAGGCTGACCTGCCCCTCAGAATCTTGCAGTGAGAGGGAACTCCGCTCAGCTGGCATGTACCCGCACGTGCGCCAGGTTGTAGATGTTGATGGCTACTACAATCTGGCAGCTGAGTACCTGGAGTGCTCTCACTGCAAGAAAAAAGTCATCAGCTGGAGCCATCCGATCTTGGAGCAGCTGGACATTGGGCACCGTCTCCAGTTCCCTGCAGTCCTGACCTACAGGCTTGCCTGTGATAACAAGGTTGTCAGGCTGTTGAGGTCCAGAGGACTTGGAAACGGTCCCTTCCAGCTGCAGCGGAAAATTCATGAGCAGCACAGCGAGGCCTGGCTGCAGAAGACAGCACACTACCTGTCGCAGTGCCAGGAGTTCAGCCAGGCTTCGGATCGTCGACTCATTTCCCGCCCGTCCTTTGATGACCCCGTCCCAATGCCGTCGGTACACACCTACCACTGGCTGCTACAGGTTTACTGTAACGATGTTCTGCAGCGCATCAACGATATAAAAGCAGCCATTACTTCGACATTTGGGCGGGTGTTGAAAATGGACTCCACCAAGAAGGTGAGAAAGGCATTGTTTTCGTTGAACAATTTTTAAAAATTTATTTCATTTTTTATTTATGCTAAATTTGTAATTGTTTATGCAGGTACATGGTGCAGATGTGATGTTGTAAGTACTTGTATTGTTAATTGTTTGCCGGAAAAGAGTTTACATTTCTGCTTTGGGATTGTTAATTACTAATAATTTTTTGTTTTACATTACATTAATTTCAGATCGCAAGAAAACTGGCTGGACACACGCATGGTACTGCAGCATGGGCCACCGACGTGGGGAATGAGCATGGGCAGGTCCTGATGTGCGTGTTGACCGCTGCAGAAGGCCATGGTTTGGACGAAATGACCAAGGGCCTTGTCACACGGTACCAGTCTGCCAGTGTGCCCCCGCCGGAACTCCTCTATGTGAATAGAGACTGCTGCAGTGCCAGCACAAAACGTCAGTTCATTGGCTGGCCTGCCTTGCAGATCCGCCTAGACATCTGGCACTTCATGAGGAGATTTGCATCAGGGTGTACAACCGACTCCCATCAGCTGTACGCCTTTTTTCTACGTCGCCTGTCAGCATGCATCTTCTCATGGAGTGCAGAGGATGTGGATCTGCTACAGCGGGCTAAACGGGCACATCTGATCACCAAGGACATCAAGAACCCGTCTGCAGAGGATGTGACCAACCACATCAACAAGAGGTCACTGGCTCGCCACTGCAGACGGACAACCCGTGGTGTCGAAGAGACGACCCGCCTCATCAAGGACCTGCTCACCACTTTGGACAGTGAGCAGGGGCGAGACACCCTGGGAGTTCCCTTGTTTGACTCCACCCGCATCTGGGACATCTGGGAGTCCCAGAAGAGACACATCATCTGCATCCAGGACCCGGAGGGTGTTCAACTCTACACCAAGACGGGTGAGATGGTGTTGGGTGGAGTCACTCTACCGGTGTTCAGATGTGCTCGTGGTTCCACATCACTTGAGTCGTTTCATCTCCATCTGAATCGATTCATCCCTGGTAAGACATTGTTGCAAAGATTCTTTTTGTTTACTTATTCATCAGTTTTTTTTCTAGTTTTGACTGTGAAGATGTCGTTTGTTATTGTACTACATTTACGTAAACGATTCTTTTGCAGGAACCACAGCCAATGACCTGCATTTCCAGGCCTACCTGATGGATGGGCTGGTGCGCTGGAATGCCGACCGTACTTCAGATGCCACACTCACCGAAGGCCCCAATCATCGGGTGTACAGTGGCTATCTGAAGTATGCGGTAGACCAGCTCGGACAACGTGTGCTTGGCAAGAGGATTGACCCCACACAGTCAACCCCCCAGAAATATACAGGTGCGTGTACAGGCTATTAGTTGTTTGCTTGTTTGGCGCCTGGTTGGTTTGCTCAAATTTTGTCTGTAAACATCCACTGAAAGCCAGTTTTCACATTTCACCAAGCGTGAGCACTTGATTCATGACTGGTTTTTCTTATTGTTATGTTTTTGTATTATTTTGTTTAGGAGAGCTCATCGGGGTAGAGTACCTCTATCACCAAACCAACAAGGTACTTGGAGAGTACTCCCCTGATGATGCCTCAGGAGATGATGATGACGATGATGACGATGATGACTTCAGACAACATGAAACGAGGTTGGACCCAACCATACCCCCTATTGAGGGGTCATCACAGTCCAATCACCCTATGGAAGGAAATGCATCAGTAACAACAAGTAAGTTAGAAAGTTTACCAAATAACCAATGATGAGGCTTGTATGTGCACAACGAAGTTGCATGCTGGGTGATGATGCAAACTGTACTGTACTGTTTTATTTATTTATTTATTTATTTATTTATTTGGTTTGTTATTGTTCTGTCTTTCAGAGGCAGCAGCAGCGGCTCCGAGACGGAGTTTCAGATGGCCTTCTGTGCAGGCCAAACTGCCCGCAACTGGTATGCCCATCCTGCAATCATCATCATCATCATCAACATCACCGCCTCCCCCCAGTGTCGCTCCCCAACCATTACCAAGACCCTCATCCTCTACACGCCAAGCAAAGCCTGTGGCCACACCCATATTCGCCGTCATATTTCCTGGCGTCGCCAGCAGCCAGACCGAAGACCATCCCCTTGTCCAGCCAGCCTCTGAGGAGCATCCAAGGTCAGAGTCCAAGCCAGTACCACGCAGCACAAAGCATTATCGGCGGCGTGTGGCTCAAGAGGATGAGGCCGGTGTTGAACGCAAGAGAAACAGGTATGCCAAACGCACAAAAATTACAACTTGCGGCCAATGTAAAAAACCTCGAGATTCTGAGAGCCACACCCAGTACTACGGCTGCTGGTACTGTGCCAACAGTGCCAAGGAGTCCTTTGAGGAATGGCTGGCGAGGATGGTGGCCAAGCGGAAGGCCATGAAGCAAGAGAAAAAGAAATAAAGACCGACGGTGAATGGTTGCAGGGCACAGCTGGCCGAAGGACGTCAGAACTGGTTGGGGGTCCACAAGCCGGATCATTGTAACTGGTGTTACAAACAAAAGTT
Organism: Asterias rubens; assembly: GCF_902459465.1. Lineage (NCBI taxonomy): Eukaryota > Metazoa > Echinodermata > Asteroidea > Forcipulatida > Asteriidae > Asterias > Asterias rubens. The sequence continues at coordinate 7,846,931 of NC_047083.1, read as the reverse complement.
TTTAATGCTGCCAAATCCAAGGAAAAATGATTGAAAATTCAGTGTTAACAAAAAGAAGATCAAAAGATCTCAAATTCATAAAAATTTTGTCTGAGTACATTTACAGACACATTTCGAAACTGAATTTAAAATATACCTTATTTTCAATCATGCCTTGGATTTGAAGGTCCCAAGCCCTTGTTAAAAAAAGCAGAGGGGAAACTTTCCCAAGAGGTGAGTAAAGTAAATGAAGGTAAAAATAGTCTTATGTCTTTCTCATCAAACGATTAAATGCAAAAATTTAAAACATTACAATTTAATAAACTCAAGGTGTCATTCAGAAACATTTGAATTTACTTAAAGCAAGTCATTATCAAAATAAATTCATTATAATATGCTGCTTTGGAAGAATGATGGTTGATATACATAACCAAATTAAGGCTCAGAGACATTGGCATGGGCCAAATTTCATAGCGCTTCATAACGGCCGATTCTGTGCTTATAACTGTGCAAATTCCGTTTCAAAGTGATGCTAACCGTAAGCACACAAAAAGGCATGTTTATCTTCCAAAACTTACTGCACCAAATTCAATTACGTCACAATGCAAATCCATGGTGAATGCGCAAAATCGCTGCCAAATTTTCTCGCTTAGACTACCTGTGAAATACGCTTACACCTAAGCAAAAATTGTGCTACAGTTGCTACAGTAAGCACAAACTTTGCTCATACCGTTAAGTTGCGCTATAAAATTGGGACCAGTACATTTTGATGTAAGAAATAATCACACTTTATACAAGAAGATTCTTTTCTACAAAGCAGCATTCAAGTATTTATTATGTATCTCAACAAGACTAATTACAGAGTGGAAAATTACAGAGTAAAACAAATCCTGTTGCCCTATTCTGATAATTAATTTCAAATGACTAGAAGTCGGTTGTACATTTGGACAAGCTCGGGTTAAGAAATAGGATAGTGTAAGACAAAGTTGTTTCAGTGCCATGAGAAGAAATCAAATTAAACTTTGTCCCAGTCTACTGTCATCATCAAATTAGGTGGTTGTCAACTGCTTACCACACCAACAAAAAATTAAAGTAAAAAAAGAGTTGCCAGTGATGTTAACACCCTGGCAAAGGCTTTAATGATTAATTAATGACAACACGTTGTCATTAGATCTTAAAGAAAAACATATTGAACCATTCACTATTTCTTTTTTACTTTTTACCTAGCGATTGATTGTGGGTAAACCTAAATTTTTAAAACAATATAACATACCATTCGGTGTTGTCTAGTTCCCTCAGGAGCCCCCCCCCCCCCTTATACAAAAAATAGTTAAAAAGAAAAAGACAATTACTATTTCTTGCATTAGGAAATGAAACGTGTCAATATACAAAATAATATAACCCATAAAAATTTCATGATTTAGTTTGCCTACATGAAAAATCAATAAAGAACAAGTTTGATCTTATCAACTGACCACTGTAATTTAGCATAAAACTTAACTGATATTTTGAAGACTTCGATGGTGCTGCACACTAGTCCGTCCTCCTTCTTCATGCGTGCTTCATGGTGGCTTCATGGTGCCTAGCCTGCTGCTATCGAGGATCGGGTTCACATTGCTTCACATTATATCCAGAATTTCAGAAAGACAATTAAATAGAAATTTCAGTTTAATTTTTGTTTATGTGTGGGGCAAATGAAAAGTAATGTAACATAGCTGTTTTAGTTTTTCCATTGAAAAGAACGGCAAATCGTAATAATGTTGAAGCGCCATGCGCCACGTATATGCGAATAGAAGCCACTAATTTTTATTAATATTATTGTCTTGACACTTTTAAGGCAGAAGGCTTACAGACAAATTAAAATGGGGGGGGGGGGGGAGAGATCACTACTACTTTTCCACCGAACTTTGCCACCTTTTATTTTTGGTCCCCTACTCCCTTCTCCATATACTATAGATACCACAATACATAGGCTAGCCCTCCCATCACACGTGCACACGTCATGATTAAAGTAGGCCCGTGCTGTTGTTCATGGAAGAAATTAAATCTCACCCAGTTCTGTTGTACGCGCACTCTCATTTGATTTGATTTGGAGAGAGTGCGCGCACGCGAAGAGACATGGGTGCGGTTCAGGCAGGCTTTGATTAGCGAAACAGCACCTTTACAGTTGCCTTCTTATTAGCAGAAAAAAAACTTTTAAAAATAAAGATTTGTTAAGATTTAAAAAAGAGTTTAAACTTCAAATAATGGCTAAATGCGTTTGGCAATGCGTACGCACAGCCATGACTCGATGCGGGTCTGCGCGCAAAGCCCGGTTCATACTTCCTGCGAATGTGAAGCGAATTTTGACATTACATGGCTGTTTTTGCAGCGGACATTTCAAAGGAGTTGAACACACGACTGGTGCAAATTATTCTTGCAAATTTTTGATGTCAAAATTTGAATCGCATTTGTGTGTTTTTTTGTGAACAAAATCAAGGACGTATTGGCCTAATTTTACCTTGTTTATTAAAATAGAGTATGTCAAATAAAAGTCTTTTTAGGTTTCAAAGAGAATTGTTACAAACGTTAGAAACGTACATTAATGCATTTCGCAAATGCGGCACAATAAATATTACCGGCATTACCATTAACATAGAAAACCTCAAAAAGAAAGGTTTTTAACTTTTGTGTTGTACACTATAGAGATCAACCAAAGGGAAATTGGAAAACGACGGAGAACAACCGGATTTTGAGCCTGGTCGGTTGTTCTCTGTTATGTTCCAATTTGTTCCAAGAGAAGTACCCCAATTGCCCAATCTGTGAGCCCCATTTTGTTCTCTGTATTGTTCCAATTTGTTCCAAATTTCCCTTACACGAGCCCCAGTTTGTTCCAAAAGTGCCCCAAATTACCCAATCTGTGAGCCCCATTTTGTTCTCTGTATTGTTCCAGTTTGGTCCAAATGTCCCTTACACGAGCCCCATGCAGCTGTTGTTCTCTGTAGTGTTCCAAAAGTGCCCAAAATAAGTGCCCCAAATTACCCAATCTGTGAGCCCCATTTTGTTCTCTGTATTGTTCCAATTTGGTCCACATGTCCCTTATACGAGTCCCAGATGTTGTTCTCTGTAGTGTTCCAATTTTTTCCAAAAGATAGGCATGCCTCATCATCTACATGAGCACATCGGTTGGTCTGACTTTTGGATTATTACAGAGAACAGTCGGTGGGGCCCACGACGTGAGATTTGGAACAAAATTGGAACACTACAGAGAACAGTCGGTGGGGCCCACGACGTGAGATTTGGAACGAAATTGGAACATGTGAACAATCCACGACGTGTGATTTGGAACAAATTTGGAACATGTGAACAATCCACGACGTGTGATTTGGAACAAATTTGGAACTGTACAGAGTTGAACAATCGGTGGGGCTCACGAAGTGTGATTTGGAACAAAATTGTATCACTAGTATTGCTCCATGCACTATTATATCCAGAACAACCTAGTACTAGGGCTCGCCACCAAAATTGGAACAAAAGCCCACGACGTTTGGTACATACACTACAGAGAACAACATGTACATGTACATTGTACATACATGTATAATATGTAGGGGCTTGCCACCAAAATTGGAATAATAGGAGACTTTCCAACGCTAGGTGGCAGCAGACATACCGGGTAAATTTCCATTGTTTACGTAGTTCTGAACATGCGCATAATTCTGAGAACAATGGATTTACCCGGTAAGTCTGCTGCCCTCTATCGTCCCAGAAAGTCTCCCATTGGAACACTACAGAGACTGGGCTAGCCTTTTCTCAAGGCCTTCGTCACTTAGACCACGCACGCGAGTGCTTTCGAAATTGGAACAAAATTGGAACGCCACAGAGAACATTGGCATGTCTACACGAGTACACAACATACAGGGGGTAGCCTTTTGTCAAGGCGTTCGTGGCTTGAAGCGCCGTGACCCCAAGCGACTGGAGCGGGAGACTACCGGTACGCACGTGAGTACCGCACTGAAACAAAATTGGAACACAACAGAGAACATGCATGACATGCATGTGTAGTAGAGAGCCGAGATCCCAAGCGACTGGAATGAGAGACCACGCACGCAAGTGGAAATTGGAACAAAAATGGAACACTACAGAGAACAGTGGTCTGCATGCATAGCAAAAGTGCTCCGGTATAAAACCGTTGGTCGAATGCTCTCTGTAGTGTTCCTAAGTTGTACTAATTGTTAAAAAAGCGTCAGCAGCTTATATTGTTCGATATAAAATCCTAGTTTTGGTAATGTTTACTAATAATTGTTGTTTTTTCGACGATTTTGTAGAAGCAGGACTGAAATATGGATATGGGCCATATCCATTATCTCATATATGGCTCTACAGTTTAAAAGTTATTGTCATTCGCCAAGTATTGACCAAAAACAAGAACAAGAACATGGTGGCTGGGAAATAATATTTCCATAAAAAGCACTGTATGCTGAATTTATGAACGGAGCATCCCTCTTCGTTCGATAAAATAGCTTGGAGATGCAGCAAAACCACCAACAGCCGATGACAGCGTGATATGCAAATACCTACCTTAACCCACATAGGATAAACGATTTCCTACGACCGCATGCCTAGCGCAGAGAGTCGGCGAAGGCGTCTGGATACCATACATCCACTACATCGTGTAAACATTCTGCGAATAACGGCCCATTTAGTGTAAATATCCCAATTGGTGTTACGTCCATGTGTACACCTCCATGCAATATGCAAGCCGGGCTTGAAACGTTTGGGAAATACAAGAATAATAGCAAGATAAATCGTTCCTTAGTTCATTTTACGTCCCGGTCTCTTGGATCGATCGTCCATGGAGAAAGAAATAGAGAATCAGGAACAGAAATTGTGTTTACAAAATCAAAACATTGCGCGAGGCGACTACAAAAATCGTCGAAAATACAACAATTATAAGTAACATAACCAAAACTAAGATTGTATATCGAACAATATAAGCTGCTGACCCTTTCTTTAACAATTAGAACAACTTCGGAACAAGTTTGAACACTTTCGGAACACTACAGAGAGCAACAGTTGCCGACGACGCGATCTGAGTAGGGGAGCCCATTTTTGCCATGCAGACAGACCAATGTTCTCTGTAGTTGTTCCAATTTATTCCAATTTCCACTCACGTGCGCAGTCTCCCATTCCAGTCGCTTGGGATCGCGGCTCTCCAATGCACGTGCACGTCCAGCATGTTCTCTGTAGTGTTCCAATTTTGTTCCAATTTTCAGTGCGGTACTCACGTGCGTACCGGTAGTCTCCCACTCCAGTCGCTTGGGGTCACGGCGCTTCAAGCCACGAAGGCCTTGACAAAAGGCTACCCCCTGTCTGTTGTGCACCCGTCCGTGTAGACATGCCAATGTTCTCTGTGGCGTTCCAATTTTGTTCCAATTTCGATAGCACTCGCGTGCGTGGTCTAAGTGACGAAGGCCTTGAGAAAAGGCTAGCCCAGTCTCTGTAGTGTTCCAATTGTTCCAATTTTGGTGGCAAGCCCCTACATGTACAATGTACATGTACATGTACATGTTGTTCTCTGTAGTGTACCAAACGTCGTGGGCTTTTGTTCCAATTTTGGTGACGAGCCCTACTAGGTTGTTCTGGATATGATAGTGCATGGAGGAATACTAGTGATACAATTTTGTTCCAAATCACACTTCGTGAGCCCCACCGATTGTTCAACTCTGTGTAGTTCCAAATTTGTTCCAAATCACACGTCGTGGATTGTTCACATGTTCCAATTTCGTTCCAAATCTCACGTCGTGGGCCCCACCGACTGTTCTCTGTAGTGTTCCAATTTTGTTCCAAATCTCACGTCGTGGGCCCCACCGACTGTTCTCTGTAATGTTCCAAAAGTCAGACCAACCGATGTGCTCATGTAGATGATGAGGCATGCCTATCTTTTGGAACAAATTGGAACACTACAGAGAACAACAGCTGGGACTCGTATAAGGGACATGTGGACCAAATTGGAACAATACAGAGAACAAAATGGGGCTCACAGATTGGGTAATTTGGGGCACTTATTTTGGGCACTTTTGGAACAAATTGGAACAAATTGGAACACTACAGAGAACAACAGCTGCATGGGGCTCGTGTAAGGGACATTTGGACCAAATTGGAACAATACAGAGAACAAAATGGGGCTCACAGATTGGGTAATTTGGGGCACTTTTGGAACAAACTGGGGCTCGTGTAAGGGAAATTTGGAACAAATTGGAACAATACAGAGAACAAAATGGGGCTCACAGATTGGGCAATTGGGGTACTTCTCTTGGAACAAATTGGAACATAACAGAGAACAACCGACCAGGCTCAAAATCCGGTTGTTCTCCGTCGTTTTCCAATTTCCCTTTGGTTGATCTCTATAGTGTCCAACACAAAAGTTAAAAACCTTTCTTTTTGAGGTTTTCTATGTTAATGGTTATGCCGGTAATATTTATTGTTCCGCATTTGCGAAATGCATTAATGTACGTTTCTAACGTTTTTAACAATTCTCTTTGAAACCTAAAAAGACTTTTATTTTACATACTCTATTTTAATAAACAAGGTAAAATTAGGCCAATACGTCCTTGATTTTGTTCACAAAAAAAACCACAAATGCGATTCAAATTTTGACATCAAAAATTTGCAAGAATAATTTGCACCAGTCGTGTGTTCAACTCCTTTGAAAGATCCGCTGCAAAAACAGCCATGTAATGTCAAAATTCGCTTCACATTCGCAGGAAGTATGAACCGGGCTTTGCGCGCAGACCCGCATCGAGTCATGGCTGTGCGTACGCATTGCCAAACGCATTTAGCCATTATTTGAAGTTGAACCTCTTTTTTAAATCTTAACAAATCTTTATTTTTAAAAGTTTTTTTCTGCTAATAAGAAGGCAACTGTAAAGGTGCTGTTTCGCTAATCAAAGCCTGCCTGAACCGCACTCTGAAAGTATGAACTGTCACCCATGTCTCTTCGCGTGCGCGCACTCTCTCCAAATCAAATCAAATGAGAGTGCGCAGACAACAGAACTGGGTGAAATTTAATTTCTTCCATGAACAACAGCACTTTAATCATGACGTGTGCACAGCCCCTTCAAGCCAACACCTGTACGGCTTATTTTTTTACGCAAAGCGCATGCGCACTGCCTGCATATGTCTATGGTACATTTAAGCGTTTTTACTGTGTGCCATTAATAAAAAATAACCTTATATATTACCCCTCTATTAATTTTTTTTTTTTTTTTTTTTTTTTTTTTTTTCCAAAAAATCATTTTTTTTACAAAAAAATGCGAAAAATATGGAACGCTTCACGATTTTGCGTGTCATCCTTGCGCAGGGGCCATGCTAATCTTCTCTGTATCGTTCCAATTTTAGTATATGTGCAGCCGAAGCTAGCACGACTAACTAAGAAACAGGCCTCTTACTTAAGTAGCTACTAGTAGAAGAAATTCTTAGCGATGGGGGTGTAATTCAGCAAAAAGACAATGCCCTTTAACAGCCCATGTGTACCTTTAAGTCATAATTTGTTTCTCTTTAACACACGAGTACAACTTCTACTTACCAAATAATACTTTAAACAAGTCCTTATCATCTATAAATGTCCTCAAACGACAACTTTTCTCTAGAAAAGATTGTCAAAAACGTCCACTTTTCAGGAAAACCATCTGCTACCACTAACAAACAATTTTTAGTCAGATAACCTTACTAATTAGTTATGCACACACAGTCTTCACATAGCGAGTCAGGTTGAGCAGGGTAGCTGACTAACAATGCAGTCCAGTGACCAGTCCAATGAGTCCACTCAACCATTCCCACTTGGGCCGGCTTTTGTGTACACAATCACAATGCTTTGTGTACGTACACGCTTTGTGTACAGAATAGTGAGGTGCTGATTGTGGCAGCATGCAGGGACAAAACCGTTGTGCAGGGCAGGCTGTTCGATCTGGCTTTTGGAGTCTTAAATGTTGTCATCCCTAACTGCAAATAAAAACATACTACAGGTTTATAAAAGGTTTATAGTGAAGATATCTAAAAGTACGATGATGAAGTATCACAAAAGGTTGCTCTGAAATCTAAACAAGAAAAACTGAAAGATAAAATACTTATTGAATTTTGCAGACAACAAGGTCCTCAATAACTCCGTGGTTCAACTTCAAGAAAGCCAGTTCTCCTTCTTGATTTCTCATCCACAAGCAAGATGAGGATTGAAGTGTTTCAAACAGTTTCTTCAAACTAAACAGGGTAGGACGATAAGATCCTCTTCTTTTGAAAAAATCATCGAAATGGACTCTGAAGTTTGGTAGAATCCAACTTCAGTTTTCCTTAGAAAGTAAAATAAAAACAAGCGACGTGAAGTTTGAACAACAAAATGAACTGCTGCCAGTAGCCGATTTCACAAAACTTTTGCAAATGCGTAAGTCCATATGCGCAACATTTCAAATGGACTTACGCAAGTTGCATAAAGTTTAGTGAAATCGGCTGCTGAATGTTTGGCCTTGAAGTGGCCATCAAAATTTTCCATGGACTTCCCAAAACAAAATGCTGTGAAAGTCTTTGCAAAATGAAAATTGTATTACCAATTACAAATTCAATTCCAGGATTGGGATGCCAGTCAACTTCAGCTTTTGTCAATTGGGTCTATCCTCTCATCAACTGCTCCATAATCTTTCAAGAAGGGGAGTTTTTCTGAGGAACAAATAATAAAAAATTGATGAACTTAATTATACATCTTTTCAACTTTAGAAAAAAGCTCAACTTATTTTGTTTCAAAAGTGTAAGCAATAATCAAGTAAAAGTTTCTGAATTCAACTTATTTCCTTTTTATGAGATATAAATTTCCTTATTTCTATTAACAACCCCATTGTCAACAAGACAGAACATCTTCATTGGGTTTTGCTTTACTTTTTATCCTATTCGGCCAGCAAACCACCAGCCGTTTCGGCCTTACCGTTAACTTTGAAGGGCGCCCCCATTAGTGTCCATTGTGACAATCGGATGAACACGGCGCGGTCGCATTACCGTTCGGACGTGAGTGTCGCAGGGGCGTGCAAGGTGATTATTAGTTCTACAGCATGGTTAAAGGAAAATACTAGCTTCCTCCATGGTTCTATGATCCACGGGAAATTTACATCGTCATTGACGTAGTCAAACAAGCTTTGATTTAAAGACAGTGGACACTATTGGTAATTGTCAAAGACCAGTTTTCTCACTTGGTGTATCTCAACATTATACAAAAAACAACAAACCTATGAAAATTTTTGCTCAATTGGTCGTCGAAGTTGCGAGAAAAAACAACCTTGTCACACGAAGTTGGGTGCTTTCAGATGCAAGTTGATTTCGAGACCTCATCTAATTCTGAGGTCTCAAAATCAAATTCGTGGAAAATTACTTCTTTCTTAAAAATAATACGTTACTTCAGAGGGGCGTTTCTCACAGTGTTTTATACTATCAACCTCGTTACCAAGTAAGGTTTTATGCTAATAAATATTTTGAGTAATTACCAATAGTGTCCACTGCCTTTAACAGAGGGTAAAGTAAATTAAGATGAATGTTGAAGAATATTACCTGATAGCCATATGTGGAGAGTGAGACTTCGTTTCGGACTTGTTTGAATTCACGATGAAGCAGCAATTCTAAGGGGAAATTGAAAAAGTCTGAATATAAATAGCAGTTCTAAAAAATCTTTATCATACACAAAATAGTAGTCAGGGCATTTCTGTTTTTTTTTTTTTTTTTTTTTTTAATCCGTTCCCCAAGACGCATCAATTCCAAAGCACCCTCCATCTTCATCCAAGAAGTGTTTTGGAGTTACTAATTAATTTGTCTTTAGTGTCTGTGCAAACATGGTGCAAAGAATGCGCACAATATAGACTAAGGGAATGAGCAATCACAAAATTAAACGTACAGGCCCTTGCTTGCAAGTTAGCATCGATAAACAAAGATTGAACCTAATTATTTCTACTGAAGTGAAAAGCCAAAAGGCAGCTCTAAAGTAGTCTTCTACCAACGACTGTTGCATTTGTGTAACATCGCACTGTGACTGTTGCATGAACGGCATACAAATAGGCAGCGCCTAACGACTTGTCATTAAGTCTAGCTCTAAAGGCACATGGCAGATGATTGCGGCGCGGTGGCACCAGAACTGTCTATCTGTGCAGTAGGGCCCGGGCCAAGCAGTATACGTCTCTAAATAGGTAGGCGCCATTGCTGTGATAAGACCGAGCGCCATAACAGCCACACAATGTGGATTCGTAGGACTTCAAACATTGAAAACACTGGACATCTTTGGTAATAAAAATTGTCAAAGACCAGTCTTCCCATTATCTCAACGTATGCACAAGACGAAATAACAAACCATGTGAAATGAACTCAATTGGTCGTCGTTGCAAGATGGAAGAAAGAAAAAACACCCTTGTCACACGAAGCTGTGTACTTTCAGATACTTGATTTCGAGAGCTCAAAATCTAATCTCATGTCTCGAAATCAAATTCATTATTTACGTGGAAAAATACTTCTTTCTCGAAAACTACGTCACTTCAGAGGGAGCCGTTTCTGACAATGTTATCAATGACTCCCCATTACTCGTTACCAAAGTAAGGTTTTATGCTAATAATTATTTTGAGTAATTACCAAAAGTATCCACTGCTGGTCGGAAGGGGTTTTATAGGAGTGGCAAAAAAAGGTAACTGGAGACACCCAGTCACCCGTTCCAAATTTTGTTTAAACAAAATATTGTATGACTTCATAATGTATTCTATACACTGCATTTGTTATCCTTGCCAATGTGTTGGCTTCCCGAATTGAGGTTTTCCCTTCCACATCTGGAAGTGAAAACTGATTGCAATCTCGTTTGACCCACCCACCCACATCCAGCGCAGGCATTTGCAATTTCATTTTGAAAGGGCAATGGCACCATAGACATTTTTCTCCTTGGTAAAGGGCTCCCCCCATAACAAAATTATAAATTTCTATTTGAGAATTTCAAGGGGCACCAAGGACATGGCGACAGGGGATCGAGGCAATCTCCGTTGTTGCCTCCGTGAAGTGCAGGCCTGGGTGCATGGTTTTCCTATATGAATTTTCCTCCCACATCTAAAAAGTGATTTCCGATCTTCAGTTATTTCGTTTGACCCCTATCCAACACAGATTCAGAGATCATATACAACATCAATAGATGAGAATGGAGGCGTTTCTTTCACCACCATTCAGAACCATGATGCTGAAAGCATGGAGGAAGAAAACGCCAGTGGCGGTAAAACGACCCTGAATAAACCATTATAGACATCTTCGAGGATGACTCAAAACCTGGTGCAATGAAGCTCACAACTTGTAGACACAATAACCACAGACCCTTCTAATTGACAGTATTTCCCACCCTTATGATAACAAGCAAAGTGGTTTGTAAACAATCACAACCTATCTACACCACGGAGGCAGGCCGGTATTTTGGGACCATGGCACCAGACGCGGTCGATCGTTATCGTGTAGAATTACATTAGATCTATATTTTCTCATCAAGAGAGAGTTGGACTTCCGGAATCAGTGGACAGATCATAGATCAATCATGGAGATCTTGTTTTAAAAAGCACTGGACACAATTGGTTATTACTCAAATAGTTGTTAGCATGAAAGCTTAGTTTTGCTCACAAGCAGTAGTATAAAACAGTATGAGGAAAGGCTCCCTCTGAAGTACAGTAGTTTTTGAGAAAGAAGTAATAAATTTGTCACTCAAATTTTGAATTTCGTGTGACAAGGTGTTTTTTCTTTCATTATTATCCCGCAACTTCGGACCAATGAAGTTCAAATAGTTTTCGAGAAAGAAGTAATTTTCCACGAATGTGATTTCAAGACCTCATAGGTCTTGAAATGGCCAAGCATCTCACAGCAGACAACTTCGTGTGACAAGGGTGTTTTTTTCTTCCATTATTATCTCGCAACTTCGACGACCAATTGAGTTCAAATTTTACAGGTTTGTTATTTCAGGGCCTATGCATATGTTGAGATACACCAAATGGGAAGACTGGCCTTTGACAATACCAAGAGTGTCTAGTGTCTTTAAAGCAATATAAAGCCATTCATAATCTCATAATAATAGTAAAGTAAAACAAGAGACAACTCTTGCTACTGGGTGAAAAAAAACTTACATACACCTCACCTTGCCTGCCTGTCTAACCACTCATGTTGACGTTGACAATAACCATGATGGAGGAATTCTACATCAAATCAATGCAATAACACAACGGAACCAAGAAATCGTCAGGATACAACCACTGCACCCGAAGACAAAGACACAGCATGGAGTTTGACAGTTAATTCAATTATTCACCTGCATGACTAACTTGACAGACGAACTATTTTCTACCTCCATGGTCAAACCATGGTCAAACCATGGTCAAACCATCAAACCGAACTCATGCGTAAAACCATGGAGGTAAAAATGATACAAACCATGTCCTTTCTCTCGGAAACCGTGGGGCCTTCAGGCAAAACTTGACCATGCTAAACAATAACATCACCATAAAGCCATTCAATAATCTCATCAAACCATGGAGGTATAGAGCATGGAGGATGTATAAAGTTAGTCAAAACCATGGTCAAAACATGAAGGTAGATGGTGCGTGGTAGCAAAAAGAGTCAACTTTACTATCAATGAAACCATGATGAAACCATTGAAGAAACTTTTACACACCTTACCTTGGCAATTGGGTTTATTTCCCCATGCCTTTTGCCTGCCTGAAGCTCACACTCCTCTGTCACGGCCTCCGTTGTGATCTGTGACAAGATCAAGTTTCCAGAGCAAACCAACAAATGCTTGTGTGGGGATTACCGAAGGCTGGTCCAAGGGTCCATTCTACCTCCATTGTCCAAGAGCTCGCCCAGGGCCGGCAGTCCAGCGGCAGTCTGTTTATCATCTGGCCGTAACGTAAGTGACAGTTCGGGCGCCTCAACAGGGCTTCGTGTCATGGTGTAGCGCGTCATCAACGGTGAGTCCCTCCGGGACGCAATTGTTTTCTTATGTACACATTGGAGTTGCCACTGTCCATAGAGTGCCTTTCTTTTGAGACATTTGTTTTTTTCTAAATCGATTCCAAAAAGCTCCCCACCCCCCCGAAAAAAAAGAATAAGAAGAAAGAAACAATGCAAAAGACTTTGGCATTCTCTTCCACTTTTTGCTCGTTGTTTTGATGCATCAAGAAATTAATAATGAATCACAAGGGAAACTGACTTGGGTAGATTTGAAATGAATTTGGATTGAATTTATACAAATTGACTAGATCAGGGTTAGCACCTCAGGATTACCGTTCAGGCTCTCTACCAACTGAACTATTAGCCCTATTTTGGTGTCTCCCTTTGTCATTATTCGTGTGCCATTTAGAAGCCATTCAACCCGTAACTGTCGTAGCCAGAGGGATCAAACGCAAGTTTTCGGTACAACCTGGGAAGTGACAGTGTAATTATTTTTTTCAAAAGTCATGTATTTCGATTAGATGAAATCTCCGCACAGTTACATATTTTAATGTTGTCAATTTTCTTTTGTCAACACTACCGCATTAATACCACTTCCCTTCCATAAAAAGATCAACGCCCCAAACCGTCAAAGAAACCAAAGTGTGTACACGGGGAGACGGTAAAATAAAACAGAACAAAAACAAGAACAAAACATAGACGACCGCCCTCCTTTGGTGACCCACTTTCACAAGGATAACTCAATGGCGCAAGTAAACAAGGTGACGTCATTACTTCCGGGAGAGAAAGGCCCAGCCACCCTGTCTATGTATTAATCCGCACCCCAAAACAGCTCTTATACAAAAATCCCAGATTAAAACACCATAAAATGATACTCAATAGTCATCAAAAACAACGAAATGTTGTTGTTTATTTGAATTTCTAGGTTTGGGAGATGTTTTAGCCTGCACCCGCAATTTGAGATCTACTTGTTAGAATAGGCGGATGGTTATGAATGTTTACGAATGTGGTGAGCAGTTTTTGTCGTCACGGGGTTATTTTGTGAATGAGATGTTTTGAGCAGACGAGATTTCAAGCTGGCGTGGCAGACGGTATGCGGTTTTTGTTGCATGTTTATGTACCACCATCGTCCCACGTTTATTGAATGAGGGAGGTATCTTTTGCGGTTTATAATTTCTGGGAATTACCGGGGTTTGACCCAACAACACACCGCTTGCTTGGGACCGGGAGGAAGGCCGGCTTGACAGGAATTGTAACAGGTAATTTCTAAATGTTGTGTACTGTTTTGGGGTGCAGACTAGGTAGGGAGTGCATTTCGATTTTAACAAACAATACTGCTTTTTAATTCATTCATTTATTTCAATGTTCTGATGAATTTAAAATCAACACATGCATGGATTCTGGAAGATGTTAATTGGCACGGCCTTGAGTTGACCTTGTGCATAAAGGGGAGTCGGCAAGTTTTTGTTTAAGTATTTGGGAGTGCAAAAAACCCTTTGTATTCCTGTATTAATTGTAAACAAACATGACAGGGAGGTTATTTAATATTTGGCTGACATTTTCTTCAGTAAGTTTTATTACTTGTTAGGTTTTGTAAATGTCAGGAGTGTGTTGAATTGAGTTTTTTAATTAATTAATGGATAAATTTCCGTATGGCGCCACCACATTTTCAATCATTTTTACAAAAAAGGAATATGTCATTGACTCATTGAGGTGAATAAGAATAGATACTATATTATTTCATATCGAATGAAAAAGTAGTGGCACCATACGGAAACTTTTCCATTCAACTGTTGTAATAATATTAATAAGGTGAATAAATGGCAAATAAATAATTAAAATAAAAAAACCACAAGGGATTTAATTAATTAAGATTTACCCAGTCATTTCCCCCTCTAAATTTAATATAAATAATTAATGTATTTAATTCCAAGTTGCTCAAGACTACAACTTACAAGAGGATAAAGGGAAATAAAGGTTAAAATGCCCAATCCGTCTACTTCTAGAAACTATCACAGGGGAGCCGTATAGTTTCTAGAAGTACAATCCGTCAGTCCTTGGCGTTATATCCCGACTTACGGACATTGCCGAGTATCACGTAGAAGTATGTAGGTCCGACTGCCAATTTATCTCCCTTATATGTAATTGTTGGGAAGTTGTATCTTGGGCTTTGCCAAGAAAGGTTATTTGACACAAAAAATATCATAAAGATTCAAGAACATGGTATTTTCTTGAAGTTTGTATTATCTGTTCAACGAATTAGGTAGGGCCTACTCATGATTTATCAAAACAAACTTCAATAAATAAGTTTACTTCTATTGAAAATTAGCCTGTTTTTATGACGTTAGGCCTACCTCTGCAGCAGAGGATTCGTTCAGTCTGTCAGTGGGCGAAGGGTGGGACTCAGTTGAGTGCCTGAAATTATTATGAATATTTTGTACCATGGACGAGTTGTAGGAAACTATCTGTAGGCCTATTGCAAACTGGGGTGTATGGGTTGATTGATAACATATTGATGGTTCCCCAGTCTATGTCGTAAGTGTTGATAAACTATTTTTTATCATGGACGACACTAGTTGCGATAACATATTTACGGTAACCCTCCTACCGGCCGTCGGGAGGAGGGTTACGTTATCGCAACTAGGACGACACTCATACACCGGTTGACTACATAACGCTGATCAGGACACGTGTACAAAATTATTATCCAAAACAAGACTTTATTTAACTTTTCTTAATTGTGAAACTACTTACTTCAATAAACAATTATTTACCGCGAAGATTAGTTGTTAGCCTGTTTATGACATTTCCCCTGCAGCAGGGGGTTGCTCGTTTGGTCGGACGAGCAATTAGTGGCCGCAGCTGGGTGGGCGTAGCTGAGTGCCTGAAATTTTGATTGGGTTGCCAGTCGCAAAATTTGTGGACCACTGCTTTAAAATGTTAGTGTGCATGATGTTGTATCAGGCATGTGTCTGCTTCGTTTTTGAAAGGGCAAGGGCACCAAGGCATGTTATCCTTGCTAAAGGGCACCCTAGAGTTTAGCCTTCAAAGCTGCAATAGAAGGAGTATCCCAGCGAAGACTGAATGAATTGTAAATTTCTACTGTTCAAGAACAGTCCTAGTGGGCATGAAGGCAATCACTTGTGTTGCCACCGTAAAGTATTTGACCTGGTCATACTCTTGAAGTTTCATGACTTGATTTTCAAAAGAAAATTGTTAAAATGTTTTTGTTTGTTTAATAAGAATGTTGACAGATGCTGTATCAAAACAAAAAACATACACAATTTGTTGCATCACGGTCAGTGATTATGTTTTGTGAACATGTATAACGCGGCTTGGTTGTACCTGTTCTCTTGATTTGCTTAAACTTAGAGGAGATATGTCATCATGATCGTATTAAAGGAACATTTCAGAATTGTTTTTTTGCTAACAAAACAGTTGCTGGCAGTGTAAGCACTTTGTAATCCACCAAATACATGAACTGACAAACCTGTAGAAGTGTGAGATCGATCGGCCATCTTGGTTACGAGAGAATAGTGAAAAATAAAAACGATTAAAAATTTTGCATTGCATCGATGCAAAAATAAAAATGAATAAAACGCTCACTGAGTGATTAACTCCATATGCAAAGTATTCTCATCGAATATGACATCTCAGACAGGGACAGAAACATTCCATGGGATGTTTTCAACTATCATGACCATGTAAGTTTTATACCTGTGATCTTCACGATTTTTGTTCTTTACCATCTCTGTAACGTTTCTTTTATAGGCCTAAGCCTTAATACGATTGTAAGAATGATGAACTTTAACCCAGTTAACTGCACAAGTATGCGTACTGGCCATCACAATCACATCACAGAGAGCACCGTTCATTAAATTATGATGTAATGGTCAGCGCAGATGCCCACGCTAATAACTAGGTTACAGTTCAATGACAACAGCTGTTCTTTAATTTCATTGCATTATGTCTTAAAACACCAATCGGCAGTGGGAATTTAGGCTTATCTCAATAACTACATTTTGAGTTGTCATGAAGAGATTTAAGCATTCCATGTTAAAATAATAACAAAATGTGCCAAATGGTAAAAACCCCTGCTTAAAATCCTAAATGAAGTTTCAATAAATATTACTGTTTTTGTTTTTAAAAACATTATTAGCAAGTAAACATACTTGGTTAAATCAGTTTTTATCTGCTATCACCTGTAGGCCTAATAAAAGCATTGTCTGTTGATTTTCGTTCCTCAAGTGAGGGACAGAACTGGATCCTGCTCTATGATATTTTGTCACAATATTAAACATTACATTATAATTTTTACAATTTTGTGTTGAAAACTTCATTTAAACTTGTTTCCTTTGAATATTCTATCCCTACTTAGGATTAAAACTCATCATAGTTTCATCTCAACTATTTTAATCATCATATTAATAATCTTTTTAACATTTCCTTTTTGTTATTCACTGATTAGATAAATTGATAGTATTTAAAGAGGTAATACGTCCTTGGTTTTTGGATACGAAAGTGTCCTTTGCAAAAATTGCATTTGCTCTTTTAAAGACAAAATTCCTGGCCTGTTTTGAAACATATTATTTAATGCAATTAGTTCTGGCATTGAATGTCGCAGAATAATTAAAGAGGAATTCTTGACTACAATGTACAATATATTCCATTTCATCAGGAAAGTCCAATAATAAAACCTCTTGGTTTTTACTTGTAGGCCTATAGTGTAGAACGTGTTCTTTAATTATTATGCAAGTACACACAAATAATTGTAGTTTTTCCGTATATTATAAGGATCTTAAAAAAAATATTGAGCATTTCGTTGACGTTCGGCTATTGCCACAGAATAGTTAGAGGAAATCTGGACTATTGCATGAGGCAAATCCAATAACCAAACCTCTTGGCTTGTACACATTGGACATACTCATACTACGTTTCATTGTATACTGAAAGTGTAGAACATGCCCTTTAATTATTATTAAAGTACGCGGATGTTACATTATTTAAATCCATCCTGTAATCATTTTGTTTGTAAAAAACAATAGATAACACCCACCAGGGTACTGAAAGTGTTATTGATAAAACCTGAACCCATGTGGGAATCTAACATGTGGACATTGTGCGAATCCCAGTAAAACAGCCCACATACAAAACGTAAGCAGGTACGGAATGTAAGCATTGTGCAGAGTGTGCGTACTATTGTATGAACTGTCATGGCTGAACAAACAAACTAAAAACAGACAAACAAACAAATAAACAAACAAACAAAACCAACATTTTCGTCGACTTTTTTTTCTGTTGGATTGTCTTGTGTTTACACTTGATGTTTACATTATTAAGGGCTCCAAATTAAGATATGAGGCAAGTGATTTTTACATTGTGCGTGTCCCAGACTACATCCCACCTTTTTATACAAAACATACACAGGTACGGAATGTAAGCTTTGTACAGACTTGTGTGTGTGTCCAACATTTATGAACTGTCATGGCGGAACAACAACAAACAAAATCCACCATTTTCGTTGTAATTTTTTTCCTGTCGGATAGTTTTGTGTTTACATCTCATGTTTACATTATTAAGGGCTCCAAATTAACATTCAGGCAAGTGATTTTACATTACATTGTAGTTTTTGTGGCCTGTCATGAATTGACAAGTCCGGCGTTCCTGTGTTTTTGCTCAAATATATTGATTTTTTTTCAGCATGGTAAATATCTTTCAATTCTGTTTAGTATTGAAGAATACGCACTTACCCATAATCCTAATATGAGATGAATCTTCCCTTTGTGCTTGTTCAAATATTAAACCGGTACTAACATAAACATGGGCTACGTGTAGCTGTGTGAGCTAAGGATGCATGAAAACAGGGAGTACTGTACGCACGCACACAAGCCAACATTCCCTGCTTACCGTAATAATAAATACACTTGACGTAAGCAAGGATTTCCCTGTTTCCGTAAGCGCCGATTCGTTGCTTTAAACAGAGCCATGAAAGTGAGCCCTGTAACTGTCATCTTCCAAAATTACAAAGTATGACAAAATTGGCACATTCAAAAAAACACCCAGACAAACAGTAGCAAATGATTTGTAAACAACAAGGCCCGATACGTCATGGAGGCAACGGAGGTGATTGCCTTTGTGCCCCCTGGTCATTGCCTTGGTAAGTTGGTGCCCTTGAAATGCTGAAATTTGCATTCTCCTCATATGGTGCCCTTCACAATGCCTTTACAAAGGAGAAAATGCCGAAGGTGCCCTTGCCCTTTAAAAAACATACAGGCCTGCACAATAATGAGCAAATTCGTCAGAGGCACTCTAGTCGACCATTGGTTGATTTTGCCTGGTTGCCTACATAGATGCATTCAATACATCCTGGGTACCAGGCAAAGTCAACCAATGGTCGACTACATGTACAGTGCCTCACTCAAACTTGCTCAATAGTGATCATTGATGAAAAAAATGGCTTCGCTGTTCCCTACAGCACATCGCACAGGAATAAATCAATTTACCTAGTACCAGCGTAATTACAACCTCATGGCTATTTCCAATATTGTACAAAGCAATGAATCGACCAACGGTGGGCATGATCAATGACAAGGTAATGCACCCCTTGGGGTATGTCCATGCCTCATGTTCCCATGAGTGGTGTACGTGAACGATTTTCTTGTATTAAATAATAGTGATAGCAAGTGGCTACTCGAAAATCATCATTTGCTACTCAATGTGTACAACCAATGTCATTCCAAATATTTTGCTATAATAATAATACAAACTTATCAAGCACACTTTCTAGTAAAAGAATTACTCAAGGCGCTAGAGAAAAGATATCACAAAATGCTCTCTGAAAATAACATCAATACAGTATTGTAATTGTTAATAACTTAGTATTGGTAAGCAGAAGTTTCTTGATGTGAGTCTGAAATGTGTTGAGAGAACGAGTGTTTCTGATGTCGATGGGTAGCTTGTTCCATAAGACTGAGTGCAATGTGAGAAAATGCCCGGTCGTCATAGTGGGGGTATGAGTTTTAGGTACAACGAGTCGGGTTGATATAGTTGGGTGCCAAGCCATGAAGCTATGCAAAAATACTTACAGGATCGTTCCCTGCATGTACACGTGTACTGATATCTTTGTACACTGTAACACGTCACATGATTGGTTCTCAACCAATACATTCACAATCTACCATGGAAATGGTAGATCAAGTAAACTTGTATTGATGCTAATACATTAGAGGTGTTTTACAAATCTACATGAAACGTACACTCAATTCAATTCAATATTGTATTAACCATTTTACAAAGTACATAAAAATTTCTTTTCACGGTGTGAAAAGATTCCATAAAAATATCAACAAATAAATAATGACCTCTAACATCTCGACCCTAGCTGCCTAGCATAGTCGTAATAATTTATGAATGTTGGACATGTACAGTGTATGTTCCATACTAACATATTTTGCACAATGTAATTATGTACTGTAACACAGTGGATAGTGAACATTTATTTAATACCGGTACTCGTCATCGAACCGTTCGTTGCTATGGCAACAATGATGTCATTGAAGGCTATCATTTTTTTTTGAGGTGTAGAACAGCTGTGCCCTGCTGGATAGTCACAAGATCCTCGTCACGTACTCAATTGGGGTATAGTTTTACCTTGATTGGATCTATATTCTCGCAATGAGTAGCGGTCCCCAATTGGGACACATCTCTGTGATGATAACACAATACCCTGCTATGCCCTGGCCCTGCCCCAATTGGGACAAATCTGTGATGATAACACTATACCCTGCAATGCTCCGGCCCTGCCCCAATTGGGACAATTCTGTGATGATAACACAATACCGTGCAATGCCCAGGCCCTGCCCCAATTGGGACAATTCTGTGATGATAACACAATACCGTGCAATGCCCAGGCCCTGCCCGAATAGACCTTTATCATGCTGCCTCCATCTTGGTCACGTTCCTTGTATCGAATAACAATAACGAATGCTGATAATCAGTATGCAAATAGGAACCAGACTATTTTGTTCTCTCAGCCTCGAAATGGTTACATTGATATCAATGGGGAAATTTCAAGATGTTAACACAATACCCTGCGATGCCTTGGCCCTGGCCTTATTTGGACAACTCTGTGATGATGACATTATACCCTGCGATGCCTTGGCCCTGCCCTAATTTGGGCAACTCTGTGATGATAACATTATACCCTGCGATGCCTTGGCCCTGGCCTTATTTGGACAACTCTGTGATGATGACATTATACCCTGCGATGCCTTGGCCCTGCCCTAATTTGGGCAACTCTGTGATGATGACATTATACCCTGCGATGCCTTGGCCCTGCCCTAATTTGGGCAACTCTGTGATGATAACATAATACCCTGCGATGCCTTGGCCCTGCCCTAATTTGGGCAACTCTGTGATGGTGACATTATACCCTGCGATGCCTTGGCCCTGCCCTAATTTGGGCAACTCTGTGATGATAACATAATACCCTGCGATGCCTTGGCCCTGCCCTAATTTGGGCAACTCTGTGATGGTGACATACCCTGCGATGCCTTGGCCCTGCGGCTGCCCTAATTTGGGCAACTCTGTGATGATAACATAATACCCTGCGATGCCTTGGCCCTGCCCTAATTTGGGCAACTCTGTGATGGTAACATAATACCCTGCGATGCCCAAGCTCTGCCCCAATTGAGACAACTATGTGATGATAACATAATACCCTGCGATGCCCCGGCCCTGCCCCAATAGGGACAAATCTGTGATGATAACACTATACCCTGCAATGCTTCGGCCCTGCCCCAATTGGGACAATTCTGTGATGATAACACAATACCGTGCGATGCCCCAGGCCCTGCCCCAATTGGGACAATTCTGTAATGATAACACAATACCCTGCGATGCCCCAGCCCTGTCAGATTGACACGGCTGCCCTACCGGTCTACAGCCAGTACATCGACTGTCTGGAAACAAGGATAACTCTTAAAAATTTTGATTTCACACTTTTTCTTATTATACTTTTCAGACAGTTAGACAAACAAAAAATTACAAATATTATTTTTTTACTTCATTTTTGTTTGTTTACACTGTAAAACTGCAGTATTTTTGTGCACAAGCCTACATATAGAAAGTGTTTTCTAACAGGAGATTTAGAGTCCACTGCCTAGGGGGCAACATATGCATAAAATAACAAACCTGTGAAAATTTGAGCTCAATTGGTCATCGAGGTTGCGAGATAACTATGAAAGAAAAAACACCCTTGTCACGCGAAGTTGTGTGCTTTCAGATGCTTGATTTCGAGACATCAAATTCTAAATCTGATGTCTCGAAATCAAATCCATGGAAAATTACTTCTTTCTCGAAAACTACTTCACTTCAGGAGGAGCTGTTTCTCATAATGTTTTATACTATCAACAGCTGCCCATTACTCGTTCCCAAGTAGGTTTTTATGCTAACAATTATTTTGAGTAATTACCAATATTGTCCAGTGCCTTTAAAGGGTTTAACCTGTTTTTGCAAAAAAATTAACATGTTAATTAACTTTAAAAATGTTTTTGATCTACTGGCTGCAGACCATTGGGGCAGCAGTGGATTAAGCCATGATATGGCTGACAATTTGTTCTCACCTATGCTACATGCATGTATCCCAAATGGGGTCTACTTTTACTTTGAAAAATTATTGGGATTGTATTCTCTCATTGAAGACACACACAAATATCAGCAGTCCCAAATTCTGACAACTTTCAGGGGTCACGCATTACACCATGCTATGGCTGACAATTTGTTGTCACCTAAACTATCCCAATTGGGGTATACTTTTACCTTGATTGGGTTTGTATTCTCCCAATGAGGGTATCAGCAGTCCCCAATTGGTTCAATTATCAGATGGTCATGAATACATTACGCAATGATATGGCTGACAATAATTGTCACCTAAACTATCCCAATTGGGGTATACTTTTACCTTGATTGGGTTTGTATTCTCCCAATGAGGGTATCAGCAGTCCCCAATTGGTTCAATTATCAGATGGTCAGGAATACATTACGCAATGATATGGCTGACAATAATTGTCACCTAAACTATCCCAATTGGGGTATTTTACCCGATGGAACAAAGTTCTCCTTGGGTCACAAATGTACAACTGACAGATGGGGCAGGGTTGTATGTAAATGAGGGATGCAGTACTCCTTTGTATCACACATCATTAGCCAATAAAAAACTAAAAAACAATGAAAAGCAAGCACTATTCTGTGTATTATCAATCAATACTAGTGACGTTAATCATTCTGTGTTATTTAACATGTTTAAATACGGATCCTCAACTTGTATGAAAAAATCACTGTATCCCCACAGTTATTGAAATGAAACGGGCAGCTAAAAAATCCTGATTTATTTGTAAACAATTTTCGAAAATGAGGTGTACTGGCCTCTCACTAGTGCAGGTCTGCACCCTTTGGGCCTACGAGTTACCAGAAGAGGCGTTTAGTGGCCTAGCGGTCAAGAGCCCTGGACTCGAGCTCTGGTGTTTCTTATCAGCAGAGTGTGGGTTCGGGTTCCAGTCGTGACACATGTGTCCTTTAAAAGCAAGACACAAAACCATGATGCTTCGTTCTTTGGATGGGACGTAAAGCTGTTGGTCCTGTGTGTTGTGTAACGCACAAAAAAGAACCCAGTGCACTTATCGAAAGAGAAGGGGTTCACCCGGTGTTCCTTGTTTGATTGGCAGCATATTGCCCCACAGCACCTAGTTAACCCAACATTTGTGCTTAGTGAAGGCATAGGTCTCATAACTCCAACTTAGTCCCACATACTGTACCTTGCAGGAAAATACTGAATGTTTAATGTGCCTTGAGCGTCAACTGAGTGACGGATTTGAGTGCTATAACAAAGCCAATAGTTGTATTTCCCTTAAAAGCCACGGGAAATTGTACCCTCTTCTGGTCACTCACAGGCTCTCAGGTTGCGTACTGTGTAGTGTGAATAGTGACCTCATTGCCAGAATGATTTATTATTCTCAAGCTAATTAGAATACAGTTTGTAATTTGTAAGTAGCCAGCATGTTCATTTGTATACACTTAGTACACAAGCCTCGCGCCTTATACTTCACAACAAAGGCGATTGCCTCCTTACCCCCATGGTCAATGCCTAGTTTGCGCCCTTGAAATGCTCAATGTAGAAATTTACAATTTCCTCATAAGGTTCCCTTTAGTTTTACCAAGGAGAATTATATGCGTTGGCGCCCTTGCCCTTTCAAAAATGAAGCATACAGGCCTGGTAGCACATGCACTCCTGCATACTTAGTACTCATGACTCTAGCCCAAGTGCTATTCACACGACATACATTTAGCTGGGGTCCCTTGCTTAACTTTAGCACGGTTGTAAAATGTAGCAAATGTGACAATGTTTTGCAACAGTTGTTCTTTCACACAATGAACATTTTGTAAAATGTGTACAACCATGCTACAATTTAGCATGGGACCCTTGCTAAAGTGCTTTCATCTGAAAGGGGCTTAATAGGCCATGAATAAGTACCCCTTTAATATGATGATGACTTTCAAATCAGAAATAACAACACCTCTCTAATTGCATGAAGCTAAACCTTGATCAGAGACAACGGCAATTAAGCTGATCAAGTTATAAACGTAAAACGGAGCATGTGTGTTTGTTTGAGACAGCGTTGCTGTCATTATGTCGGCTTTGCTTAGTGCCGTCTGGCAATTTCCCTTCTTGGCACCTTCCACTCCTCTTGAGTCAGAGCCTGAGCTGCTGTAAGTTGGTTGTGTTGTGTAGAAGGTTGCCTACTAGGCCTGGGCGAATTAGTAAAATTTACCACTCGACTAATTGCGCCTCAAATAGTCCTGACTTTGACACTAGTGGCGACTAATTTTTTAATTATTTTTTATTACCCATACACCGATGTGTGTAAGCACTGTATACTCAGTACTTCCCCGAGTCCTGTGAAAAAATATCACAGGCATTTTACTAGGTGGGATTCGAACCCACGACCCTTGCAATTCTAGAGCAGTGTCTTACCAACTAGACTACCGAGATTGCCCGGTAGCTTGAGGCAGTTCGAATCCTATGTTTTGCCAGCGGGTACCGCAACGATATAATTTCAAATTCCCAAGATGCTTTGCGGCATCATGTTTGCCACAAGCGTGATAGTAAAATTTGTGCTGAAAGGATTGAAGGATTGTGTCACTGATGTCTGATTGTGTTTCGTAAGTAAATTATGATGTGAATAGTTGTGAGCGACACAATTGGATCACCAAACAGGTAGTCACGATTATTTTTGTGGTAGTCACGACTATTATTGTAGTAGTAGCGGCGGGACAACTAATCGAGTATTATCGCATGATCTAACGGCGGTTTGAATTCTATGGTCTGACAATTTGAAAATACTTTTTCTTTAAAACCCATGTCTATTGAGCCTTGAAAAATCAATGTTCTAATTCCTTTTGATTTATTCATTCTGGATTTCGCCCACACATGGTTTGCACTCAGTCATGTCAGTACAGTAATAAATGTGACCACATTAAGTTAATGATGCTTAAACCTGATTGTACACGATCTATAGGTTAGTGTCACTTGGGTAGGGGTGGTTTTTCCCTACAATATAGTGTACCTTCAGGCCTATATGCTTCGGTTTTTAAAGGGCAAGGGCACCAAGTCATGTTTTCCCGGGTAAAGGGCACCCGATGAGGGAATTGTAAGTTTCTACTGTAGCATTTCAAGGGCACCTAGGCAATGATCGAGGGGCATCGAGGCAATCGCCTTCATTGCCTCTTGTGAAGTATCGGGCCCGAATGTACTTTTTTGCAGCATTGTGGCCCAGGGCACTTGTCTGAACAGAGTTCATGAAAGTGCGATGTAGTCAACTACTGCAGGTACATTAGGAAGGTGTGCCTGTGCAATTCCTAATTCACATTACATGTATGTACGTATACTAGGAGACGCTAACACAGGGACCAGGTGTTAGACCATTGCCCAATTTCTTTAGATCTTTATTTATAAGCACAAAAATAAGTAGCTTAAAGGCAGTGGACTTAGTTGGTAATTACTCAAAATAAATATCATCATAAAACCTTACTTGGTAACGAGTAATGGGGAGAGCTGAGGTTGATGGTATAAAACATTGTGAGTAACAGCTCTCTCTGAAGTTAGACCTAGTTTTCGGGAAAGAAGTAATTTTCCATGAATTTAATTTTGAGACCTCCCATCCAACGTACCTGTAATAGCATTTAGCAGCCATGGTTCGTGACAGATTGTGGTCGGTGCGCCTAACACAGTACAGAGACGCTTGTTTAATTGCCCCAAGCATATCCCTTCCAATTATTTCCAGCGGATATTGTGAATGTCTGTAGTTGTAAAGTTGTCTAGTTTGAACACAAAGAATAAAGGACATGAGACATTTTACCAATTAATTAAAAGCCCTTAGGCTTAACAAGGTGTAGGGTTCATCAATGTGAAGTTGCCAATGCACTGGACTGAGCTCTCAAAAAGTACAGTTTGGGTTTGAGTATGTAATTAAACCATGCAGGTAACATTTATCAAAGACAGGTACCTGCACTTTACGTGACCCAACACTGTGAAATAACAAACCTGTCCGAGAATTTAAGCTCAACTGGTCATGGGAGTCGTAACAAAAATCGGTGTAAACAACCCATCACTATCTTGACTGTTTTCATGAGACACTTTTTTTGCGTGGAAATATCAGGAAAATATTTCATGGAAGTTTGCCTGCTATGAGAATCTGCTCCCCCTTCCCCCTCCCCCTCCACCCTCTGCAGATTTGTGTAAATGCCTAACTGTTGCCGCGCTCACCTGGGCCCAATGGGAGACTTTCTGGGACGATAGAGGGCAGCAGACTTACCGGGTAAATCCATTGTTCTCAGAATTATGCGCATGTTCAGAACTACGTAAACAATGGAAATTTACCCGGTATGTCTGCTGCCGCCTAGCGTTGGAAAGTCTCCTATTTCATAGAGCTGCTTAAACGACCGATTATGTGCTTACTCTTCGTTTTCCATTTCATAGTGCTGCTAACTGGAATCGCAAGCAAGGTGAGCTACCCTTCCGGTGCTGAGGCCTGATAATAAATGACATCACAATGCGTAATCCATGGTGGACACCTAATTTTCTTGCTATACATGTACCTGTGAAAAACAATTACACCTTAAAAAATTGTTCTTCTAAAGTAAGCACGAAAATTAGCTTACAAATCGTTTAGCAGCTCTATGAAATTGGGTCCTGATTGTTGGGGTAAATTCGTTAATGTATAAGCCCTAGTGTCACATAAAATGCGCAGGTATCATGGTGATTGACTCCCAAGATGGCGAAACCAAGATTATTGTGATGATGATATACAGATGAAATGGTTACAAATGCCAGGTCAAACACCTAAGGACCAGTCAGATTTCCCTCCAAGTGATCCAGCTGGCTGGTTTAGTTTTGAAAATATCCCTGTTTCTTGAATTATGCAGTTGTGAAGAAGCTAATGGACTAGTGAAATGACAAGCTAACTGGTCCTGCATGCCAGTCACTAAACAAGTTTGTGGCAAACCCTTAAAGGCAATGGACACTATTGGTAATTACTCAAAATAATTATTATCATAAAACCTTTCTTGATTACGAGTAATGGGGAGAGGTTGATAGTATAAAACATTGTGAGAAACAGCTCCCTCTGAAGTGACATAGTTTTCGAGAAAGAAGTAATTTTTCACGAATTTGATTTCGAGACCTCAGATTTAGAATTTGAGGTCTCAAAATCAAGCATCTGAAAGCACACAACTTCGTGTGACCATGGTGCGACAATGGTGTTTTTTCTTTCATTAATATCTCGCAACTTGGACGACCTATTGAGCTCAAATTTTCACATGTTTGTTATTTTATGAGTATGTTGTGATACACCAACTGTGAAGACTAGTCTTTGACAATTACCAATAGCTTCCAGTGTCTTTAATACCCAAATAGTTGTACTTACTTTTGTATCATGTGTTTTAACTACACGTACAAACTTTCTTTTTACATTAGTTATATTCATATAAAACATGTAGACATATTTGTATGCCTACATATTCAATACATTATAAATTAAGGCAATCAACTTCAAAATTAATTTCCTGTTCCACTAAATTTATTTTGAATAAATTTATTTTGCGCAAAACACGTAGACATATTTGTATGCCTACATATTCAACACATTATAAATTAAGGCAATCAACTTCAAAATTAATTTCCTGTTCCACTAAATTTATTTTGAATAAATTTATTTTGCGCACATTTTAATATGACTCTAATCATGGAGCTTAAACTGAAAAGGATAGCTGCATGCTCTTAAAATACAACGGTAACTTTATCTCATTACTGATGCATTAGGATGGCCTAATCCTATACATGCATTAATTAAGAAAAATTTGACTACCACTAGTAAATGGCCGTCTGTGTTTGATGACGAGGTAAAAGGAAAACTACGCAATTTCGAGGCATATTTGTGTGGATCATTGTATTCTACTTTTAAAACCTCTTTCTAACCATGCAGTTTATAACAATGGGTTACATAGACCAACACATCTGATCCAAGGCAACGTGTTCCTCTTGAAATACTCACAGTAGAAGTTTACAATTTTCTCAAAGGAGAAAATGATTTGTGTTTCGTGTCGCACAAAAATTACCCAAACCCTCTAGTTACATGTAGCATGGATCAGACAGTATGAACTGTTCTAAATTATACAGTAATACAAAAAAATGCTGTGGAATTGACAGTGAAATTCAATCGTCAAAAGACTAATTGCCCATACACAGCGACGAGCTATACACGTACACTGGTACAATGTAGAGTCTCACCAGCGGGATCATGCCTGTAACAGCGGTATGGTAAGCTTGGGCGATATCGATTTACTTTATTCACGATATATCACCGACAATATATCGCGATATTCTATATAATCGCGATTAATTAAATTTGACATCATCAGTCTTCAAACTCCAAGTGAAAGTTGTAGAAGAGACAGTCATAGCATAAGAGAGGTGTTCTAATGACCTATTCTTCTGGTTTTACTCCAAACCTATGGAGTGCAAGATGTCTCAGCTAGCAATATACATCGCGATATTGCGAGATTTAATCGATATTTAATCGATATTGCAATATATCGATATTTCGATTAAAACCAAATCCATCCGATATCAAAATCGTTTTCAAATTAATATCGCGATATACGATAATATCGTGATAATATCGCCCAAGCTTACCGTATGGTTTTACTCTGAATTCCACTGTGGACATTGCCAACCTCAGAAATTTAAACTGCACTTATTTTGTGCACATTACATACCAAGAGTAGCAAATGATGATTTTTGAGTAGCAATTTATTAATTTTGTTTAGCAATTTGCTCATACTACATTATGGAGGATGCTCACTGCTATTCAAAGGAAATCATGCCTGACACTTCACCCTCGCTCTCTTGTAAATTATTTTCAAACATTACTACATTTTACAACCATGCTGAAGTTAAAACCATTATACACTTTCGGTACAGAAAAAAAAGAAATAATTCACAGATTTACAAATAATTTACAGGGTGTACAGAAGGTAATGGTGAAAGACTTCTCTTGAAATATTGTTCCATGAAATGCTTTACTTTTTGAGAAAACATTAAAACAATATCAATTCTCGTTAGCGAGAATTACCGATTTATTTTAAACACATGTCATGACACGACGAAACGCTAATGGCTTTAAGCAAGGAACCCCAGTTAAATTTCTGTCATGTGAATAGGCTAGCACTGTGCGGTGGAATTTACAGTGAAATTCAATCATTAAAAGACTATTATATGTATGCCCATAAACAGCGACGAGAAATGTGTAGTATCCCACCAGAGGGACCATGCCACTAACAGCCATAATGGTTAATACTGGATCCCCCTGTGGACGTCGCCAACCTCCAAAATTCAAACTGCTCGGTTCTGTGCACACTGAATGGCAATATTGAGTACTGTAGTAACTATTGAATCTGATAGTGATAGTACATGTATGTACATGTATGTAGGATGCACGTAGCTGAATTCCTCTTTTTTCACTTGTGGCATCAAAACAAAACACCATTGGAGTTTTGTAATTTTCTCTTTTTTGTGTGAAGTTACAGTTGCATGCCTGATGCAATGGAATTCACATTGAAATTCAATCATTAAAAAGACTATGCCCATACACAGCGACCAGTCCCACCAGTAAGAGCCATATGGTTAATACTAGATCCCCCTGTGGACATTGCCAACCTCACATCATTGCATCACCTGGATATCTGTGCTTGACTAGGCAAACATAATATAGCAGGATGCAAGGTTGCTAGGAGACAGAGCGGAACTGAACCAGGGGGGGGGGGGGTTCGAAGGTTCCCTAGTGACGTCAATGGAGTGATGTGGAGTGTTGTGCTTGGGACTGGATCGAGTGACAATGGCATCTACATGTACAGTCCTCGGCATTGGATAATATTTTGGGATTTCTAAAGCTTGGTACGTTTGGAAAAAATATATATATATTAAAGATTTATGGCATTACTCTGCAATGTACATTAACTATTATGGGCATATCTTTCATCTTCCTTTAAAGGGAAGTATAATCACTGTTGGAATTAATGCCAATACATCTTTTGGTTAGAAGCCTTCAATAGAATAAACCATTTTGAGAAACATTTCAATTTGAAGTAATTTGGAAATGGAAAAAGGATCAGTTTTTATCGACCAAATTTTGAATCTGAAAAACGTTACTGCAGTTACGCTTCTCAGACACAATCTGGACCCCCAATTGTGCTATTTTGGCCTACACATGTAAGCACGCTGAATTGAAACAAAGACCTTGTATTGTTTACATATAGTTCAAGTGGTATGATTCTATCTATTGTGGAGCAATATGGAACATTTTAAAGGCACTGTACACGTTTGGTAATTGTCAAAGACCAGTCTTCTCACTTGGTGTATCTCATCATAACCATAAAATAACAAGCCTGTGAAAATTTGGGCTCAATTGTTATTGAAGTTGTGAGAAAATGATGGTAAGAAAAACTCCCTGGTTGGACGAATTTGTGTGCTTTCAGATAAAGAATAAAAGACTTCTAGCTAGAAGACTTTTATTATTTTGGTGAGAAATTACCTCTTTCTCAAAAACTACGTTACTTCAGAGGGAGCCGTTTCTCACAATGTTTTATACTATCAACAGCTCTCCAATGCTCGTTACCAAGTCAGTTTTTAAAATAATATTTGTTTTGAGTAATTACCAAACGTGTACTTCCCTTTAATTGGTTTTATTTTATGATTTTTAGTTAATGTAATTGAACGTGTACGTAGATCTAACACAAAAATAGTATGAATTTTTGTCTTCTGTTGTATACCTGCCGCAATTTGCATGCATCGGCCCACATTTCGCATGCAATGTCATACACATACAATTTATGTATCGGCATGCATTTTACACTGTGTGTTCACCTGCAATTCTCAAGTATTGGCTCTCAACCTGCAATTAAATGTATCGGCCGCAATTCACTCTTATTACCCTACAACTGGTACGTACGCATGTATGCCCGCGTTTCACGAGTATTGGCCCGAGGTGCTAGCTTATGTGCATGGGGATGAAGCCACCCGGTAATGGTTGATAGGGGACTGACTCGGTGGTTTCTCAGTGGACAAGTTTTGAGGTGTGCCCCCTTTCATCATATCAAAAGTTAATAAGAATTAGACAGTGCAATCTCCATAAAATATAAGATTTTTTTTATTTCTTCCATTAGGCTGTGTACAAATCGTGCCTGCAGGAAGTCCAGGCTCTGTGGCTGTTTCGTAAACATGTGATGTCACAGGTCACATTGTCTATAGATTGGGCTGCAGTCCCTACCTGATTACATGACATGTGGATTTTCCTTAAGTGGGGTTTGTCTAAAACTGAGCATTTCTTCTTGTTTTATATTCAACCTGTTATGGACCAATCCGGCCTGTCAATCAAACTGTACGCTTTCACCCATTTGACCAATCACAGCAATGATTGTGGTCGGACAAACCCGGTCATGCGTGCACGTATATTTGACACGCTCGGCAGAATCGTGCAGAATGTCATTGGGAGTGCTCGTACACGTGTCTTGCTCACGTGCGCGGTGGGCGGAACTTAGTGGAAAGCCGGAACGGTCCATTGTCGCTAATCGTGTTGTTGGATGCCGGCCTGATACTTCCCGGAGGCAACAAATGCGATTGCTTCCATGCCCCTTGGTCATTGCCTTGGTGCCCTTGAAATGCTCTGATCAGTAGAAATTTTCAATTTCCTCATAGAGTGCCCTTAACCAAGGAGAAATTGCCTTGCTGCCCTTGCCCTTTCAAAAACAAAGCATACATACAGAACACTTTTTTAAATAATAGGGGGAGGCCCACAAAGCAAAACTTTAACTCTTTCAGCATCAAGTTTAGCTTAGAAAAATAGAAAACACCAGTCATGCTTATGTGGCATACATATTTGTGGCGGGTAGCCGATATAAGCAGGTTTTCTGTTTACAATCTACTCAGCCTCATTTGAATTACTGTATGCCCAGGGGGTTCAGGGGAATTTTCCCCCGGTGAAGACCAAACCAACATGAGGAAACGCTGTACTACAGCGAACAAATTATTTACGTTTTAAAATTTTTTTTTTTTCATACACTCTACTCTGGCTTTACTGCTTCAGTGATCAATAGTTATTTCATTACAGAGTATGTTGTTTCTTCAAGATGCCGAAATTTGCAAGTCAAATAGACGCTTCGCTTCAGGGAGTCTCGTTAAAGGCTCAAAGGAGTACATTGGGAGCGTTCAATTATAGCAGGTGTTAAAACATGCAAAGACTATAAAGACTGTCAATTTGAGTCAACAGCGAAATATGATTAAGTGGGATGGACTGTAGGGAGAGTTCGTTGACCTGTTTACAAAAGTACTGAAGCGAGTGTAGGTTGTCCTATTTCGGGGCTATACTGGTGTTTTTGATCAGCAGGGTGTTGGTTCGAGTCCCGGTCTTGCACTTGTGTCCTTAAGGCAAGGCACTCACAACCATTGTTGGTTTGTCTCTCGGATGGGACATATTTGGTTCCTGTGTGTTGTGTTCTTTAATTTGTAAGTGGACACAAAATAACCCCACTCCTAAAGAGGTTTGCCCCCCTTTACAATCTCCGCCTGATTTGGTTTTTCGCTGCAGCACTAGGAGTATCCTTTAACTATGACGGACATGGCGCATTATAAATGCCCACCATTATTATCATACTTGACGATGATGGGTGATATACATTAAAGGGAAGGTACACGTTTGGTACTTACTCAAAACAAATATTAACTTAAAAACTGACTTGGTAACAAGCATTTAGGAGCTGTTGATAGTATAAAACATTGTGAGAAATGGCTCCCTCTGTAGTAGCGTAGATTTTGAGAAAGAGGTAATTTCTCACTTAAATATTAAAAGACTTCTAGCCAGAAGTCAAGGGCACCAAGACATTTTCTTCTTGGTATAGGGCACCCTATGATGAAATTGCAAATTTGTACTGTAGTATTTCAAGGGCACCAAGGTAATGAACAGGGGACACGGAGGTAATCGCCTTCGTTGCCTCCGTGAAGTATCAGGCCTGGTTTTATTTTTGTACTTTACACATTTAAAACACATTCACAAAATCAGAAAACACTCCAAGTTTGCTTCTTTTTTATTTCATTTTACAGGTGAGCTGCACTATGCCTGCTTTTGAAGAATGAACAAGACTTGCAGACTTTGAGACATCAAACAGTCATCAGTTTTTGGTAAATTTGAATATTTTGCGATTGTTTTAATTTTGTATAACATTACATGTCCCAATGTGCTGTACATTAGTGCCTTGGGCCCAATTTCATGGCTCTGCTTACCGTGAGCACAGACTCAGCGCTTACGGAAGCAGGGAATTCTGTGCTTACGGCAAGCGTATTTCACGGGTTAGCGGCGAATTTTGGCTTCTGCGCTTGCGTACTTCACATTACTAGGTATTCTACGCTTACAAGGCTAGCGCAGAAATTCAGCGCTTGCACGTAAGCGGGTAATCGTGATTGTAAGCGCGGAATTCGGGGGTAAGCAGAGCCATGAAATTGGGCCCTGGTCATTAGGCCTGTCATCTTTATCAGCTCCCTGGTGAGTATACAGCCCCAGGCTGCCAGGGCGTTGTGAAGGCTTTTTCAACCACAAATATTTCAAAATTTAGGTCCAGAATGCCCCACAGTTTTGGAAAGGAAAAAAGACTGGGAGAACCCTGCCGATTATATCAATATAATTCTGCTCTGCACTTGACTTTTGTTTAAATTTTGGATGACAGTTTTGCTTAAATCCATGGGGGAGGAGGAGGGGGCATGTATTATCAGGACTGATACTTCACGCCTCCATGCCCCTGGTCATTGCCTTGGTGCCCTTGAAATGCTCCAGTAGAAATTTACAATTTCCTCATAGGGTGCCCTTACCAAGGAAAAAATGCCTTGGTGCCCTTGCCCTTTCAAAAACAAAGCATACAGGCCTGAATAGTATTAAAGACAGTTGACACTTTTGGATTGTCAAAGACCAGTCTTCTTACTTGATGTCACATCTCAAAAAATGCATAAAATAACAAACCTGTGAAAACTTGAGCTCAATTGTCATTGAAGTTGCGAGATAATAATGAAAAGAAAAAAAACACTCTTGTCCCACGAAGTTGTGTGCTTTCAGATGCTTCAATTCGTGACCTCAAATTCTAAATTTGAGATCTCAAAATCAAATTCGTAGAAAATTACTTCCTTCTTAAAAACTACGTCACTTCAGAGGGAGCCGTTTCTCACAATGTTTTATACTATCAATTTCTCTCCATCATAATTATTTTGAGTAATTACCAATAGTGTCCACTGCCTTTAATTAAAATAAGGTGTGAACAAGAGACGTAAATAATAACCCTTGATCTCCTACCCTTGCTGTTTTGCTTCTGATCGTGAACATGACGAATGTAACATATAAATCCTCACTGGTAATTGAGACGATGAGACGAGGATAAATGTACGAAGTACAGACGTGTGAATCAATTTGGTTTGCAATGTTCTTGTTGAAGGCCAGAACTCTTTAATTGAATTTGAGCATGATTATGTTATACAGTCGACTCTCTTTTATTATAATATTATCCATTGGACTCACTGGTCAAATTACCTCTTTATGACAGGAATGTTTAGAGGATTTGAGGCATTGCATGGTGAAGTATCATTATATATTTGGTTTGCGGCAACACCATGTGTGTATCTACTTGCCAGGTAGAGTTTGTTCTTAGAGAACTGTCTTGCTTAACTCTACTACCGCAGAGTAGATTATTCGGGGTTCGGGAGACTTCTCAGTTCTGAGAAGAACTGTCCTGCTTATTAACTATTGCCTGGGCGGATGGTATTGAAATAGGCTGGGACTACTACATTAACTTATAGGATTGTAATTAACTGTACTACCGCGGAGTCAGTTCTTTTCAGAACTGAGAAGTCTCCCGAACCTCGAACATCTACTCCGCGGTAGTAGAATAAAGCAAGACAGTTCTCTAAGAACAAACTCTACCTAGCAAGTAGATACACACATGGTGTTACCGCAAACTAAACAGGAATGTTGTTAGAAGAGGACTGCAAAACAAAGAAGCGAAGCAGAAATGAGATTTGGGACTTCAGCATGTACTCTGTATATAAGCAGAAGCTCTTTTTTCTGGTCATTGACAATTACCAAAATTACAACTAAAATTTGTGTTAATGCTTGCAGAGTGTCATTTGTATCTCAGTTTTTTCTTACAAAGTTTTCTACATTTTGGCGTTCTTCTTCCAGGAATCCACTTCAGATCACCATGATGAAGCCCAAACCAAGCTAGCGCATATTCAGTCCCTCGTTCTCAATTATCCAACAAATTCTGTAAGTATAACATCACAATTATCATGTTCGGTAGTCTAGTTGGTAAGACACTGCTCTAGAATTGCAAGGGTCGTGGGTTCGAATCCCACCCGAGTAGCATGCCTGTGATATTTTTTCACAGGACTCGGGAAAGTACTGAGTATACAGTGCTAACACACATCGGTGTATGGGTAAAAACCAAAATTAATATTCTTTATCCCCGATGCAAATTTGACATCTATTATGTTCATGTAAGCTGAACCCTGAGCCCTATCACAGACTCCTTTCATGATTAGTACTACAGAACCCCCAACCCCATTAAAGGGTTTGTCGAGTGTACCGTATAGAACCGCCACAAAAAGTGGCTTACTGTACAGGTACGTGGACAATTGTGCAGTATTGGATGAATTTCCACCATAACATTACGCTATAAAGTGATTGCAGACCCTTCATGATCCACCCCCCCCTGCATTATGCAAAAGAACCCTGCATCAAAATGCCGTACAAGTAGGACCCAAATACACTCACATGATTTATTTGTAAGGTTTCATACATTAACTTTTCAATGTTGAGAGTAGCCGTATACAGAACCGCCACACACATTCCTTGTGCAGTGGCCTTACTATGTATACCGTCTCCGCCGTGCTGCATAAATTCATGGGAAATCAATACCCGACGAGTGAAGAGTTCCGGTTGATGGGGAATTGCAGACGAGTGCCCGACGCTGTTCCCCGCTGCTCCATGATTGTACTTCTTGGTGCTTGCGGCATGCTGCTATCACGGGCGAAAAATCGGCAATCCCTTGACGAGTTTGACCGTGGGGGCTTTTTAGCTTAAAGAGCTCCCGGCTCTCTCTCCGGTTTAAAGGGGGAGGTTGTTTTATTTATATTACTCGTTGAACCTGTAAACAGTGGACAGTAAATTTTCTTTCTCCGTGTACATGTATGCACTATTGGTATTGGGCGAGAGTGGTCACTTAAACTACAGCTTGCAATGCATGTATGCACCTTCCTTTGCAATCTGAGTGTGTCGCATGACTGAGGTACTTAATTAAAGGCACTGGACAATATTGGTTATTACTCAAAATAATTATAGCATAAAAACTGACTTGGTAACGAGCAATGGAGAGCTGTTGACAGTATAAAACATTGTGAGAAACGGCTCCCTCTGAATTAATAAAGTTTCAGGGCTGTGCTTCGTTTTTGAAAGGGCAAGGGCACCAAGGCAATTTCTCTTTGGCAAAGGGCACCTTATGAGGAAATTGTAAATTTCTACTGGAGCATTTCAAGGGCACCAAGGCAATGACAAGGGGCAACGGAGGCAATCGCCTCCGTTGCCTCCGTGAAGTATCAGGCCTGAAGTTTTTGAGAAAGAGGTAATTTCTCACTCAAAAGTTAAAAGACTTCAGGCCTGAGTCCCTTTTTTTGGTATCTCAGAGAGCGCACAAATTTGTGCAACAAGGGTGTTTTTTCTTCTTGTCATTAGTTGCAATCTTGATTTTGATTGGTGCCATTTGAGCTCCTGCTGTGTGGACAGCAAGCCTAGTATACTTATAACAACCCCCGAGTAGATCTTGGTCATATGATTGGAGGATTGTAGATCACACCGTAATACACCAGTATACACACTGCCCGATGCGCACAAAACATTTTTTACAAAATTTGCAAAAGAAACAGTGTCACATTGTCTTAATCACTCGGCCACGACCATGTCGGTTTTAAACGGCCATTTAAGAACTTGTCGCCTACTCTTTTATTCCCTTAATCAAACCATACCATTACTTTCGTCATAAACCATGCCTTTTAGTCCTATTCACGAATGAAAATAGCCGTTCAGTAACTGTACTAAGTGCCAAGTGCCAAGCTTTTACAAATGTTTGTTCACAGACGTGGCTGCACAAGCTCGGCTTCCAAACGCAGAGCAAGTAAAATTGTCTCGTCTGTACATATTACTGTATGGAGTGTAAACACAGAATGTGTACACAGCGCCAAGATGCAAGCCAATCGCAAAGAGCCTTTCTTGTGTGAGCTACGACATTATTATAAAATTGAGAATAGCACTACTGCACTGACACTATAGTAGTTTTATCAATTGATGCAAAATTTACAGCCATGCTATTCTTCCCACTTTTTCAGATTATAAATATCCTTATTAATTAGACCTGCAAAGTCTAATTACAGCCAACACCAAATGTGCATACGTATTAATGTTTATGGTGCTGTAATAGTGGCTTCTTAGGTACATGTACATGTAGCGCTCATATCCAAAGGTGTCCAGTGCCTTTAAAGCCATTGGACACTTTCGGAACAGAAACAAAATATTATAGTGCAAAGTTACTTCTTTCTCAAAAACTACATTACTTCAGAGGGAGCCATTTCTCACAATGTTTTGTACTATCAACAGCTATCCATTGCTCAATACCAAGTAAGTTTTTATGCTAATATTTATTTTACTATTACCAATAGTTCCAGCAAAGATTATAGAGCGCCGCAAGGCGCAAGATGCGGAACTCGGGCTGAAATGTGAAATCCCACTGGATGCCATTTCGGCAAGTAATAATAATAATAATAATGGAGTCTTATATAGCGCCGGTATCCGCCACAAAAAGGCGCTCATGGCGCTCGCTCAAGATACAAAATAAACAGTTCAAAAGAAAGGAACAGAAAAGTTTGTAGAGAGATGAGGTCATTGTTTAACTGCAAAGAGGTGGGTTTTGAGGACAGTTTTGAAAGAAGATGTTGTATTTGCAGTCCTGATGTGGTAGGGAAGACTATTCCACACCTTCCCCGCAGTAACCAAGAAAGCACGTGCTCCCCATGTGTTCTTTGCCATATGTTCTACGAGGAGACGTTGATCGGCTGATCTTAGGTTACTGCGGAAAGGTGCATACTGAGTGATGAGATCTGAGATGTAGGATGGCGCCATGTTGTGCGATGATTTGAAGACCAGGAGACCGAGTTTGAAGACTGGAAGCCAATGGAGTTGCTTTAGGATAGGGAAGTAACTCTCAGTGCGGTTCAGTGCAGACAATGACCATTCCTATCAATGGGAAACAAAACATTCACTTGCTGAAATGGCGCCCATGCGTATTTCACATTTCAACAATAGATAAAGCTTCAGTTCCGCATCTTGCACCTTGCGGCGCTCTATAATCTTTGGTTATCAGTGCCTTTAACCATTGAACCATATGTCATGGTCGAGCGGTTAACAGCACCGGATTCAAACACTGGTGTTTGATCAGCACGGTGTGGGTTCGGATCCCGGTCGTGACACTTGCTACATATAATTGGGGAGGTAGTGCTATCTGCTCTACCGGCCAAGCTTCGGACTGATGATACCCAAGCCTACATTCATATGGACTGTACAAGGGGTAATCCTGTTTCAGCCCTAGCATGCCTAGGAGTAGGTGGCAATGGCCTCTGGAAAAAATAATTGTAGCCCACACCTTGAAGTGGCCTTCAGGCCTTGTGTGTCAGGCAACTTGCGTAAAAAAAAATTTAAAAACGTATTCTGGCCGTAAAGAACCCCATGCTTGATGTCCTTGCCAAGTAGTCACAGACAATGCTCGGTCACCATAGTGGTAAAGGAAACCTTCAACAGCTAAGGTACGCAATAGACCCTTCCCATGAAATATGTAAATTGCACAAAGTGCGTACGTACTAATGTTTTGGTTGGCAAAATGAGGTCACATCGCGCTGTTTTGTACACGGCTAGTGGGTGCGTGACGCAGATGCAATTGCGCGTCTGCTTAGTGCACAACTCTATGGTGTTTGCCAACCAACAGGGTCTGTACGCATGTGTGTGAATGTAATTAGCATATTTCATGGGAAGGGTCCATAAATTTAGACCATTAGGCTCTGCATTAGCTGTATCTGTGCAAACAATCAGCAGGTTTTTCTTCGACTCACGGGTCGTGTTTAGATTTTTCCTTTACGGTTACCTAGCAGCGCGGTATTAGATGGCTATCCTGATTTCA
Organism: Asterias rubens; assembly: GCF_902459465.1. Lineage (NCBI taxonomy): Eukaryota > Metazoa > Echinodermata > Asteroidea > Forcipulatida > Asteriidae > Asterias > Asterias rubens. The sequence goes on along the minus strand of NC_047083.1, from coordinate 7,807,112 downwards.
GATATCGCTCGCTGACTACAGATCGCTAATGATACTGTCAAATTATGTTTGTGTCATGTGTCAGATTTAGAGAGGTTAGAATTAATCTAGCAGGGAATGATTTCATTTCAGGTAATGCTCAGAGTAGCAAATGATGACATTTAAAGGCAGTGTACACTACTGGTAAAATTACTCAAAATAGTTATTGGCATAAAACCTTACTTGGTATTGAGTAATGGAGAGCTGTTGATAAAATAAAACTGAGAATTGGCTCCCTCTGAAGTAACGTAGTTTTTGAGGTCTCAAAATCAAGCATCTGAAAGCACACAAGTGTAACAAGGGTGTTTTTCTTTCATTATTATCTTGCAACTTCGTTGACCAATTGAGACCAAATTTACACAGGTTTGTTATTCTATGCATATGTTGAGAACTTGAGATACACCAAGTGAGAAGACTGGTCTTTGACAAAAAAAATTTCCAATAGTGTCCAGTGTCTTTAAGTAGCAACTTACATATTTTGCGTAGCATTTTGCTCTGCTATACAAGAGAAACTGTTCACTCTCTAGCGACAGAAAATACTATATAACTCAAACCACTGTGAATACATGACATCCTGTCTTTTATTTTTTAGAGACCTCGAGGGGAGCTATAAACTGCTCGATTTCGTTAAATTATTGAGGAGAGCTCTTGGCACTTCTTTGGACTTCACACACATTTTAGTGTGTGCCAAGCTTCACACTTTTTGGTTCCGAGGAGCGCATTAGTCTCAAAAATTGAACTGAAAACACAACCTGACTGTTTGTGATGTTTAATTCAAAGGGACACGTTGCCTTCAGATTTGGGAACTTTGGAATATGAAAGCGTTTGTCATTAAATTATTATTATATATGTCTTGAAGTTGTTTACTTTTTTAATTATTTTTTAGGGCCTAATGTTTTTTTTTCATCTAAATTGCATGGCAAATGTCAAATTTACATGTTGATGAATGTACCATAAGTCCAATCTGCTTTCAATGTCATTTATAATGAAAAGTTTTAATAAAAAAAATATGGAAATAGCTGTTACAAACTGCTTATCAACCAAAAGGTGCTACATGTAGTCTATTATGCACAAAATATGTCTTGAGATTTTGTCTCTGATAGCAGTCTTTCTCGAAAGCTAAAATGATAACACTTACACACAATTTTAAACATGTACATGAAAACTGGTGTAACAGATACAGTCCAGTGGAAAGAAATGGAAAGAGCTCTGAGCGTGACAGACAGAAAAAGGAAAGGATGAAACTCGAAGTGCATCGGGGAATAACTATTTGTTTTTGGAGTTTTTTAAATCTTAATGTGAATTTTTTTTGCGTTTTTGATAATATATCCCTGAAAATCCGTTTTGGGTTATACATCTTTGTACCAAAATGTTTAATTTAAAATTTCACTCAATCAGTTTCTTGATATTCACTAATGTTTGTCTGGAAATACCAATTGCATTTATACAATGAAAATGAGATACAGGTGCTGCATTTGAACATCAGGTGGTTCCACATACGGTGGTTTATGACTTGATATTCAATAATGTTTGTCCGGAAATAATAATAATAATAATAATTAAAACTTATAAAGCGCCATCTATCTAAGACTAAACTTATTCCGAGGCGCAAAAAACAAACAAAGAGAGTAACAAAACAAAAACAAAAATACAAATTACGAAGCTTGGAAAGAAATAAAGGTACGTTGAATAGAAATGTTGAATTACATAAATGTGTTGGCAAAAATAAATGACAGACAGAAAGTCAATCATAAGAAATTTTGAATATAGGTGGGTTTTTAGCAGAGTTTTGAAAATGTCCAGAGACGTTGTAGCTCGAATATGTAAAGGAAGAGAGTTCCAGAGTGTGGGTGCAGATACAGAAAAAGCACGAACGCCGTTGGAAGTGTTTGTTTTAGGGACAGTTAAATAAAGTTGGTTTGTAGAGTGAAGATTGCGAGTAGGTGTATATGGTGAGAGAATTTCTTTGAGATATGGAGGAGCCCTTCCATTCATAGCACTGGAGCCCTTCCATTAATTCCTTTCATTCCTATCACTCGCAGAAATAGATTTCAGAATGAAGACATGATCATAATATACAGGCGCTGCATTCCACCTGACCGGTTCCACATCCCGATGAACGACTGTGTTAGTACTTTGCACTTCACTTGTATTTGTCCACCTTGTGATTTATTAAGTTCTTGGTTGCCTTGACGCCTAAATCATCTTCAATCATGGCCAGATGTCTTGACGTTTACCTTGAAGCAGAAAAAGCTTTTACTCGGGTAACCGCAGGCCCCCCCTCCCCCCCCCCCCCCCACCCTACCACCTACACTTTTCCTTTTCACTGCTGAATGTTTTTTTGTGTAATAAGTAAATACATGGCACCAGAAAACTCATCGCATATAAACAAAAATAAAATGTAGGGGTCGGAACAGACATTTAACTCATCGCATTTTTAAAATGTTGTTTTGGGTCGGAGCGGTAATTTAACAATTATCTTTACAGTACACTGACTGTAGATGTACATACCTACAGGGCTAAATTTCATGACGATTTCTACCTGGTCTTGTGTAGGGCTTTTAAAACTAGATCATAAAAACAGTTTCCAAAACCGGTTCACATTAACCCATGCAGTAAGCATTGCCCTGAAAACCATTTTAAAGGAACACGTTGCCTTGGATCGGTCGAGTTGGTCTTTGAAAAGCATTTGAAACCGTTCGTTATGATTTGCAAATGGTTAGATTAGATAGATAAATTAAAAGTAGAGTATAATGATCCACACAAACATGCCTCAAAATTGCACTTGTTTCTTTTGACGGCGCGAAGAAACTCGGGTCGGCCAGTTTGTAGTCAAAGTTTTGACTCCATAAAATGACATAGTAAAATTCATACTGAAGGATTGAAGGATTGTTACTGATGTCTGTTTGTGTTTAGTAACTATTTTTGTATTAGTCGTGACTATTTTTGTTGTAGTTGTGGCAGCTCGATTAACCAAGTAGTTGAAAAACAGTAGTCGCGACTCGACTAAGCAATCAATAGTCACTACTACGACACTGGTCACCCTAGTCACACTAGTCGTCCAGGCTTAAAGGCAGTGAACACTATTGGTAATTGTCAAAGACTAGCCTTCACAGTATGTCAAAATATGCATAAAATAATAAACCTGTGAAAATTTGAGCTCAATCGGTCAACGAACTTGCGAGATAATAATGAAAGAAAAAACACCCATGTCACACGAATTCAAGTGCGTTTAGATGGTTGATTTCGAGACCACAAGTTCTAAATCTGAGGAAAATTCGTGGAAAATTACTTCTTTCTCGAAAACTATGACACTTCGGAGGAAGCTGTTTCTCACAATGTTTTATACCATCAACCTCTCCCCATTACTCGTCACCAAGAAGGGTTTTATGCTAATAATTATTTTGAGTAATTACCAATAGTGTCCACTGCCTTTAACAAGGATATGTGTGACGGGTAAAAATTAATATTGAGTGAATTTCCGTTTGGTGCAATGTCACAGAATACACTGGTAACGGTAATCATTTCCTGTAATGTAGTCCAGATTTCGCCTCAATTTTCTGCGTCATTGCACTCATATACTCCTCCAGTATTTGTATAATATAGATTTTTGTTATGGCTCAAGTAATTTGGGTCACCAGTTTACAATCAATATCTGATCCAAAAATACAAAAGCCTTTTCCGTTCCTGGCATATGGTCACGATGACCAGTTTTGTTTACTAAAGATTTTGTTCTCGTGCAATCTTTGGTAAAATTCAAAATCAATTTCTGTGTTGGGATTATCTCATAGACAGGGATTTTTATTTTTATTTTTAATATTTGTGTCACTAAGTTTTAGTTACAAAGTATAATAAAATAAAACATATAATAGTAATAATAATTGTTTTTATTTATGTTATTTTTATTTTAATCTAATAGATCAAATTCATAAGAAAATGAAGATAAAACTATATGGAACACTCCAGATTGCAGAGAAGGGCTTTAAACCGAAGATAATTGTATGTAAGCAGGCCTCGCACTCAGAAGTTTGCGCTTGAAAGATTTCATGCTTTGCGCTCATAAATGTAGTTACGGGGTCGATTTCACAAAGAGTTAGGGCTAGTGCTAACTTAGGTCTAGTCCTAGGAGATATTAAAAACTTTAGGCTATAGTCCTAAGTTGGGTCAAGTAACTCGTCCTAACTCGGGAAACGACTCAGTCTTAACTCTTTGTGAAATCTACCCAAGGTTTTTTTCAACTGCCTATCACATCACTGCATAAAAGAGGGTCAAAGCTACATTAGCCGAGTAGCGCATATTAATGTTACACAGACTGCATACTCCCCACCAGGGAGCTGAGATGGTTTAAGGAATGAATTAAGGCCCAGTGACTAAGTGCTTTAAGACGCCCTCCGGGTGTGAAAAGCGCTTTATAAAAACTTTATTATTTTGCTTCATTACAATAAAAGCGCAATGACTTGCACAAGTCTACTACTTACTACTACGTAGGAAGCACACCCACACACAGTTTAGATTTGCAAGAGTCCTTGGGGCAGGATTAATGTAGGGACGTCATAATCTTGTTTACCCTTGTTTTCCGGGATCAAATCAAATGACGAGATTTGTCAGGCTGTTTTGGGGTCCGAGAGCTAGCACAAAATTCAGTACAAAAGATATGTATGGTCAGATGTAAGTAACAAATATTTCTTGCATTTGCAGTTAAAGGTACTGGACACTGTTGGTACGTAATTATTCAAAATAATTGTTAGCAAAAAACTTACTTCGTAGCGAGCAATGGCGAGCTGTTGTTAGTATAAACATTGTGGGAAACGACCCCTTCTGAACATAAAGTTATTGTAAAAGAGGTCATTTTCTCATTCAAATATTAAAAGACCCTACAGAGCCTGAAGCTTCTTTTAGGCATCTGAAGGCACACAAATGTGTGCAACAAGGGTTTTTTCATTCATTGTTCTCTTGCAAATGAGTCCAAATTTTCACATGATATCAAATGTTGGGTTACACAAGTGAGAATACTGGAATCTTGGAAGGTTCCATGAGAGGGCAGTATTAGGTGTAAACAAAGTCATGCAGAATCTCCTGACCATTTGACTCTTTAAATGTTTGGCTAGTATAAAGGGCACACTTCACAGCCTTCTCGTTCGCTGCTATTAGGGCTCAATTTCATGGCTCTGCTTACCGCCGAATTCTGCGCTTACGATCGCGATTCCCCGCTTACGTGCAAGCGCCGAATTTCTGCGCTAGCCTTGTAAGCGTAGAATGCCTAGTAACTTGGAGTACGCACGCGCAGAAGCCCAAATTCGCCGCTTACCCGTGAAATACGCTTGCCGTAAGCACAGAATTCCCTGCTTCCGTAAGCGCCGATTCTGTGCTTACGGTGGGCCCAGATCTTCAAGGCAGCACTGCTCCTCCAGGGCTGGGCATCGTAGAAGGTGTGGCATAGATTGGGGTGATGTGCCTCAATCGCATTTGGTGTCATCATCGTTGGTTACCCCAATTTCTCCATCGTCCCACCGCTGTACAGTAGTCTATTGAAGGACTTCCATGTTCTCCAGTCCATTTGACTAACGACGCCTAACTCACTTTGCTTAAAAGTTGTTGTTTAATTTCCCAACTCTTTCCTTTTTTCTTTACCTAGGTGAGAGCTAGCCAAGCACCCCTGCTTCATGTGTTGCCGGTGTAGGTGCCATTAACCTTTGACCCCTGGTGTCAGTCTGACCACGCCCCAGCCATGCCGCCTACCATTCTGACACCATCTCCAACAACAGGGGGCTATGGGGAATTTGTTCACGTCCAAACAACAGGGGCAACAGGAATAGAGAAAAGTGATGTGAGTTCAATTTTTCTAATCAAGTAAAGCCTGGTTTATACTTCCTGGGGTGGATTTCACAAAGAGTTAAGACTAGTCTTATCTCAAGTAAGTACGAGTTAGTTGTCCTAACTTAGGACTAGCCACACGTTTTGTAAATCTCCTAGGACTAGTCCTAACTCTTTGTGAAATCAACCCCTGCTCCTTCAAATGCGATACAAACTTTGACATCACAATGTCGCAAAGAAAAATTCACAACAGTTGACTTGGGTTCAACTCCTGCAAAACAATCACTGCGAAAACAGCCACGTCAAAATTCGCTTCGCATTCGCATTCACAGAAAGTATAATCCGGGCTTCATTAAGTCACTTATATGTATATATGGACACTGACTTGGTAAATTTTAACTAATTTTGAGTTGTATGTATTTGGTTTGCGGTAACACCATGTGTGTATGTACTTGCCAGGTAGAGTTTGTTCTTAGAGAACTGTCTTGCTTTATTCTATTGCCGCGGAGTAGATAATCGGGGGTTCGGGAGACTACTCAGTTCTGAAAAGAACTGTCCTGCCCCCGAACCCCCGATTATCCACTCCGCGGCAGTAGAATAAAGCAAGACAGTTCTGTAAGACCTGGCAAGTAGATACACACATGGTAGTACCGCAAACCAAATAAATACATTGATACCTCACCATGCAATGCCTCAAATCCTATAATTTTGAGTTGATCAAGGTAAAATGCCTAGAGTTGGACTTACATGTAGGTAAGGTTTGCGGTAGCACCATGTGTAAATCTCTTGGCTCTGATTGTCTTCAGGAGAAGATGATCGGAGCAAACTGATCAAAACGTTGAGTTGTCAACCACCAGTTCTTTTCAGAGCCAACACTTTGTCCTTGCTGATTTTCTACCTTCCAGCCTTCAAATCCTTCTTTGATTTCCGTTGTTTCCCACAGAATGCAAAGGATGAAGTCATTCCGGAAGTCTTCAATTTTTGGGAACACGCCAACGCACCCTACCTCATTGCCATTAGTTGTGCACTAGCCATAGTCATCCTTGCAATCGTGAGTCTCTCTTGACATTTTTGTATTTTAAACTTAATTCTTCAAAGGTTTTCCAAAGGAGAAAACAACCCACAATATCCATGAGTGGCATCTCATAGCAGAGCTGTTGTTGATCAGCGAGTGTAGGTTTGAGTCCCTGTCATGACACCTGTGTTCTTAATGGGAAACGTTGCCTTGAACCAGGCGAGTTGGTCTATGAAAAGCATTTGGAACATCGGATATAAAATGCATGGTTAGAAAGATGTTATAAAAAAAATACAATGATCCACACAACTATGCCTCAAAATAGCACGGTTTTCCTTTTAAATCGTGAACTATATTAAACACAGCACCATACAAAATATCTGACTGTGTAACCTCACAAAGACCAACTCGCCCGATCCAAGGCAAAGTGTCCCTTTAAGCAAGACACTTAACCATGATGCTTCGTCCTTCAGGTGGGACGTAAAGCCTTTGGTCCTGTGTGTTGTGTAACGCACGTAAAAGAACCAAGTGCACTTATTGAAAAGAGAAGGGGTTTGCCCCTGCGTTCCTGGTTTGGTTGGCAGCATATTGCGCCATCACATGATGCTATGTAAAAGGAATAGGTTTCCTACTTTAAAGGGTAGTCCCATGATACATCTTGCAAAAAAATACTGAATGTGGAAGCGCCTTGAGCGTCACTGAGTGACAGATAAGAGCGCTGTATAAGAAGCCACTAATATTAATTATATCCAGTGATGTTTGCCCGAGGCAGTGACAGGCGCAACAAAGACCATAATTTAAAAAAGATTTGATTATTATTATTATTTTTTTTGTTCACCTTTCATGTTCGGGGAATCAAGTATTTAACCAACAGGTTTCAAATTTCACATTGGATTGTTGGCCCAAGGCCAGCGATTTTTAGTATCGGGAAAGTAAACTCATGTCCGAACAAGTCCGCGGGTCTGGTGTTGTTCAGTTGTAGAATAATATCTCAGCGTGTAATATCTGAAACTTATAAAATACATTTTTGAAATCTGATTTTTTTGTTTAGCCAGTTTTTTCAGTTTATTATTATTATTATTTTTTTTGTTACCCATACACCGATGTGTGTTAGCACTTATATTCAGTACTTTCCTGAGTCCTGTGAAAAAAAAAAAAAGGAAAAAAAAAAGGGGAAAAAAAAAAAAAAAAGGAAAATGAAAAAAAAAGGAAAATTAATATACTTTATCCCCGATGCAAATTTAACATCTATTACATGTATCAGTTGTTCATCATACACATGGTGCTTACAGTTGTATGTAAATTAGCACGTTCGAACATGTACGTACATGTACATGTACACAAATAGTGCATGAAAGCACATTAGCAGATGTACAATCTAACATGTTCAGACATGTTAAGACATGTTTTGGACTTGTTATCTTATGGTTTGCATGAACAATTGATAAGTATACACACGAATCATGTTTTTAGTTCCAAGTGGGATTTAAACTGCAAACCTGTTATTTAAACAAAAAAAACTCCATCAAGTGTGACACTGTTGATCAACCAGAAAGGGTACATGGGTTTTCCCTGTACATGTACCAGTGCATGGACTTTGTATTCACGTGCAATTGTACATGGAATTTGAATGTTACTGAAAAATACCCTTGTTTAATCGATGTAGCTTTTTCAAATAATTTAAAACACGTTTGCTGTGTACGTGAAACTTTTTGCCCAGAGCTGCTTTAGCCTGGTTAAAACTTCCTGCGAATGTGAATGTGAAGCGATCGATAAGCAAAGAATTTGCATTGGTTGACTTGTGCTCAAAGTCAACTTGTGCAAAACATTCCCTGCGAAAACACCCAATGTGACATCAAAATCCTCTTAGTCTTTGCATGGAAGTATGAACCAGGCTTTACTCCTTCGGGAAAAAAATGCTTGCTTAACTAGTAGTTATAAATCCATTAACCAGTTTCTAACACATTCTCTTTATTTATCGTTACAGGTTTTGTTCTGTATATGTAGGGCTTGGCGACGTGCCAAACACCTGCGAGAAGAGAATACGAGAATATGCGTACAGTCCACCATCAAACCGACGATACGAGAAGGCCAGACTGTCCAACCAGATGCGGGCTATTCCTACTCTTCCTGCGCAACAAGTCAACCAATCAAAATCAAGTCCACGGGTCTACACGAAAGGTATATAAAAAATGTGTAAAGCGCAGGCATCGAAATAACCCACCCACACCCACAGCAAACGTCGTGGTGCCCTGTGCTTTTCCAGTGGTGTCCTTTGCAAAGCTCCAATACAAATTTACGTTTTTCTCATTGAAGTGCCCCTTGCCAGAGGGAAATTGCTGTTCACCTTCAAGAGCGACGTTCAAGGCCTGAAAGCACCATCTATCTATTACCAAACATTACGAGGCCTGTGTGTTAGCATCAATAGGAGTTCTGTGAAAAAATCACAGGCCTTTTACAAATTTATCATCTACTAGTATTGAGATACCCACTGCTAAAACTAGGGATTCAAACTGCCTGCTCATCAGGAGCATGTTTAACCATAGATCTCAACCAGCCTTCAAAACACAGGGCAGTGCAGCGCCCTAGTCCAACATAGCTCACGGTTGGACATGAATTAAAATTGTACACTATTACAATGATATTTATTTTGTATTAATACAGGAGAAGTTCGGGAGCATCTTTAACCATAGATCTCAACCAGCCTGTAGGAACAGTACGATGGATGGCGTCACCTCCAAGAGAAAGGTAAACATACATGTATCTCAATATTTATCAATGAATTGCGAGGGAAACTGACTAATAATAATAATAATAATAATAATATGGATTTATAACGCGCACTTCTCCAGAAAACCGTGTGTTTTTAGTTCCCTCTTGAAGTTGTTGAGTGATGTTGTTTTGCGAAGTGAGACAAGGAGCTTATTCCATAGGGCAGGAGCAGCTTTGGCGAAAACACGGTCTCCGTAACGAATTGTTCTAGACCTTGGCTCCACCAGCAAGTGAGATCCAGCAGACCATAGGCAGACATGCCAACTAGTACATTTTTGCAGTATTTCGTACGGGTTTTTGTAAAAAATACGGGTGTACGGGTTTTGCCAAAACAAATACGGTTTTGAGCATCGCCACCTCAAAAATACAATTTTCTCCTCTATTTTAGCCGTCGTGCTCTTTTTTTAACTCGATATTTTTATATTGACACAAATATTTGTTTTCAGCCGATCACTTAAGGCCGACATCTCCTTAAGTTCTCGTCTTAGCCTACTGTCCTTTTTGTTTCTGCAGCTCTGTTGCTGAGTATTTAGAATCGGCAGGAAACAGAATGACCAGAAAACAGCTTCGGAACTCAGTGAAAAATATCAGAGCTTTACATGAGGAATTCTGGGTAAGAGTTTGTTTAATAGTTCGTAGTTTCTAATGTTTCCCTTAATTAATTGATGCAAGAATAATTCACCACACTCTTGTTCTGTAGAGAGTTTAAATTCTGTTACAGAAAATATGTCAACTCCGATACCTACAAATGCATTTACAATGCGCAAACACAAGCAACTCCGATGAACAAAAACAAAGCACCCCTTCTTGCACTGCGCGCCCCAAGTTTACACACGCAAAATTGCCCTTCTTTCTACCGTGCCCAAAGTGTCAAGTCGTTTTCTTTCAACTCTCGAAAAACAAGTAGTGTTACACACTATATGCAAGCAGTCTATCTTCCAGACACCTCCCTGCCGATGTCAGAATCGACTCAAGGAAAAGAAAGCCTTACCGAAAAGGGAAATGGTAGATGACACAATAATTCATTGCACTCTTGTTCTGTAGGGTGTTTGAAATGAGCGTTACTTTTGCAAGTTCGTCAATGTGAACATGAAAAGTTGCGTTGTTCAACAGAAAAATATTTCACACGATATCCATCAACCCAAGTAGACACTGTATTCAGTTGAACCTTTTTTTTATAATTCTGCCTGTAAGTCAGCATTACTTTGACAAAATAACAATCTATGCTCCTTTCCTTTAAAGGAACATTACAGATTTGTTTTTGGATAAGAAAACAGTTGCTGGCAGTGTAAGCACTTTATGTTATCCACATAAACTGACAAACCGGTAGAAGTTTGAGATCGATCAGCCATCTGGGTCACAGGAAAATAGTAACACATTTTGCCTGACATCAATTTAAAAACAATGATAAAACCGTTCATTGAGCGATTAACTCCAAACGGGAAATAAGTTGTTTTTATTTCTCATCAAATATGACATTTCAGACATAAATATTTCAAGGGATGTTTTCCACTACCTGTATCATCATTATTAGACCGTAGTTTGATGTAAATATGTGATCTTAGACCAGTTTTTTTCTTCTGTAATGTTCATTTAAGTACAATGTCTCTAAAATTTAAAGCCATTGGACACTTTCGGTAAACAGTATTGTCCAAGGCCCACACTTCGTGTATCACAACTTATATATAAAATAACAAACCTGAGAAAATTAAGGCTCAATCAGTCATCGGAGTCGGGAGAAAATAACGGGAAAACCCACCCTTGTTTCTGCACGTTTCGCCGTGTCATTACATGTGTTTAAAAATGTTTTCTCAAAAAGTAAAGCATTTCATAGAATAATATTTCAAGAGAAGTCTTTCACCATTACCTTCTGTAAACCCCTGTAAGTTATTTGTAAATCTGTGAACTTTTTTTTTTTCTGTTCCAAGTGACCAGTGGCTTTAAGTGCAACTGAAACAAATGAGCGCAGCGAGCCAGTATAACAGGAATTATCAATGGGCAAGTTGTTTGTTTAGCGTGTCGTCTTTTATTTATGGAGTGTTATATATGCATTGATTAGCCACATAGTTCCACTCGAGTGACATTCATCAATCAGTCATGTGCATAGATTGAGTTAATGGCAGGACTTAATGCAAGTCTATTAATGTTTCCACTGTTAATGTTTCCACTAACTGCACATGGACTAAACAGTATTAAAAAGGTTATGCCACCTTTTTTACCAACCTTTCAAATGCTTTGCATTTATTTCAATATGGGGAGTAGTAACTAAATAAATATTAATGATGAACTTGTATCTTTTGTTAATACCAGACTCTGATTTGATTTTTCCCAACAATGTTCAATGTTATTACCTTTTTTTTGTAAATTGTAAGGTTATGGATTTAATGTTGTTGGTGTAAAATACTAAAATCACGCGAAATTTGCAATTTCAGTCCCTACTGTGTTTTCTTATTTAGTGTTAACGTGATTTTCAGAGATGCCAAGTCCAGAGGCCAGCTATGCGTGAGTTTTTTCAAAGCTCCCCCCCCCCCGAAAAAAAAAAAATTGCCAGTTTTAGAAGGCCTTTCGAAATCGCCGCCCAACTTATTTTTTTTTTTTTATTATAAAAAATCAGAAATTTAATTTAATTATGGACAAAAAAGTGTTCCAAAATGCATCAAAAACCTCTTCAGAATAATTAAAACTCACATGAGGTACACAGGAGATGTTGATGGTTAATGTGGAGGTACGATTGTGTCAGATTATTTCCTTCCAAACTAAAAAAAATCGACTAAAAATGTCCACAATCCTCCGCTCACTTCTTCTGCCTGTTGTGTCTTCGCTAGTGGAGCGCATTTAACGAATTTGCTAAACGAATCGGGCAAAAGCGTGCGCAAT